>NW_028255577.1:600000-902000 GCF_964263255.1 Lissotriton vulgaris | reverse complement strand
CCACCCGCCCGGTCCCTGTCTCAGCTGCCCGCCCTGTCCCTATCTCAGCTGATGACCCTGTCTCAGCTGACCACCCACTTTTCCTGTCCCTGTCTCAGCTGACTGCCCGCCCTCTCTCAGCTGTCCACCCGCCCGGTCCCTGTCTCAGCTTAGCCACCCGCCTGGTCCTTGTCTCAGTTGCCCGCCCAGTCCCTGTCTCAGCTGAAGTCCCTGTCTCAGCTGACCACCCGCCCACCCTGTCCCTGTCTCAGCTGAAGTCCCTTTCTCAGGTGCCCGTCTGCCCGCCCTGTCCCTGACTTAGCTGCCCGTCTGCCCGCCCTGTCCCTGACTTAGCTGCCCGTCTGCCCGCCCTGTCCCTGTCTCAGCTGCCCACCCACCCGCCCTGTCCCTGTCTCAGCTGCCCACCCACCCGCCCTGTCCCTGTCTCAGCTGCCCACCCACCCGCCCTGTCCCTGTCTCAGCTGCCCACCCACCCGCCCTGTCCCTGTCTCAGCTGCCCACCCACCCGCCCTGTCCCTGTCTCAGCTGCCCACCCGCATGCCCTGTCCCTGTCTCAGCTGCCCACCCACCCGCCCTGTCCCTGTCTCAGCTGCCCACCCACCCGCCCTGTCCCTGTCTCAGCTGCCCACCCACCCGCCCTGTCCCTGTCTCAGCTGCCCACCCACCCGCCCTGTCCCTGTCTCAGCTGCCCACCCACCTGCCCTGTCCCTGTCCCGGCTGCCCACCCACCCGCCCTGTCCCAGCTGCCCACCCACCCGCCCTGTCCCAGCTGCCCACCCACCCGCCCTGTCCTTGTCTCATCTGCCCACCCGCCCTCCCTGTCCTCGTCTCATCTGCCCACCCGCCCTCCCTGTCCTCGTCTCATCTGCCCACCCGCCCTCCCTGTCCTCGTCTCATCTGCCCACCCGCCCTCCCTGTCCTCGTCTCATCTGCCCAACCGCCCTCCCTGTCCTCGTCTCATCTGCCCACCCGCCCTCCCTGTCCTCGTCTCACCTGCCCACCCGCCCTCCCTGTCCTCGTCTCACCTGCCCACCCGCCCTCCCTGTCCTCGTCTCATTTGCCCACCCGCCCTCCCTGTCCTCGTCTCATTTGCCCACCCGCCCTCCCTGTCCTCGTCTCATTTGCCCACCCGCCCTCCCTGTCCTCGTCTCATTTGCCCACCCGCCCTCCCTGTCCTCGTCTCATTTGCCCACCCGCCCTCCCTGTCCTCGTCTCATTTGCCCACCCGCCCTCCCTGTCCTCGTCTCATTTGCCCACCCGCCCTCCCTGTCCTCGTCTCATTTGCCCACCCACCCGCCCTCCCTGTCCTTGTCTCATCTGCCCACCCGCCCTCCCTGTCCTCGTCTCATCTGCCCACCCGCCCTCCCTGTCCTCGTCTCATCTGCCCACCCGCCCTCCCAGTCCTCGTGTCATCTGCCCACCCGCCCTCCCAGTCCTCGTCTCATCTGCCCACCCGCCCTCCCAGTCCTCGTCTCATCTGCCCACCCGCCCTCCCAGTCCTCGTCTCATCTGCCCACCCGCCCTCCCAGTCCTCGTCTCATCTGCCCACCCGCCCTCCCAGTCCTCGTCTCATCTGCCCACCCGCCCTCCCAGTCCTCGTCTCATCTGCCCACCCGCCCTCCCAGTCCTCTTCTCATCTGCCCACCCGCCCTCCCTGTCCTCGTCTCATCTGCCCACCCGCCCACCCTGTCCTCGCCTCATTTGCCCACCCGCCCACCCTGTCCTCGCCTCATTTGCCCACCCGCCCACCCTGCCCTCGCCTCATTTGCCCACCCCCCCTCCCTGTCTTCGCCTCATTTGCCCACCCGCCCTCCCTGTCTTCGCCTCATTTGCCCACCCGCCCTCCCTGTCTTCGCCTCATTTGCCCACCCGCCCTCCCTGTCTTCGCCTCATTTGCCCACCCGCCCTCCCTGTCTTCGTCTCATTTGCCCACCCGCCCTCCCTGTCCTCGTCTCATTTGCCCACCCGCCCTCCCTGTCCTCGTCTCATTTGCCCACCCGCCCTCCCTGTCCTCGTCTCATTTGCCCACCCGCCCTCCCTGTCCTCGTCTCATTTGCCCACCCGCCCTCCCTGTCCTCGCCTCATTTGCCCTCCCTGTCCTCGTCTCATTTGCCCACCCGCCCTCCCTGTCCTCGTCTCATTTGCCCACCCGCCCTCCCTGTCCTCGTCTCATTTGCCCACCCGCCCTCCCTGTCCTCGTCTCATTTGCCCACCCGCCCTCCCTGTCCTCGTCTCATTTGCCCACCCGCCCTCCCTGTCCTCGTCTCATTTGCCCACCCGCCCTCCCTGTCCTCGTCTCATTTGCCCACCCGCCCTCCCTGTCCTCGTCTCATTTGCCCACCCGCCCTCCCTGTCCTCGTCTCATTTGCCCACCCGCCCTCCCTGTCCTCGTCTCATTTGCCCACCCGCCCTCCCTGTCTTCGTCTCATTTGCCCACCCGCCCTCCCTGTCCTCGTCTCATTTGCCCACCCGCCCTCCCTGTCCTCGTCTCATTTGCCCACCCGCCCTCCCTGTCCTCGTCTCATTTGCCCACCCGCCCTCCCTGTCCTCGTCTCATTTGCCCACCCGCCCTCCCTGTCCTCGTCTCATTTGCCCACCCGCCCTCCCTGTCCTCGTCTCATTTGCCCACCCGCCCTCCCTGTCCTCGTCTCATTTGCCCACCCGCCCTCCCTGTCCTCGTCTCATTTGCCCACCCGCCCTCCCTGTCCTCGTCTCATTTGCCCACCCGCCCTCCCTGTCCTCGTCTCATTTGCCCACCCGCCCTCCCTGTCCTCGTCTCAATTGCCCACCCGCCCTCCCTGTCCTCGTCTCAATTGCCCACCCGCCCTCCCTGTCCTCGTCTCAATTGCCCACCCGCCCTCCCTGTCCTCGTCTCATTTGCCCACCCGCCCTCCCTGTCCTCGTCTCATTTGCCCACCCGCCCTCCCAGTCCTCGTCTCATCTGCCCACCCGCCCTCCCAGTCCTCGTCTCATCTGCCCACCCGCCCTCCCAGTCCTCGTCTCATCTGCCCACCCGCCCTCCCAGTCCTCGTCTCATCTGCCCACCCGCCCTCCCTGTCCTCGTCTCATCTGCCCACCCGCCCTCCCTGTCCTCGTCTCATCTGCCCACCCGCCCTCCCTGTCCTCGTCTCATTTGCCCACCCGCCCTCCCTGTCCTCGTCTCATTTGCCCACCCGCCCTCCCTGTCCTCGTCTCATTTGCCCACCCGCCCTCCCTGTCCTCGTCTCATTTGCCCACCCGCTCTCCCTGTCCCATCTGGCCACCCGCCCTCCCTGTCCTAGTCTCATTTGCCCACCCGCCCTCCCTGTCCTAGTCTCATTTGCCTACCCGCCCTCCCTGTCCTAGTCTCATTTGCCCACCCGCCCTCCCTGTCCTTGTCTCATTTGCCCACCCGCCCTCCCTGTCCTTGTCTCATTTGCCCACCCGCCCTCCCTGTCCTTGTCTCATTTGCCCACCCGCCCTCCCTGTCCTTGTCTCATTTGCCCACCCGCCCTCCCTGTCCTTGTCTCATTTGCCCACCCGCCCTCCCTGTCCTTGTCTCATTTGCCCACCCGCCCTCCCTGTCCTTCTCTCATTTGCCCACCCGCCCTCCCTGTCCTTCTCTCATTTGCCCACCCGCCCTCCCAGTCCTTGTCTCATTTGCCCACCCGCCCTCCCAGTCCTTGTCTCATTTGCCCACCCACCCGCCCTCCATCCTCATCTCATTTGATGTCCTCGTCTCATCTGCCCATCCGCCCTCCCAGTCCTTGTCTCATCTGCCCACCCGCCCTCCCAGTCCTTGTCTCATCTGCCCACCCGCCCTCCCAGTCCTTGTCTCATCTGCCCACCCGCCCTCCCAGTCCTTGTCTCATCTGCCCACCCGCCCTCCCAGTCCTCGTCTGATCTGCCCACCCGCCCTCCCAGTCCTCGTCTCATCTGCCCACCCACCCTCCCTGTCCTCGTCTCATCTGCCCACCCGCCCTCCCTGTCCTCGTCTCATCTGCCCACCCGCCCTCCCTGTCCTCGTCTCATCTGCCCACCCGCCCTCCCTGTCCTCGTCTCATCTGCCCACCCACCCTCCCTGTCCTTGTCTCATCTGCCCACCCGCCCTCCCTGTCCTCGTCTCATCTGCCCACCCGCCCTCCCTGTCCTCGTCTCATCTGCCCACCAGCCCTCCCTGTCCTCGTCTCATCTGCCCACCAGCCCTCCCTGTCCTCGTCTTATCTGCCCACCCGCCCTCCCTGTCCTCGTCTCATCTGCCCACCCGCCCTCCCTGTCCTCGTCTCATCTGCCCACCCACCCTCCCTGTCCTCGTCTCATCTGCCCACCCACCCTCCCTGTCCTCGTCTCATCTGCCCACCCACCCTCCCTGTCCTCGTCTCATCTGCCCACCCACCCTCCCTGTCCTCGTCTCATCTGCCCACCCACCCTCCCTGTCCTCGTCTCATCTGCCCACCCACCCTCCCTGTCCTCGTCTCATCTGCCCACCCACCCTCCCTGTCCTCGTCTCATCTGCCCACCCACCCTCCCTGTCCTCGTCTCATCTGCCCACCCGCCCTCCCTGTCTCTCATCTGCCCACCCGCCCTCCCTGTCCTCGTCTCATTTGCCCACCCGCCCTCCCTGTCCTCGTCTCATTTGCCCACCCGCCCTCCCTGTCCTCGTCTCATTTGCCCACCCGCCCTCCCTGTCCTCGTCTCATTTGCCCACCCGCCCTCCCTGTCCTCGTCTCATTTGCCCACCCGCCCTCCCTGTCCTCGTCTCATTTGCCCACCCGCCCTCCCTGTCCTCGTCTCATTTGCCCACCCGCCCTCCCTGTCCTCGTCTCATTTGCCCACCCGCCCTCCCTGTCCTAGTCTCATCTGCCCACCCGCCCTCCCTGTCCTAGTCTCATCTGCCCACCCGCCCTCCCTGTCCTCGTCTCATCTGCCCACCCGCCCTCCCTGTCCTCATCTCATCTGCACACCCACCCGCCCTCCCTGTCCTCGTCTCATTTGCCCACCTGCCCTCCCTGTCCTCGTCTCATTTGCCCACCCGCCCTCCCTGTCCTCGTCTCATTTGCCCACCCGCCCTCCCTGTCCTCGTCTCATTTGCCCACCCGCCCTCCCTGTCCTTGTCTCATTTGCCCACCCGCCCTCCCTGTCCTCGTCTCATTTGCCCACCCGCCCTCCCTGTCCTCGTCTCATTTGCCCACCCGCCCTCCCTGTCCTCGTCTCATTTGCCCACCCGCCCTCCCTGTCCTCGTCTGATTTGCCCACCCGCCCTCCCTGTCCTCGTCTGATTTGCCCACCCGCCCTCCCTGTCCTCGTCTGATTTGCCCACCCGCCCTCCCTGTCCTCGTCTGATTTGCCCACCCGCCCTCCCTGTCCTCGTCTCATTTGCCCACCCGCCCTCCCTGTCCTCGTCTCATTTGCCCACCCGCCCTCCCTGTCCTCGTCTCATTTGCCCACCCGCCCTCCCTGTCCTCGTCTCATTTGCCCACCCGCCCTCCCTGTCCTCGTCTCATTTGCCCACCCGCCCTCCCTGTCCTCGTCTCATTTGTCCACCCGCCCTCCCTGTCCTCGTCTCATTTGTCCACCCTCCCTCCCTGTCCCATTTGCCCACCCGCCCTGTCCTCGTCTCATTTGCCCACCCGCCCTCCCTGTCCTCGTCTCATTTGCCCACCCGCCCTCCCTGTCCTCGTTTCATTTGCCCACCCGCCCTCCCTGTCCTCGTCTCATCTGCCCACCCGCCCTCCCTGTCCTCGTCTCATCTGCCCACCCGCCCTCCCTGTCCTCGTCTCATCTGCCCACCCGCCCTCCCTGTCCTCGTCTCATCTGCCCACCCGCCCTCCCTGTCCTCGTCTCATCTGCCCACCCGCCCTCCCTGTCCTCGTCTCATCTGCCCACCCGCCCTCCCTGTCCTCGTCTCATCTGCCCACCCGCCCTCCCTGTCCTCGTCTCATCTGCCCACTCGCCCTCCCTGTCCTCGTCTCATTTGCCCACCCGCCCTCCCTGTCCTCGTCTCATTTGCCCACCCGCCCTCCCAGTCCTCGTCTCATCTGCCCACCCGCCCTCCCAGTCCTCGTCTCATCTCCCCACCCGCCCTCCCAGTCCTCGTCTCATCTGCCCACCCGCCCTCCCTGTCCTCGTCTCATCTGCCCACCCGCCCTCCCTGTCCTCGTCTCATCTGCCCACCCGCCCTCCCTGTCCTCGTCTCATTTGCCCACCCGCCCTCCCTGTCCTCGTCTCATCTGCCCACCCGCCCTCCCTGTCCTCGTCTCATCTGCCCACCCGCCCTCCCTGTCCTCGTCTCGTCTGCCCACCAGCCCTCCCTGTCCTCGTCTCGTCTGCCCACCCGCCCTCCCTGTCCTCGTCCCGTCTGCCCACCCGCCCTCCCTGTCCTCGTCCCGTCTGCCCACCCGCCCTCCCTGTCCTCGTCCCGTCTGCCCACCCGCCCTCCCTGTCCCATCTGCCCTCCCGCCCTCCCGGTCCCAGTCTCCTCTGCCCACCCACCCTCCCGGTCCCAGTCTCCTCTGCCCACCCACCCTCCCGGTCCCAGTCTCCTCTGACCACCCACCCTCCCGGTCCCAGTCTCCTCTGCCCACCCACCCTCCCTGTCCCAGTCTCCTCTGCCCACCCACCCTCCCTGTCCCGGTCTCCTCTGCCCACCCGCCCTCCCACTCCCGGTCTCATCTGCCCACCCGCCCTCCCTCTCCCGGTCTCATCTGCCCACCCGCCCTCCCTCTCCCGGTCTCATCTGCCCACCCGCCCTCCCTCTCCCGGTCTCATCTGCCCACCCGCCCTCCCTCTCCCGGTCTCATCTGCCCACCCGCCCTCCCTCTCCCGGTCTCAGCTGATCACCTGCCCTCCCTGTTCCGGTCTCAGTGTGTGTCCCTGTCTCAGCTGACCACACACCGTCCCTGTCCGAGCTGCCCACCCGCCCTCCCTCTCCCAGTCTCATCTGCCCACCCGCCCTCCCTCTCCCAGTCTCATCTGCCCACCCGCCCTCCCTCTCCCAGTCTCATCTGCCCACCCGCCCTCCCTCTCCCAGTCTCATCTGCCCACCCGCCCTCCCTCTCCCAATCTCATCTGCCCACCCGCCCTCCCTCTCCCAATCTCATCTGCCCACCCGCCCTCCCTCTCCCAATCTCATCTGCCCACCCGCCCTCCCTCTCCCAATCTCATCTGCCCACCCGCCCTCCCTCTCCCAATCTCATCTGCCCACCCGCCCTCCCTCTCCCAATCTCATCTGCCCACCCACCCGCCCTCCCTCTCCCAGTCTCAGCTGATCACCTGCCCTCCCTGTTCCGGTCTCAGTGGTGTCCCTGTCTCAGCTGACCACCCACTGTCCCTGTCCCAGCTGCCCACCTGCCCGCTCTGTCCCAGCTGAATGTCCCTGTCTCAACCTGTTTCGCCCTGTCTCTGCTGAACACCCACCTGCCCTGTCTCTGTTTCTGCTGGTGTCTCAGTTTCTGCTAACCATCCAACCGACCCTGTCTTGGTTTCTGTAGATGTCGGTTTCTGCTGGGTCTCTGTGCTGATCACCCACCCGTCCTACCTCTGCTGATGTCCCTGTCTCTGCTCGTGTCTCGGTTTCTGCTGCCCACCCACCTGCCCTGTCTCAGTTTCTGCTGTAGATATCTTGGTTTCTGCTGACCACCACACCCGCAATGTCAGTCTCTGCTGAGCACCCACCCGCCCGATCTGTTTCTGCTGGGCACCCACCCGCACTGCCTCTGTTTCTGCTGATGCTTCTGTTTTTGCTGATGCCCCTGTTTTTTTGCTGATGCCCCTGTTTTTTTGCTGATGCCTCTGTTTTTTTGCTGATGCCCCTGTTTTTTTGCTGATGCCCCTGTTTTTTTGCTGAAGGCCCCTGTTTTTTGCTGAAGGCCCCTGTTTTTTGCTGAAGGCCCCTGTTTTTTGCTGAAGGCCCGTGTTTCTGCTGCCCAGTGTCCCTGTTTCTGCTGAAGTCTTTTTTTCTGCTGACCACCCACCTGCCCTGTCTCTGTTTCTGCAGTTGTCACTGCATCTTCTGAAAAATGGTCCCTGTCTCATTTAAGTCACTGTTTTTGCTACCCACCCACCTGCCCTGTTCCTGTCTCAGTTGCCCGCCCACCTGCCCTGTCCCCGTCTCATCTGACCACTCACCCGCCCTGTCCCTGTCTCAGCTGATCGCCCACACACCCTGTCCCTGTCTCAGCTGCCCGCCCGCCCTGTCCGTCTCAGCTGCACACCCGCCCATCCTGTCCCTGTCTCAGCTGCCCACCAGCCGGCCCTGTCTCAGCTAGCCACCCGCCCGGTCCCTGTCTCAGCTGCCCGCCCTGTCCCTATCTCAGCTGATGACCCTGTCTCAGCTGACCACCCACTTTTCCTGTCCCTGTCTCAGCTGACTGCCCGCCCTCTCTCAGCTGTCCACCCGCCCGGTCCCTGTCTCAGCTTAGCCACCCGCCTGGTCCTTGTCTCAGTTGCCCGCCCAGTCCCTGTCTCAGCTGAAGTCCCTGTCTCAGCTGACCACCCGCCCACCCTGTCCCTGTCTCAGCTGAAGTCCCTTTCTCAGGTGCCCGTCTGCCCGCCCTGTCCCTGACTTAGCTGCCCGTCTGCCCGCCCTGTCCCTGACTTAGCTGCCCGTCTGCCCGCCCTGTCCCTGTCTCAGCTGCCCACCCACCCGCCCTGTCCCTGTCTCAGCTGCCCACCCACCCGCCCTGTCCCTGTCTCAGCTGCCCACCCACCCGCCCTGTCCCTGTCTCAGCTGCCCACCCACCCGCCCTGTCCCTGTCTCAGCTGCCCACCCGCATGCCCTGTCCCTGTCTCAGCTGCCCACCCACCCGCCCTGTCCCTGTCTCAGCTGCCCACCCACCCGCCCTGTCCCTGTCTCAGCTGACCACCCACCCGCCCTGTCCCTGTCTCAGCTGCCCACCCACCTGCCCTGTCCCTGTCCCAGCTGATGTCCCAGCTGCCCACCCACCCGCCCTGTCCCTGTCTCAGCTGCCCACCCGCCCGCCCGGTCCCTGTCTCAGCTGCCCACCCACCCGCCCTGTCCCTGTCTCAGCTGCCCACCCACCCGCCCTGTCCTTGTCTCGGATGCCCACCCACCCGCCCTGTCCCTGTCTCAGCTGCCCACCCACCCGCCCTGTCCCTGTCTCAGCTGCCCACCCACCCGCCCTGTCCCTGTCTCAGCTGCCCACCCGCCCGCCCTGTCCCTGTCTCAGCTGCCCACCCGCCCACCCGGTCCCTGTCTCAGCTGCCCACCCGCCCACCCGGTCCCTGTCTCAGCTGCGGGTCCCTGTCTCAGCTGCCCACCCACCCGCCCTGTCCCTGTCTCAGCTGCCCGCCCGCCCGCCCTGTCCCTGTCTCAGCTGCCCACCCGCCCGGTCCCTGTCCCAGCTGTCCACCTGCCCGCTCTGTCCCAGCTGAATGTCCCTGTCTCAACCTGTCTTGCCCTGTCTCTGCTGAACACCCACCTGCCCTGTCTCTGTTTCTGCTGGTGTCTCAGTTTCTGCTAACCACCCAACCCACCCTGTCTTGGTTTCTGTAGATGTCGGTTTCTGCTGGGTCTCTGTGCTGATCACCCACCCGTCCTACATATGCTGATGTCCCTGTCTCTGCTGATGTCCCTGTCTCTGCTGATGTCCCTGTCTCTGCTGATGTCCCTGTCTCTGCTGGTGTCTCGGTTTCTGCTGCCCACCCACCTGCCCTGTCTCAGTTTCTGCTGTAGACATCTTGGTTTCTGCTGACCACCACACCCGCAATGTCAGTCTTTGCTGAGCACCCACCCGCCCTATCTGTTTCTGCTGGGAACCCACCCGCACTGCCTCCGTTTCTGCTGATGCTTCTGTTTTTGCTGATGCCCCTGTTTTTTTGCTGATGCCCCTGTTTTTTTGCTGATGCCTCTGTTTTTTTGCTGATGCCACTGTTTTTTTGCTGAAGGCCCATATTTTTTGCTGAAGGCCCCTGTTTTTTGCTGAAGGCCCCTGTTTTTTGCTGAAGGCCCCTGTTTTTTGCTGAAGGCCCCTGTTTTTTGCTGAAGGCCCCTGTTTTTTGCTGAAGGCCCCTGTTTCTACTGCCCAGTGTCCCCGTTTCTGCTGAAGTCTTTTTTCTGCTGACCACCCACCTGCCCTGTCTCCGTTTCTGCAGTTGTCACTGCATCTGCTGAAAAATGGTCCCTGTCTCATTTAAGTCACTGTTTTTGCTACCCACCCACCTGACCTGTCCCTGTCTCAGTTGCGCGCCCACCTGCCCTGTCCCCGTCTCATCTGACCACTCACCCGCCCTGTCCCTGTCTCAGCTGATCGCCCACACACCCTGTCCCTGTCTCAGCTGCCCGCCCGCCCTGTCCGTCTCAGCTGCACACCCGCCCATCCTGTCCCTGTCTCAGCTACCCACCAGCCCGCCCTGTCTCAGCTAGCCACCCGCCTGGTCCCTGTCTCAGCTGCCCGCCCTGTCCCTATCTCAGCTGATGACCCTGTCTCAGCTGACCACCCACTTTTCCGGTCCCTGTCTCAGCTGACTGCCCGCCCTCTCTCAGCTGTCCACCCGTCCGGTCCCTGTCTCAGCTAGCCACCCGCCTGGTCTTTGTCTCAGTTGCCCGCCCAGTCCCTGTCTCAGCTGAAGTCCCTGTCTCAGCTGAGTGTCCCTGTCTAGGGCGAAGTCCCTTTCTCAGGTGCCCGTCTGCCCGCCCTGTCCCTGACTTAGCTGCCCGTCTGCCCGCCCTGTCCCCCTCTCAGCTGACCACCCACCTGCATGCCCTGTCCCTGTCTCAGCTGGTGTCCCTGTCTCAGCTGCCCACCCACCCGCCCTGTCCCTGTCTCAGCTGCCCACCCACCAGCCCTGTCCCTGTCTCAGCTGCCCACCCACCCGCACGGTCCCTGTCTCAGCTGCCCACCCACCTGCCCGGTCCCTGTCTCAGCTGACCACCCACCCGCCCGGTCCCTGTCTCAGCTGATGGTCCCTGTCTCAGCTGCCCACCCACCCGCCCGGTCCCTGTCTCGGATGCCCACCCGGTCCCTGTCTTGGCTGCCCACCCAGCCGCCCGGTCCCTGTCTCGGCTGCCCACCCGCCCGCCCGGTCCCTGTCTCGGCTGCCTACCCGCCCGCCCTGTCCCTGTCTCGGCTGCCCACCCGCCCGCCCTGTCCCTGTCTCGGCTGCCCCCCCGCCCGCCCTGTCCCTGTCTCGGCTGCCCCCCCGCCCGCCCTGTCCCTGTCTCGGCTGCCCACCCGCCCGCCCTGTCCCTGTCTCGGCTGCCCACCCGCCTGCCCTGTCCCTGTCTCGGCTGCCCACCCGCCCGCCCTGTCCCGGTTTCGGCTGCCCACCCACCCGCCCGCCCTGTCCCTGTCTCGGCTGCCCACCCACCCGCCCGCCCTGTCCCTGTCTTGGCTGCCCACCCACCCGCCCGCCCTGTCTCGGCTGCCCACCCATCCGCCCGCCCTGTCCCTGTCTCAGCTGCCCACCCGCCTGCCCTTTCCCTGTCTCGGCTGCCCAGACTGCCCACCCGCCCGCCCTTTCCCTGTCTCGGCTGCCCACCTGCCCGCCCTTTCCCTGTCTCGGCTGCCCACCCGCCCTCCCTGTCCCTGTCTCGGCTGCCCACCCGCCCGCCCTGTCCCTGTCTCGGCTGCCCACCGCCCGCCCTGTCCCTGTCTCGGCTGCCCACCCGCCCGCCCTGTCCCTGTCTCAGCTGCCCACCCGCCCGCCCTGTCCCTGTCTCAGCTGCCCACCCGCCCGCCCTGTCCCTGTCTCAGCTGCCCACCCGCCCGCCCTGTCCCTGTCTCAGCTGCCCACCCGCATGCCCAGGCCCTGTCTCAGCTGCCCACCCGCCCGCCCGGTCCCTGTCTCAGCTGCCCGCCCGGTCCCTGTCTCAGCTGCCCGCCCGGTCCCTGTCTCAGCTGCCCGCCCGGTCCCTGTCTCAGCTGCCCACCCGCCCGGTCCCTGTCTCAGCTGCCCACCCGCCCGCCCGGTCCCTGTCTCAGCTGCCCACCCGCCCGCCCGGTCCCTGTCTCAGCTACCCACCCTCCCGGTCCCTGTCTCAGCTAAGGGTCCCTGTCTCAGCTGCCCACCCGCCCGCCCGGTCCCTGTCTCAGCTGCCCACCCGCCCGCCCGGTCCCTGTCTCAGCTGCCCACCCGCCCGCCCGGTCCCTGTCTCAGCTGCCCACCCACCCGCCCTGTCCCTGTCTCAGCTGCCCACCCACCCGCCCTGTCCCTGTCTCAGCTGCCCACCCGCCCGCCCTGTCCCTGTCTCAGCTGCCCACCCCCTGCCCTGTCCCTGTCTCAGCTGATGTCTCTGTCTCAGCTGCCCACCCGCTCCTTGTCTCAGCTGTCCACCCGCCTGTCCTGTCCCTGTCTCAGCTGCCCACCCGCCCGCCCTGTCCCTGTCTCAGCTGCCCACCCGCCCGCCCTGTCCCTGTCTCAGCTGCCCACCCGCCCGCCCTGTCCCTGTCTCAGCTGCCCGCCCGCCCTGTCCCAGTCTCAGCTGGTGTCCCAGTCGCAGCTGTCCACCCGCCCGCCCTGTCCCAGTCGCAGCTGCCCACCCGCCCTGTCCCTGTCTCAGCTGATGTCCCTGTCTTAGCTGCCCACCCACCCGCCCTGTCCCTGTCTTAGATGCCCACCCACCCGCCCTGTACCTGTCTTAGCTGCCCACCCACCCGCCCTGTACCTGTCTTAGCTGCCCACCCACCCGCCCTGTCCCTGTCTTAGCTGGCTCACCCACCCGCCCTGTCCCTGTCTTATCTGGCTGTCCCTGTCTCAGCAGCCCACCCACCCGGTCCCTGTCTCAGCTGCCCACCCACCCGCCCTGTCCCTGTCTCAGCTGCCCACCCACCCGCCCTGTCCCTGTCTTAGCTGATGTCCCTGTCTTAGCTGCCCACCCACCCACCCGCCCTGTCCCAGCTGCGTCCCTGTCTTAGCTGGCTGTCCCTGTCTCAGCAGCCCACCCACCCGCCATGTCCCTGTCTCAGCTGACCACCCACCTGCCCTGTCCCTGTCTCAGCTAAACACCCACCCGCCCTGTCCCTGTCTCGGCTGCCCACCCGCCCGCCCTGTCCCTGTCTCGGCTGCCCACCCGCCCGCCCTGTCCCTGTCTCGGCTGCCCACCCGCCCGCCCTGTCCCTGTCTCGGCTGCCCACCCGCCCGCCCTTTCCCTGTCTCGGCTGCCCACCCGCCTGCCCTTTCCCTGTCTCGGCTGCCCACCCGCCCGCCCTTTCCCTGTCTCGGCTGCCCACCCGCCCGCCCTGTCCCTGTCTCGGCTGCCCACCCGCCCGCCCTGTCCCTGTCTCGGCTGCCCACCCACCCACCCTGTCCCTGTCTCGGCTGCCCACCCGCCAGCCCTGTCCCTGTCTCAGCTGCCCACCCGCCCGCCCTGTCCCTGTCTCAGCTGCCCACCCACCCACCCGCCCTGTCCCTGTCTCAGCTGCCCACCCACCCACCCGCCCTGTCCCTGTCTCAGCTGCCCACCCACCCGCCCTGTCCCTGTCTCAGCTGCCCACCCACCCGCCCTGTCCCTGTCTCAGCTGCCCATCCACCCGCCCTGTCCCTGTCTCAGCTGCCCACCCACACGCCCTGTCCCTGTCTTAGCTGATGTCCCTGTCTTAGCTGCCCACCCACCCGCCCTGTCCCTGTCTTAGCTTCCCACCCACCCGCCCTGTCCCTGTCTTAGCTGGCTGTCCCTGTCTCAGCTGATGTCCCTGTCTCAGCTGCCCACCCACCGCCCTGTCCCTGTCTCAGCTGATGTCCCTGTCTCAGCTGCAAGGTCCCTGTCTCAGCTGCCCATGTCCCTGTCTCAGCTGCCCACCCACCCACCCTGTCCCTGTCTCAGCTGTCCACCCACCCACCCTGTCCCTGTCTCAGCTGTCCACCCACCCGCCCTGTCCCTGTCCCTGTCTCAGCTCCCCACCCACCCGCCCTGTCCCTGTCTCAGCTGCAGTCCCTGTCTCAGCTGCCCACCCACCCGCCCTGTCCCTGTCTCAGCTGCCCACCCACCCGCCCCGTCCCTGTCTCAGCTGCCCACCCACCCGCCCTGTCCCTGTCTCAGCTGCCCACCCACCCGCCCTGTCCCTGTCTCAGCTGCCCACCCACCCGCCCTGTCCCTGTCTCAGCTGCCCACCCACCCGCCCTGTCCCTGTCTCAGCTGCCCACCCGCCCAGTCCATGTCTCAGCTGATGTCCCTGTCCCAGCTGCCCACCTGCCTGCTCTGTCCCAGCTGAATGTCCCTGTCTCAACCTGTCTCTCCCTGTCTCTGCTGGTGTCTCAGTTTCTGCTAACCACCCAACCCACCCTGTCTTGGTTTCTGTAGATGTCGGTTTCTGCTGGGTCTCTGTGCTGATCACCCACCCGTCCTACCTCTGCTGATGCCCTGTCTCTGCTGATGTCCCTGTCTCTGCTGATGTCCCTGTCTCTGCTGGTGTCTCGGTTTCTGCTGTCCACCCACCTGCCCTGTCTCAGTTTCAGCTGTAGATATCTTGGTTTCTGCTGACCACCACACCCGCAATGTCAGTCTCTGCTGAGCACCCACCCGCCCGATCTGTTTCTGCTGGGCACCCACCCGCACTGCCTCTGTTTCTGCTGATGCTTCTGTTTTTGCTGATGCCCCTGTTTTTTTGCTGATGCCTCTGTTTTTTTGCTGACGCCACTGTTTGTTTGCTGATGCCCCTTTTTTTTGCTGATGCCCCTTTTTTTTGCTGAAAGCCCCTGTTTTTTGCTGAAGGCCCCTGTTTTTTGCTGAAGGCCCCTGTTTCTGCTGCCCAGTGTCCCTGTTTATGCTGAAGTCTTTTTTTCTGCTGACCACCCACCTGCCCTGTCTCTGTTTCTGCAGTTGTCACTGCATCTGCTGAAAAATGGTCCCTGTCTCATTTAAGTCACTGTTTTTGCTACCCACCCACCTGCCCTGTTCCTGTCTCTGTTGCCCGCCCACCTGCCCTGTCCCCGTCTCATCTGACCACTCACCCGCCCTGTCCCTGTCTCAGCTGATCGCCCACACACCCTGTCCCTGTCTCAGCTGCCCGCCCGCCCTGTCCGTCTCAGCTGCACACCCGCCCATCCTGTCCCTGTCTCAGCTGCCCACCAGCCTGCCCTGTCTCAGCTAGCCACCCGCCTGGTCCCTGTCTCAGCTGCCCGCCCTGTCCCTATCTCAGCTGATGACCCTGTCTCAGCTGACCACCCACTTTTCCTGTCCCTGTCTCAGCTGACTGCCCGCCCTCTCTCAGCTGTCCACCCGCCCGGTCCCTGTCTCAGCTAGCCACCCGCCTGGTCTTTGTCTCAGTTGCCCGCCCAGTCCCTGTCTCAGCTGAAGTCCTGTCTCAGCTGACCACCCGCCCACCCTGTCCCTGTCTCAGCTGAAGTCCCTGTCTCATCTGACCACCCGCCCACCCTGTCCCTGTCTCAGCTGAAGTCCCTTTCTCAGGTGCCCGTCTGCCCGCCCTGTCCCTGACTTAGCTGCCCGTCTGCCCGCCCTGTCCCTGTCTCAGCTGACCACCCACCCGCATGCCCTGTCCCTGTCTCAGCTGACCACCCACCCACCCTGTCCCTGTCTCAGCAGCCCACCCACCCAGTCCCTGTCTCAGCTGCCCACCCACCCGCCCTGTCCCTGTCTCAGCTGCCCACCCACCCGCCCTGTCCCTGTCTCAGCTGCCCACCCACCCGCCCTGTCCCTGTCTCAGCTGCCCACCCACCCGCCCTGTCCCTGTCTCAGCTGCCCACCCACCCGCCCTGTCCCTGTCTCGGCTGCCCACCCACCCGCCCTGCCTGTCCTGTCTCGGCTGCCCACCCACCCGCCCTGTCCCTGTCTCGGGTGCCCACCCACCCGCCCTTTCCCTGTCTCGGCTGACCACCCACCCGCCCTGTCCCTATCTCGGCTGACCACCCACCTGCCCTGTCCCTGTCTCGGCTGTACACCCACCCGCCCTGTCCCTGTCTCGGCTTCCCACCCACCAGCCTGGTCCCTGTCTCGGCTGCCCACCCGCCCGCCCGCCCTGTCCCTGTCTCGGCTGCCCACCCGCCCGCCCTGTCCCTGTCTCGGCTGCCTACCCGCTCGCCCTGTCCCTGTCTCGGCTGCCCACCCGCCCGCCCTTTCCCTGTCTCGGCTGCCCACCCGCCTGCCCTTTCCCTGTCTCGGCTGCCCACCCGCCTGCCCTTTCCCTGTCTCGGCTGCCCACCCGCCTGCCCTGTCCCTGTCTCGGCTGCCCACCCGCCCGCCCTGTCCCTGTCTCAGCTGATGTCCCTGTCTCAGCTGCCCACCCGCCCGCCCTGTCCCTGTCTCAGCTGCCCACCCGCCCGCCCTGTCCCTGTCTCAGCTGCCCACCCGCATGCCCAGGCCCTGTCTCAGCTGCCCACCCGCCCGCCCGGTCCCTGTCTCAGCTGCCCGCCCAGTCCCTGTCTCAGCTGCCCGCCCGGTCCCTGTCTCAGCTGCCCGCCCGGTCCCTGTCTCAGCTGCCCACCCGCCCGGTCCCTGTCTCAGCTGCCCACCCGCCCGCCCGGTCCCTGTCTCAGCTGCCTACCCGCCCGCCCGGTCCCTGTCTCAGCTACCCACCCTCCCGGTCCCTGTCTCAGCTAAGGGTCCCTGTCTCAGCTGCCCACCCGCCCGCCCGGTCCCTGTCTCAGCTGCCCACCCGCCCACCCGGTCCCTGTCTCAGCTGCCCACCCGCCCGCCCGGTCCCTGTCTCAGCTGCCCACCCGCCCGCCCTGTCCCTGTCTCAGCTGCCCACCCGCCCGCCCTGTCCCTGTCTCAGCTGCCCACCCCCTGCCCTGTCCCTGTCTCAGCTGATGTCTCTGTCTCAGCTGCCCACCCGCTCCTTGTCTCAGCTGTCCACCCGCCTGTCCTGTCCCTGTCTCAGCTGCCCACCCGCCCGCCCTGTCCCTGTCTCAGCTGCCCACCCGCCCGCCCTGTCCCTGTCTCAGCTGCCCACCCGCCCGCCCTGTCCCTGTCTCAGCTGCCCGCCCGCCCTGTCCCAGTCTCAGCTGGTGTCCCAGTCGCAGCTGTCCACCCGCCCGCCCTGTCCCAGTCGCAGCTGCCCACCCGCCCTGTCCCTGTCTCAGCTGATGTCCCTGTCTTAGCTGCCCACCCACCCGCCCTGTCCCTGTCTTAGATGCCCACCCACCCGCCCTGTACCTGTCTTAGCTGCCCACCCACCCGCCCTGTCCCTGTCTTAGCTGGCTCACCCACCCGCCCTGTCCCTGTCTTATCTGGCTGTCCCTGTCTCAGCAGCCCACCCACCCTGTCCCTGTCTCAGCTGCCCACCCACCCGCCCTGTCCCTGTCTCAGCTGCCCACCCACCCGCCCTGTCCCTGTCTTAGCTGATGTCCCTGTCTTAGCTGCCCACCCACCCACCCGCCCTGTCCCAGCTGCGTCCCTGTCTTAGCTGGCTGTCCCTGTCTCAGCAGCCCACCCACCCGCCATGTCCCTGTCTCAGCTGACCACCCACCTGCCCTGTCCCTGTCTCAGCTAAACACCCACCCGCCCTGTCCCTGTCTCGGCTGCCCACCCGCCCGCCCTGTCCCTGTCTCGGCTGCCTGCCCGCCCTGTCCCTGTCTCGGCTGCCCACCCGCCCGCCCTGTCCCTGTCTCGGCTGCCCACCCGCCCGCCCTTTCCCTGTCTCGGCTGCCCACCCGCCCGCCCTTTCCCTGTCTCGGCTGCCCACCCGCCCGCCCTTTCCCTGTCTCGGCTGCCCACCCGCCCGCCCTGTCCCTGTCTCGGCTGCCCACCCGCCCGCCCTGTCCCTGTCTCGGCTGAATGTCCCTGTCTCGGCTGCCCACCCGCCAGCCCTGTCCCTGTCTCAGCTGCCCACCCGCCCGCCCTGTCCCTGTCTCAGCTGCCCACCCACCCACCCGCCCTGTCCCTGTCTCAGCTGCCCACCCACCCACCCGCCCTGTCCCTGTCTCAGCTGCCCACCCACCCGCCCTGTCCCTGTCTCAGCTGCCCACCCACCCGCCCTGTCCCTGTCTCAGCTGCCCATCCACCCGCCCTGTCCCTGTCTCAGCTGCCCACCCACACGCCCTGTCCCTGTCTTAGCTGATGTCCCTGTCTTAGCTGCCCACCCACCCGCCCTGTCCCTGTCTTAGCTTCCCACCCACCCGCCCTGTCCCTGTCTTAGCTTCCCACCTACCCGCCCTGTCCCTGTCTTAGCTGGCTGTCCCTGTCTCAGCTGATGTCCCTGTCTCAGCTGCCCACCCACCGCCCTGTCCCTGTCTCAGCTGATGTCCCTGTCTCAGCTGCAAGGTCCCTGTCTCAGCTGCCCATGTCCCTGTCTCAGCTGCCCACCCACCCACCCTGTCCCTGTCTCAGCTGTCCACCCACCCACCCTGTCCCTGTCTCAGCTGTCCACCCACCCGCCCTGTCCCTGTCCCTGTCTCAGCTCCCCACCCACCCGGTCCCTGTCTCAGCTGCCCACCCACCCGCCCTGTCCCTGTCTCAGCTGCCCACCCACCCGCCCTGTCCCTGTCTCAGCTGCCCACCCACCCGCCCTGTCCCTGTCTCTGCTGCCCACCCACCCGCCCTGTCCCTGTCTCAGCTGCCCACCCGCCCAGTCCATGTCTCAGCTGATGTCCCTGTCCCAGCTGCCCACCTGCCTGCTCTGTCCCAGCTGAATGTCCCTGTCTCAACCTGTCTCTCCCTGTCTCTGCTGGTGTCTCAGTTTCTGCTAACCACCCAACCCACCCTGTCTTGGTTTCTGTAGATGTCGGTTTCTGCTGGGTCTCTGTGCTGATCACCCACCCGTCCTACCTCTGCTGATGCCCTGTCTCTGCTGATGTCCCTGTCTCTGCTGATGTCCCTGTCTCTGCTGGTGTCTCGGTTTCTGCTGTCCACCCACCTGCCCTGTCTCAGTTTCAGCTGTAGATATCTTGGTTTCTGCTGACCACCACACCCGCAATGTCAGTCTCTGCTGAGCACCCACCCGCCGGATCTGTTTCTGCTGGGCACCCACCCGCACTGCCTCTGTTTCTGCTGATGCTTCTGTTTTTGCTGATGCCCCTGTTTTTTTGCTGATGCCTCTGTTTTTTTGCTGACGCCACTGTTTTTTTGCTGATGCCCCTTTTTTTTGCTGATGCCCCTTTTTTTTGCTGAAAGCCCCTGTTTTTTGCTGAAGGCCCCTGTTTTTTGCTGAAGGCCCCTGTTTCTGCTGCCCAGTGTCCCTGTTTATGCTGAAGTCTTTTTTTCTGCTGACCACCCACCTGCCCTGTCTCTGTTTCTGCAGTTGTCACTGCATCTGCTGAAAAATGGTCCCTGTCTCATTTAAGTCACTGTTTTTGCTACCCACCCACCTGCCCTGTTCCTGTCTCTGTTGCCCGCCCACCTGCCCTGTCCCCGTCTCATCTGACCACTCACCCGCCCTGTCCCTGTCTCAGCTGATCGCCCACACACCCTGTCCCTGTCTCAGCTGCCCGCCCGCCCTGTCCGTCTCAGCTGCACACCCGCCCATCCTGTCCCTGTCTCAGCTGCCCACCAGCCTGCCCTGTCTCAGCTAGCCACCCGCCTGGTCCCTGTCTCAGCTGCCCGCCCTGTCCCTATCTCAGCTGATGACCCTGTCTCAGCTGACCACCCACTTTTCCTGTCCCTGTCTCAGCTGACTGCCCGCCCTCTCTCAGCTGTCCACCCGCCCGGTCCCTGTCTCAGCTAGCCACCCGCCTGGTCTTTGTCTCAGTTGCCCGCCCAGTCCCTGTCTCAGCTGAAGTCCCTGTCTCAGCTGACCACCCGCCCACCCTGTCTCTGTCTCAGCTGAAGTCCCTGTCTCAGCTGACCACCCGCCCACCCTGTCCCTGTCTCAGCTGAAGTCCCTTTCTCAGATGCCCGTCTGCCCGCCTTGTCCCTGACTTAGCTGCCCGTCTGCCCGCCCTGTCCCTGTCTCAGCTGACCACCCACCCGCATGCCCTGTCCCTGTCTCAGCTGACCACCCACCCACCCTGTCCCTGTCTCAGCAGCCCACCCACCCAGTCCCTGTCTCAGCTGCCCACCCACCCGCCCTGTCCCTGTCTCAGCTGCCCACCCACCCGCCCTGTCCCTGTCTCAGCTGCCCACCCACCCGCCCTGTCCCTGTCTCAGCTGCCCACCCACCCGCCCTGTCCCTGTCTCAGCTGCCCACCCACCCGCCCTGTCCCTGTCTCGGCTGCCCACCCACCCGCCCTGTCCCTGTCTCGGCTGCCCACCCACCCGCCCTGTCCCTGTCTCGGCTGACCACCCACCCGCCCTGTCCCTATCTCGGCTGACCACCCACCTGCCCTGTCCCTGTCTCGGCTGTACACCCACCCGCCCTGTCCCTGTCTCGGCTTCCCACCCACCAGCCTGGTCCCTGTCTCGGCTGCCCACCCGCCCGCCCGCCCTGTCCCTGTCTCGGCTGCCCACCCGCCCGCCCTGTCCCTGTCTCGGCTGCCTACCCGCTCGCCCTGTCCCTGTCTCGGCTGCCCACCCGCCCGCCCTTTCCCTGTCTCGGCTGACCACCCGCCCGCCCTTTCCCTGTCTCGGCTGCCCACCCGCCTGCCCTTTCCCTGTCTCGGCTGCCCACCCGCCTGCCCTGTCCCTGTCTCGGCTGCCCACCCGCCCGCCCTGTCCCTGTCTCAGCTGCCCACCCGCCCGCCCTGTCCCTGTCTCAGCTGCCCACCCGCCCGCCCTGTCTCAGCTGCCCACCCGCCCGCCCTGTCCCTGTCTCAGCTGAGTTCCTGTCTCAGCTGCCCACCCGCCCGCCCTGTCCCTGTCTCAGCTGCCCACCCGCCCGCCCTGTCCCTGTCTCAGCTGCCCACCCACCCGCCCACCCGCCCGCCCTGTCCCTGTCTCAGCTGCCCACCCGCCCGCCCTGTCCCTGTCTCAGCTGCCCACCCGCCCGCCCTGTCCCTGTCTCAGCTGCCCACCCGCCCGCTTTGTCCCTGTCTCAGCTGACCACCCGCCCGCCCTGTCCCTGTCTCAGCTGCCCGCCCTGTCCCTGTCTCAGCTGCCCACCCGCCCGCCCTGTCCCTGTCTCAACTGCCCACCCGCCTGCCCTGTCCCTGTCTCAGCTGACCACCCACCCGCCCTGTCCCTGTATTAGCTGCCCACCCACCCACCCTGTCCCTGTCTCAGCTGCCCACCGGCCCGCCCTGTCCCTGTCTCAGCTGCCCACCCGCCCGCCCTGTCCCTGTCTCAGCTGCCCACCCGCCCGCCCTGTCCCTGTCTCAGCTGCCCACCCGCCCGCCCTGTCCCAGCTGCCCACCCGCCCTGTCCCTGTCTCGGCTGCCCACCCGCCCACCCTGTCCCTGTCCCAGCTGCCCACCCGCCCACCCTGTCCCTGTCCCAGCTGCCCACCCGCCCACCCTGTCCCTGTCCCAGCTGCCCACCCGCCCACCCTGTCCCTGTCCCAGCTGCCCACCCGCCCGCCCTGTCCCTGTCCTAGCTGCCCACCTGCCCGCTCTGTCCCAGCTGAATGTCCCTGTCTCAACCTGTCTCTGCTGAACACCCACCTGCCCTGTCTCTGTTTCTGCTGGTGTCTCAGTTTCTGCTAACCACCCAACCCACCCTGTCTTGGTTTCTGTAGATGTCGGTTTCTGCTGGGTCTCTGTGCTGATCACCCACCCGTCCTACCTCTGCTGATGTCCCTGTCTCTGCTGATGTCCCTGTCTCTGCTGATGTCCCTGTCTCAGCTGATGTCCCTGTCTCTGCTGGTGTCTCGGTTTCTGCTGCCCACCCACCTGCCCTGTCTCAGTTTCTGCTGTAGATATCTTGGTTTCTGCTGACCACCACACCCGCAATGTCAGTCTCTGCTGAGCACCCACCCGCCCGATCTGTTTCTGCTGGGCACCCACCCGCACTGCCTCTGTTTCTGCTGATGCTTCTGTTTTTGCTGATGCCCCTGTTTTTTTGCTGATGCCTCTGTCTTTTTGCTGACGCCACTGTTTTTTTGCTGATGCCCCTTTTTTTTGCTGACGGCCCCTGTTTTTTGCTGAAGGCCCCTGTTTTTTGCTGAAGGCCCCTGTTTTTTGCTGAAGGCCCCTGTTTTTTGCTGAAGGCCCCTGTTTTTTGCTGAAGGCCCCTGTTTCTGCTGCCCAGTGTCCCTGTTTATGCTGAAGTCTTTTTTTCTGCTGACCACCCACCTGCCCTGTCTCTGTTTCTGCAGTTGTCACTGCATCTGCTGAAAAATGGTTCCTGTCTCATTTAAGTCACTGTTTTTGCTACCCACCCACCTGCCCTGTTCCTGTCTCAGTTGCCCGCCCACCTGCCCTGTCCCCGTCTCATCTGACCACTCACCCGCCCTGTCCCTGTCTTAGCTGATCGCCCACACACCCTGTCCCTGTCTCAGCTGCCCGCCCGCCCTGTCTGTCTCAGCTGCACACCCGCCCATCCTGTCCCTGTCTCAGCTGCCCACCAGCCCGCCCTGTCTCAGCTAGCCACCCGCCTGGTCCCTGTCTCAGCTGCCCGCCCTGTCCCTATCTCAGCTGACCACCCTGTCTCAGCTGACCACCCACTTTTCCTGTCCCTGTCTCAGCTGACTGCCCGCCCTCTCTCAGCTGTCCACCCGCCCGGTCCCTGTCTCAGCTAGCCACCCGCCTGGTCTTTGTCTCAGTTGCCCGCCCAGTCCCTGTCTCAGCTGAAGTCCCTGTCTCAGGTGACCACCCGCCCACCCTGTCCCTGTCTCAGCTGAAGTCCCTTTCTCAGGTGCCCGTCTGCCCGCCCTGTCCCTGACTTAGCTGCCCGTCTGCCCACCCTGTCCCTGTCTCAGCTGACCACCCACCCGCATGCCCTGTCCCTGTCTCAGCTGACCACCCACCCACCCAGTCCCTGTCTCAGCTGCCCACCCACCCGCCCTGTCCCTGACTTAGCTGCCCACCCACCCGCCCTGTCCCTGACTTAGCTGCCCGTCTGCCCACCCTGTCCCTGTCTCAGCTGACCACCCACCCGCATGCCCTGTCCCTGTCTCGGCTGCCCACCCACCCGCCCTGTCCCTGTCTTAGCTGCCCGCCCTGTCTCAGCTGCCCACCCGCCCGCTTTGTCCCTGTCTCAGCTGCCCACCCGCCCGCCCTGTCCCTGTCTCAGCTGCCCACCCGCCCGCCCTGTCCCTGTCTCAGCTGACCACCCGCCTGCCCTGTCCCTGTCTCAGCTGCCCACCCGCCCGCCCTGTCCCTGTCTCAGCTGCCCACCCGCCCGCCCTGTCCCTGTCTCAGCTGCCCACCCGCCCGCCCTGTCCCTGTCTCAGCTGCCCACCCGCCCGCCCTGTCCCTGTCTCAGCTGCCCACCCGCCCGCCCGCCCTGTCCCTGTCTCGGCTGCCCGCCCGCCCTGTCCCTGTCTCGGCTGCCCACCCACCCGCCCTGTCCCTGTCTCGGCTGCCCACCCACCCGCCCTGTCCCTGTCTCGGCTGCCCACCCACCCGCCCTGTCCCTGTCTCGGCTGACCACCCACCCGCCCTGTTCCTGTCTCGGCTGCCCACCCACCCGCCTGGTCCCGGTCTCAGCTGCCCACCCGCCTGCCCGCCCTGTCCCTGTCTCGGCTGCCTGCCCGCCCTGTCCCTGTCTCGGCTGATGTCCCTGTCTCGGCTGCCCACCCACCCGCCCTGTTCCTGTCTCAGCTGCCCACCCACCCGCCCTGTTCCTGTCTCAGCTGCCCACCCACCCGCCCTGTCCCTGACTTAGCTGCCCGTCTGCCCACCCTGTCCCTGTCTCAGCTGACCACCCACCCGCATGCCCTGTCCCTGTCTCGGCTGCCCACCCGCCCGCCCTGTCCCTGTCTCAGCTGCCCGCCCTGTCTCAGCTGCCCACCCGCCCGCTTTGTCCCTGTCTCAGCTGCCCACCCGCCCGCCCTGTCCCTGTCTCAGCTGCCCACCCGCCCGCCCTGTCCCTGTCTCAGCTGCCCACCCGCCCGCCCTGTCCCTGTCTCAGCTGCCCACCCGCCCGCCCTGTCCCTGTCTCAGCTGCCCACCCGCCCGCCCTGTCCCTGTCTCAGCTGCCCACCCGCCCGCCCTGTCCCTGTCTCAGCTGCCCACCCGCCCTGTCCCTGTCCCTGTCTCGGCTGCCCACCCACCCACCCTGTCCCTGTCTCGGCTGCCCACCCACCCACCCTGTCCCTGTCTTGGCTTCCAACCCACCCACCCTGTCCCTGTCTTGGCTTCCCACCCACCCACCCTGTCCCTGTCTTGGCTGCCCACCCACCCACCCTGTCCCTGTCTTGGCTGCCCACCCACCCACCCTGTCCCTGTCTCAGCTGCCCACCCGCCCGCCCTGTCCCTGTCTTAGCTGCCCACCCGCCCGCCCTGTCCCTGTCTTGGCTTCCCACCCACCCACCCTGTCCCTGTCTTGGCTTCCCACCCACCCACCCTGTCCCTGTCTTGGCTGCCCACCCACCCACCCTGTCCCTGTCTTGGCTGCCCACCCACCCACCCTGTCCCTGTCTTGGCTGCCCACCCACCCGCCCTGTCCCTGTCTCGGCTGCCCACCAGCCCGGTCCCTGTCTCGGCTGCCCACCCACCCGCCCGGTCCCTGTCTCGGCTGCCCACCCACCCGCCCGGTCCCTGTCTCGGCTGCCCACCCACCCGCCCTGTCCCTGTCTCGGCTGCCCACCCACCTGCCCTGTCCCTGTCTCGGCTGCCCACCCGCCCGCCCGGTCCCTGTCTCGGCTGCCCACCCGCCCGCCCTGTCTCGGCTGCCCACCCGCCCGCCCTGTCCCTGTCTCGGCTGCCCACCCGCCCGCCCTGTCCCTGTCTCGGCTGCCCACCCGCCCGCCCTGTCCCTGTCTCAGCTGCCCACCCGCCCGCCCTGTCCCTGTCTCGGCTGCCCACCCGCCCGCCCTTTCCCTGTCTCGGCTGCCCACCCGCCCGCCCTGTCCCTGTCTCAGCTGCCCACCCGCCCGCCCTGTCCCTGTCCCAGCTGCCCACCCACCCACCCGCCCTGTCCCTGTCCCAGCTGCCCACCTGCCCGTCCTGTCCCTGTCCCTGTCTCAGCTGCCCACTTGCCTGGCCTGTCCCTGTATCAGTTGCCCGCCCTGTCTCGGCTGCCCACCCGCCCGCTTTGTCCCTGTCTCAGCTGCCCACCCGCCCGCCCTGTCCCTGTCTCAGCTGCCCACCCGCCCGCCCTGTCCCTGTCTCAGCTTCCCACCCGCCCGCCCTGTCCCTGTCTCAGCTGCCCACCCGCCCGCCCTGTCCCTGTCTCAGCTGCCCACCCGCCCGCCCTGTCCCTGTCTCAGCTGCCCACCCGCCCGCCCTGTCCCTGTCTCAGCTGCCCACCCACCCGCCCTGTCCCAGCTGCCCACCTGCCCTGTCCCTGTCTCGGCTGCCCACCCGCCCACCCTGTCCCTGTCCCAGCTGCCCACCCGCCCGCCCTGTCCCTGTCCTAGCTGCCCACCTGCCCGCTCTGTCCCAGCTGAATGTCCCTGTCTCAACCTGTCTCGCCCTGTCTCTGCTGAACACCCACCTGCCCTGTCTCTGTTTCTGCTGGTGTCTCAGTTTCTGCTAACCACCCAACCCACCCTGTCTTGGTTTCTGTAGATGTCGGTTTCTGCTGGGTCTCTGTGCTGATCACCCACCCGTCCTACCTCTGCTGATGTCCCTGTCTCTGCTGATGTCCCTGTCTCTGCTGATGTCCCTGTCTCTGCTGGTGTCTCGGTTTCTGCTGCCCACCCACCTGCCCTGTCTCAGTTTCTGCTGTAGATATCTTGGTTTCTGCTGACCACCACACCCGCAATGTCAGTCTCTGCTGAACACCCACCCGCCCGATCTGTTTCTGCTGGGCACCCACCCGCACTGCCTCTGTTTCTGCTGATGCTTCTGTTTTTGCTGATGCCCCTGTTTTTTTGCTGATGCCTCTGTCTTTTTGCTGACGCCACTGTTTTTTTGCTGATGCCCCTTTTTTTTGCTGAAGGCCCCTGTTTTTTGCTGAAGGCCCCTGTTTTTTGCTGAAGGCCCCTGTTTTTTGCTGAAGGCCCCTGTTTTTTGCTGAAGGCCCCTGTTTTTTGCTGAAGGCCCCTGTTTCTGCTGCCCAGTGTCCCTGTTTATGCTGAAGTCTTTTTTTCTGCTGACCACCCACCTGCCCTGTCTCTGTTTCTGCAGTTGTCACTGCATCTGCTGAAAAATGGTTCCTGTCTCATTTAAGTCACTGTTTTTGCTACCCACCCACCTGCCCTGTTCCTGTCTCAGTTGCCAGCCCACCTGCCCTGTCCCCGTCTCATCTGACCACTCACCCGCCCTGTCCCTGTCTTAGCTGATCGCCCACACACCCTGTCCCTGTCTCAGCTGCCCGCCCGCCCTGTCTGTCTCAGCTGCACACCCGCCCATCCTGTCCCTGTCTCAGCTGCCCACCAGCCCGCCCTGTCTCAGCTAGCCACCCGCCTGGTCCCTGTCTCAGCTGCCCGCCCTGTCCCTATCTCAGCTGATGACCCTGTCTCAGCTGACCACCCACTTTTCCTGTCCCTGTCTCAGCTGACTGCCCGCCCTCTCTCAGCTGTCCACCCGCCCGGTCCCTGTCTCAGCTAGCCACCCGCCTGGTCTTTGTCTCAGTTGCCCGCCCAGTCCCTGTCTCAGCTGAAGTCCCTGTCTCAGGTGACCACCCGCCCACCCTGTCCCTGTCTCAGCTGAAGTCCCTTTCTCAGGTGCCCGTCTGCCCGCCCTGTCCCTGACTTAGCTGCCCGTCTGCCCACCCTGTCCCTGTCTCAGCTGACCACCCACCCGCATGCCCTGTCCCTGTCTCAGCTAACCACCCACCCACCCACCCAGTCCCTGACTCAGCTGACCACCCACCCACCCACCCAGTCCCTGTCTCAGCTGACCACCCACCCACCCACCCAGTCCCTGTCTCAGCTGCCCACCCACCCACCCACCCAGTCCCTGTCTCAGCTGCCCACCCACCCGCCCTGTCCCTGACTTAGCTGCCCACCCACCCGCCCTGTCCCTGACTTAGCTGCCCGTCTGCCCACCCTGTCCCTGTCTCAGCTGACCACCCACCCGCATGCCCTGTCCCTGTCTCGGCTGCCCACCCACCCGCCCTGTCCCTGTCTTAGCTGCCCGCCCTGTCTCAGCTGCCCACCCGCCTGCTTTGTCCCTGTCTCAGCTGCCCACCCGCCCACCCTGTCCCTGTCTCAGCTGCCCACCCGCCCGCCCTGTCCCTGTCTCAGCTGCCCACCCACCCGCCCTGTCCCTGTCTTAGCTGCCCGCCCTGTCTCAGCTGCCCACCCGCCTGCTTTGTCCCTGTCTCAGCTGCCCACCCGCCCACCCACCCAGTCCCTGACTCAGCTGACCACCCACCCACCCACCCAGTCCCTGTCTCAGCTGCCCACCCACCCACCCACCCAGTCCCTGACTCAGCTGACCACCCACCCACCCACCCAGTCCCTGTCTCAGCTGACCACCCACCCACCCACCCAGTCCCTGTCTCAGCTGCCCACCCACCCACCCACCCAGTCCCTGTCTCAGCTGCCCACCCACCCGCCCTGTCCCTGACTTAGCTGCCCACCCACCCGCCCTGTCCCTGACTTAGCTGCCCGTCTGCCCACCCTGTCCCTGTCTCAGCTGACCACCCACCCGCATGCCCTGTCCCTGTCTCGGCTGCCCACCCACCCGCCCTGTCCCTGTCTTAGCTGCCCGCCCTGTCTCAGCTGCCCACCCGCCTGCTTTGTCCCTGTCTCAGCTGCCCACCCGCCCACCCTGTCCCTGTCTCAGCTGCCCACCCGCCCGCCCTGTCCCTGTCTCAGCTGCCCACCCACCCGCCCTGTCCCTGTCTTAGCTGCCCGCCCTGTCTCAGCTGCCCACCCGCCTGCTTTGTCCCTGTCTCAGCTGCCCACCCGCCCACCCTGTCCCTGTCTCAGCTGCCCACCCGCCCGCCCTGTCCCTGTCTCAGCTGCCCACCCGCCCGCCCTGTCCCTGTCTCAGCTGCCCACCCGCCCGCCCTGTCCCTGTCTCAGCTGCCCACCCGCCCGGTCCCTGTCTCAGCTGCCCACCCGCCCGCCCTGTCCCTGTCTCAGCTGCCCACCCGCCCGCCCACCCTGTCCCTGTCTCGGCTGCCCGCCCACCCTGTCCCTGTCTCGGCTGCCCACCCACCCGCCCTGTCCCTGTCTCGGCTGCCCACCCACCCGCCCTGTCCCTGTCTCGGCTGCCCACCCACCCGCCCTGTTCCTGTCTCGGCTGCCCACCCACCCGCCCTGTTCCTGTCTCGGCTCGAGGTCCCTCGGCTGCCCACCCACCCGCCCGGTCCCTGTCTCGGCTGACCACCCACCCACCCGGTCCCTGTCTCGGCTGCCCACCCACCCACCCGGTCCCTGTCTCGGCTGACCACCCACCCGCCCGGTCCCTGTCTCGGCTGCCCACACACCCGCCCGGTCCCTGTCTCGGCTGAAGGTCCCTGTCTCGGCTGCCCACCCGCCCGCCCTGTCCCTGTCTCGGCTGCCCACCCGCCCGCCCGGTCCCTGTCTCGGCTGCCCACCCGCCCGCCCTGTCCCTGTCTCAGCTGCCCACCCGCCCGCCCTGTCCCTGTCTCGGCTGCCCACCCGCCCGCCCTGTCCCTGTCTCGGCTGCCAACCTGCCCGCCCTGTCCCTGTCTCGGCTGCCCACCCGCCCTGTCCCTGTCTCGGCTGCCCACCCGCCCTGTCCCTGTCTCGGCTGCCCACCCGCCCGCCCTGTCCCTGTCTCGGCTGCCCACCCGCCCGCCCTGTCCCTGTCTCGGCTGAAGGTCCCTGTCTCGGCTGCCCACCTGCACGCCCGGTCCCTGTCTCGGCTGCCCACCTTTCCACCCGCCGGGCTTGTCTCGGCTGCCCACCCGCCCGCCCTGTCCCTGTCTCGGCTGCCCACCCGCCCGCCCTGTCCCTGTCTCAGCTTCCCGCCCGCCCTGTCCCTGTCTCGGCTGCCCACCCGCCCGCCCTTTCCCTGTCTCGGCTGCCCACCCGCCCGCCCTTTCCCTGTCTCGGCTGCCCACCCGCCCGCCCTGTCCCTGTCTCAGCTGCCCACCCACCCACCCGTTCTGTCCCTGTCTCAGCTGCCCACCCGCCCACCCAGTCCAAGTCTCAGCTGATGTCCCTGTCCCAGCTGCCCACCTGCCCGCTCTGTCCCAGCTGAATGTCCCTGTCTCAACCTGTCTCTCCCTGTCTCTGCTGGTGTCTCAGTTTCTGCTAACCACCCAACCCACCCTGTCTTGGTTTCTGTAGATGTCGGTTTCTGCTGGGTCTCTGTGCTGATCACCCACCCGTCCTACCTCTGCTGATGCCCTGTCTCTGCTGATGTCCCTGTCTCTGCTGATGTCCCTGTCTCTGCTGATGTCCCTGTCTCTGCTGGTGTCTCGGTTTCTGCTGCCCACCCACCTGCCCTGTCTCAGTTTCTGCTGTAGATATCTTGGTTTCTGCTGACCACCACACCCGCAATGTCAGTCTCTGCTGAGCACCCACCCGCCCGATCTGTTTCTGCTGGGCACCCACCCGCACTGCCTCTGTTTCTGCTGATGCTTCTGTTTTTGCTGATGCCCCTGTTTTTTTGCTGATGCCTCTGTTTTTTTGCTGACGCCACTGTTTTTTTGCTGACGCCACTGTTTTTTGCTGATGCCCCTTTTTTTTGCTGATGCCCCTTTTTTTTGCTGAAAGCCCCTGTTTTTTGCTGAAGGCCCCTGTTTTTTGCTGAAGGCCCCTGTTTCTGCTGCCCAGTGTCCCTGTTTATGCTGAAGTCTTTTTTTCTGCTGACCACCCACCTGCCCTGTCTCTGTTTCTGCAGTTGTCACTGCATCTGCTGAAAAATGGTCCCTGTCTCATTTAAGTCACTGTTTTTGCTACCCACCCACCTGCCCTGTTCCTGTCTCTGTTGCCCGCCCACCTGCCCTGTCCCCGTCTCATCTGACCACTCACCCGCCCTGTCCCTGTCTCAGCTGATCGCCCACACACCCTGTCCCTGTCTCAGCTGCCCGCCCGCCCTGTCCGTCTCAGCTGCACACCCGCCCATCCTGTCCCTGTCTCAGCTGCCCACCAGCCTGCCCTGTCTCAGCTAGCCACCCGCCTGGTCCCTGTCTCAGCTGCCCGCCCTGTCCCTATCTCAGCTGATGACCCTGTCTCAGCTGACCACCCACTTTTCCTGTCCCTGTCTCAGCTGACTGCCCGCCCTCTCTCAGCTGTCCACCCGCCCGGTCCCTGTCTCAGCTAGCCACCCGCCTGGTCTTTGTCTCAGTTGCCCGCCCAGTCCCTGTCTCAGCTGAAGTCCCTGTCTCAGCTGACCACCCGCCCACCCTGTCCCTGTCTCAGCTGAAGTCCCTTTCTCAGGTGCCCGTCTGCCCGCCCTGTCCCTGACTTAGCTGCCCGTCTGCCCGCCCTGTCCCTGTCTCAGCTGACCACCCACCCGCATGCCCTGTCCCTGTCTCAGCTGACCACCCGCCCGCCCTGTCCCTGTCTCAGCTGCCCAATGTCCCTGTTTCAGCTGCCCACCCGCCCGCCCTGTCCCTGTCTCAGCTGCCCACCCGCCCGCCCTGTCCCTGTCTCAGCTGCCCACCCGCCCGCTTTGTCCCTGTCTCAGCTGACCACCCGCCCGCCCTGTCCCTGTCTCAGCTGCCCACCCGCCCGCCCTGTCCCTGTCTCAGCTGCCCACCCGCCCGCCCTGTCCCTGTCTCAGCTGCCCACCCGCCCGCCCTGTCCCTGTCTCAGCTGCCCACCCGCCCGCCCTGTCCCTGTCTCAGCTGCCCACCCGCCTGCCCTGTCCCTGTCTCAGCTGCCCACCCACCCGCCCTGTCCCTGTATTAGCTGCCCACCCACCCGCCCTGTCCCTGTCTCAGCTGCCCACCCACCCGCCCTGTCCCTGTCTCAGCTGCCCACCCACCCGCCCTGTCCCTGTCTCAGCTGCCCACCCACCCACCCTGTCCCTGTCTCAGCTGCCCACCCACCCACCCTGTCCCTGTCTCAGCTGCCGTCCCTGTCTCAGCTGCCCACCCGCTCGCCCTGTCCCTGTCTCAGCTGCCCACCCGCCCGCCCTGTCCCTGTCTCAGCTGTCCACCCGCCCGCCCTGTCCCTGTCTCAGCTGCCCACCCGCCCGCCCTGTCCCTGTCCCAGCTGCCCACCCGCCCGCCCTGTCCCTGTCCCAGCTGCCCACCCGCCCGCCCTGTCCCTGTCCCAGCTGCCCACCTGCCCGCTCTGTCCCAGCTGAATGTCCCTGTCTCAACCTGTCTCGCCCTGTCTCTGCTGAACACCCACCTGCCCTGTCTCTGTTTCTGCTGGTGTCTCAGTTTCTGCTAACCACCCAACCCACCCTGTCTTGGTTTCTGTAGATGTCGGTTTCTGCTGGGTCTCTGTGCTGATCACCCACCCGTCCTACCTCTGCTGATGTCCCTGTCTCTGCTGATGTCCCTGTCTCTGCTGATGTCCCTGTCTCTGCTGGTGTCTCGGTTTCTGCTGCCCACCCACCTGCCCTGTCTCAGTTTCTGCTGTAGATATCTTGGTTTCTGCTGACCACCACACCCTCAATGTCAGTCTCTGCTGAGCACCCACCCGCCCGATCTGTTTCTGCTGGGCACCCACCCGCACTGCCTCTGTTTCTGCTGATGCTTCTGTTTCTGCTGATGCCCCTGTTTTTTGCTGATGCCTCTGTCTTTTTGCTGACGCCACTGTTTTTTTGCTGAAGGCCCCTGTTTTTTGCTGAAGGCCCCTGTTTTTTGCTGAAGGCCCCTGTTTTTTGCTGAAGCCCCTGTTTTTTGCTGAAGGCCCCTGTTTTTTGCTGAAGGCCCCTGTTTTTTGCTGAAGGCCCCTGTTTTTTGCTGAAGGCCCCTGTTTTTTGCTGAAGGCCCCTGTTTCTGCTGCCCAGTGTGTCTGTTTCTGCTGAAGTCTTTTTTTCTGCTGACCACCCACCTGCCCTGTCTCTGTTTCTGCAGTTGTCACTGCATCTGCTGAAAAATGGTTCCTGTCTCATTTAAGTCACTGTTTTTGCTACCCACCCACCTGCCCTGTTCCTGTCTCAGTTGCCCGCCCACCTGCCCTGTCCCCGTCTTATCTGACCACTCACCCGCCCTGTCCCTGTCTTAGCTGATCGCCCACACACCCTGTCCCTGTCTCAGCTGCCCGCCCGCCCTGTCCGTCTCAGCTGCACACCCGCCCATCCTGTCCCTGTCTCGGCTGCCCACCCACCCACCCTGTCCCTGTCTTGGCTTCCCACCCACCCACCCTGTCCCTGTCTTGGCTTCCCACCCACCCACCCTGTCCCTGTCTTGGCTTCCCACCCACCCACCCTGTCCCTGTCTTGGCTGCCCACCCACCCACCCTGTCCCTGTCTTGGCTGCCCACCCACCCACCCTGTCCCTGTCTTGGCTGCCCACCCACCCGCCCTGTCCCTGTCTTGGCTGCCCACCCACCCGCCCGGTCCCTGTCTCGGCTGCCCACCAGCCCGGTCCCTGTCTCGGCTGCCCACCCACCCGCCCGGTCCCTGTCTCGGCTGCCCACCCACCCGCCCTGTCCCTGTCTCGGCTGCCCACCCACCCGCCCTGTCCCTGTCTCGGCTGCCCACCCGCCCGCCCGGTCCCTGTCTCGGCTGCCCACCCGCCCGCCCTGTCTCGGCTGCCCACCCGCCCGCCCTGTCCCTATCTCGGCTGCCCACCCGCCCGCCCTGTCCCTGTCTCGGCTGCCCACCTGCCCGCCCTGTCCCTGTCTCAGCTGCCCACCCGCCCGCCCTGTCCCTGTCTCGGCTTCCCACCCGCCCGCCCTTTCCCTGTCTCGGCTGCCCACCCGCCCGCCCTGTCTCAGCTGCCCACCCGCCCGCCCTGTCCCTGTCCCAGCTGCCCACCCGCCCGCCCTGTCCCTGTCCCAGCTGCCCACCCGCCCGCCCTGTCCCTGTCCCAGCTGCCCACCTGCCCGTCCTGTCCCTGTCCCTGTCTCAGCTGCCCACTTGCCTGGCCTGTCCCTGTCTCAGTTGCCCGCCCTGTCTCGGCTGCCCACCCGCCCGCTTTGTCCCTGTCTCAGCTGCCCACCCGCCCGCCCTGTCCCTGTCTCAGCTGCCCACCCGCCCGCCCTGTCCCTGTTTCAGCTGCTGTCCCTGTCTCAGCTGCCCACCCGCCCGCCCTGTCCCTGTCTCAGCTGCCCACCCGCCCGCCCTGTCCCTGTCTCAGCTGCCCACCCACCCGCCCTGTCCCAGCTGCCCACCTGCCCTGTCCCTGTCTCGGCTGCCCACCCGCCCACCCTGTCCCTGTCCCAGCTGCCCACCCGCCCGCCCTGTCCCTGTCCTAGCTGCCCACCTGCCCGCTCTGTCCCAGCTGAATGTCCCTGTCTCAACCTGTCTCGCCCTGTCTCTGCTGAACACCCACCTGCCCTGTCTCTGTTTCTGCTGGTGTCTCAGTTTCTGCTAACCACCCAACCCACCCTGTCTTGGTTTCTGTAGATGTCGGTTTCTGATGGGTCTCTGTGCTGATCACCCACCCGTCCTACCTCTGCTGATGTCCCTGTCTCTGCTGATGTCCCTGTCTCTGCTGATGTCCCTGTCTCTGCTGGTGTCTCGGTTTCTGCTGCCCACCCACCTGCCCTGTCTCAGTTTCTGCTGTAGATATCTTGGTTTCTGCTGACCACCACACCCGCAATGTCAGTCTCTGCTGAACACCCACCCGCCCGATCTGTTTCTGCTGGGCACCCACCCGCACTGCCTCTGTTTCTGCTGATGCTTCTGTTTTTGCTGATGCCCCTGTTTTTTTGCTGATGCCTCTGTCTTTTTGCTGACGCCACTGTTTTTTTGCTGATGCCCCTTTTTTTTGCTAAGGCCCCTGTTTTTTGCTGAAGGCCCCTGTTTTTTGCTGAAGGCCCCTGTTTTTTGCTGAAGGCCCCTGTTTTTTGCTGAAGGCCCCTGTTTTTTGCTGAAGGCCCCTGTTTCTGCTGCCCAGTGTCCCTGTTTATGCTGAAGTCTTTTTTTCTGCTGACCACCCACCTGCCCTGTCTCTGTTTCTGCAGTTGTCACTGCATCTGCTGAAAAATGGTTCCTGTCTCATTTAAGTCACTGTTTTTGCTACCCACCCACCTGCCCTGTTCCTGTCTCAGTTGCCAGCCCACCTGCCCTGTCCCCGTCTCATCTGACCACTCACCCGCCCTGTCCCTGTCTTAGCTGATCGCCCACACACCCTGTCCCTGTCTCAGCTGCCCGCCCGCCCTGTCTGTCTCAGCTGCACACCCGCCCATCCTGTCCCTGTCTCAGCTGCCCACCAGCCCGCCCTGTCTCAGCTAGCCACCCGCCTGGTCCCTGTCTCAGCTGCCCGCCCTGTCCCTATCTCAGCTGATGACCCTGTCTCAGCTGACCACCCACTTTTCCTGTCCCTGTCTCAGCTGACTGCCCGCCCTCTCTCAGCTGTCCACCCGCCCGGTCCCTGTCTCAGCTAGCCACCCGCCTGGTCTTTGTCTCAGTTGCCCGCCCAGTCCCTGTCTCAGCTGAAGTCCCTGTCTCAGGTGACCACCCGCCCACCCTGTCCCTGTCTCAGCTGAAGTCCCTTTCTCAGGTGCCCGTCTGCCCGCCCTGTCCCTGACTTAGCTGCCCGTCTGCCCACCCTGTCCCTGTCTCAGCTGACCACCCACCCGCATGCCCTGTCCCTGTCTCAGCTAACCACCCACCCACCCACCCAGTCCCTGTCTCAGCTGCCCACCCACCCACCCACCCAGTCCCTGTCTCAGCTGCCCACCCACCCGCCCTGTCCCTGACTTAGCTGCCCACCCACCTGCCCTGTCCCTGACTTAGCTGCCCGTCTGCCCACCCTGTCCCTGTCTCAGCTGACCACCCACCCGCATGCCCTGTCCCTGTCTCGGCTGCCCACCCACCCGCCCTGTCCCTGTCTTAGCTGCCCGCCCTGTCTCAGCTGCCCACCCGCCTGCTTTGTCCCTGTCTCAGCTGCCCACCCGCCCACCCTGTCCCTGTCTCAGCTGCCCACCCGCCCGCCCTGTCCCTGTCTCAGCTGCCCACCCGCCCGCCCTGTCCCTGTCTCAGCTGCCCACCCGCCCGCCCTGTCCCTGTCTCAGCTGCCCACCCGCCCGGTCCCTGTCTCAGCTGCCCACCCGCCCGCCCTGTCCCTGTCTCAGCTGCCCACCCGCCCGCCCACCCTGTCCCTGTCTCGGCTGCCCGCCCACCCTGTCCCTGTCTCGGCTGCCCACCCACCCGCCCTGTCCCTGTCTCGGCTGCCCACCCACCCGCCCTGTCCCTGTCTCGGCTGCCCACCCACCCGCCCTGTTCCTGTCTCGGCTGCCCACCCACCCGCCCTGTTCCTGTCTCGGCTGCCCACCCACCCGCCTGGTCCCTGTCTCGGCTGCCCACCCACCCGCCCGGTACCTGTCTTGGCTGGTGGTCCCTGTCTCGTGCTGCCCACCCACCCGCCCGGTCCCTGTCTCGGCTGCCCACCCACCCACCCGGTCCCTGTCTCGGCTGCCCACCCACCCACCCGGTCCCTGTCTCGGCTGCCCACACACCCGCCCGGTCCCTGTCTCGGCTGCCCACCCGCCCGCCCGGTCCCTGTCTCGGCTGCCCACACCGCCCGCCCGGTCCCTGTCTCGGCTGCCCACCCGCCCGCCCTGTCCCTGTCTCGGCTGCCCACCCGCCCGCCCGGTCCCTGTCTCGGCTGCCCACCCGCCCGCCCTGTCCCTGTCTCAGCTGCCCACCCGCCCGCCCTGTCCCTGTCTCGGCTGCCCACCCACCCGCCTGGTCCCTGTCTCGGCTGCCCACCCACCCGCCCGGTACCTGTCTTGGCTGGTGGTCCCTGTCTCGTGCTGATGGTCCCTGTCTCGGCTGCCCACCCACCCACCCGGTCCCTGTCTCGGCTGCCCACCCACCCACCCGGTCCCTGTCTCGGCTGCCCACACACCCGCCCGGTCCCTGTCTCGGCTGCCCACCCGCCCGCCCGGTCCCTGTCTCGGCTGCCCACCCGCCCGCCCGGTCCCTGTCTCGGCTGCCCACCCGCCCGCCCTGTCCCTGTCTCGGCTGCCCACCCGCCCGCCCGGTCCCTGTCTCGGCTGCCCACCCGCCCGCCCTGTCCCTGTCTCAGCTGCCCACCCGCCCGCCCTGTCCCTGTCTCGGCTGCCCACCCGCCCGCCCTGTCCCTGTCTCGGCTGCCAACCTGCCCGCCCTGTCCCTGTCTCGGCTGCCCACCCGCCCTGTCCCTGTCTCGGCTGCCCACCCACCCGCCCTGTCCCTGTCTCGGCTGCCCACCCGCCCGCCCTGTCCCTGTCTCGGCTGCCCACCCGCCCGCCCTGTCCCTGACTCGGCTGAAGGTCCCTGTCTCGGCTGCCCACCTGCACGCCCGGTCCCTGTCTCGGCTGCCCACCTTTCCACCCGCCGGGCTTGTCTCGGCTGCCCACCCGCCCGCCCTGTCCCTGTCTCGGCTGCCCACCCGCCTGCCCTGTCCCTGTCTCAGCTTCCCGCCCGCCCTGTCCCTGTCTCGGCTGCCCACCCGCCCGCCCTTTCCCTGTCTCGGCTGCCCACCCGCCCGCCCTTTCCCTGTCTCGGCTGCCCACCCGCCCGCCCTGTCCCTGTCTCAGCTGCCCACCCACCCGCCCTGTCCCTGTCTCAGCTGCCCACCCGCCCACCCAGTCCAAGTCTCAGCTGATGTCCCTGTCCCAGCTGCCCACCTGCCCGCTCTGTCCCAGCTGAATGTCCCTGTCTCAACCTGTCTCTCCCTGTCTCTGCTGGTGTCTCAGTTTCTGCTAACCACCCAACCCACCCTGTCTTGGTTTCTGTAGATGTCGGTTTCTGCTGGGTCTCTGTGCTGATCACCCACCCGTCCTACCTCTGCTGATGCCCTGTCTCTGCTGATGTCCCTGTCTCTGCTGATGTCCCTGTCTCTGCTGATGTCCCTGTCTCTGCTGGTGTCTCGGTTTCTGCTGCCCACCCACCTGCCCTGTCTCAGTTTCTGCTGTAGATATCTTGGTTTCTGCTGACCACCACACCCGCAATGTCAGTCTCTGCTGAGCACCCACCCGCCCGATCTGTTTCTGCTGGGCACCCACCCGCACTGCCTCTGTTTCTGCTGATGCTTCTGTTTTTGCTGATGCCCCTGTTTTTTTGCTGATGCCTCTGTTTTTTTGCTGACGCCACTGTTTTTTTGCTGACGCCACTGTTTTTTGCTGATGCCCCTTTTTTTGCTGATGCCCCTTTTTTTTGCTGAAAGCCCCTGTTTTTTGCTGAAGGCCCCTGTTTTTTGCTGAAGGCCCCTGTTTCTGCTGCCCAGTGTCCCTGTTTATGCTGAAGTCTTTTTTTCTGCTGACCACCCACCTGCCCTGTCTCTGTTTCTGCAGTTGTCACTGCATCTGCTGAAAAATGGTCCCTGTCTCATTTAAGTCACTGTTTTTGCTACCCACCCACCTGCCCTGTTCCTGTCTCTGTTGCCCGCCCACCTGCCCTGTCCCCGTCTCATCTGACCACTCACCCGCCCTGTCCCTGTCTCAGCTGATCGCCCACACACCCTGTCCCTGTCTCAGCTGCCCGCCCGCCCTGTCCGTCTCAGCTGCACACCCGCCCATCCTGTCCCTGTCTCAGCTGCCCACCAGCCTGCCCTGTCTCAGCTAGCCACCCGCCTGGTCCCTGTCTCAGCTGCCCACCCTGTCCCTATCTCAGCTGATGACCCTGTCTCAGCTGACCACCCACTTTTCCTGTCCCTGTCTCAGCTGACTGCCCGCCCTCTCTCAGCTGTCCACCCGCCCGGTCCCTGTCTCAGCTAGCCACCCGCCTGGTCTTTGTCTCAGTTGCCCGCCCAGTCCCTGTCTCAGCTGAAGTCCCTGTCTCAGCTGACCACCCGCCCACCCTGTCCCTGTCTCAGCTGAAGTCCCTTTCTCAGGTGCCCGTCTGCCCGCCCTGTCCCTGACTTAGCTGCCCGTCTGCCCGCCCTGTCCCTGTCTCAGCTGACCACCCACCCGCATGCCCTGTCCCTGTCTCAGCTGACCACCCGCCCGCCCTGTCCCTGTCTCAGCTGCCCAATGTCCCTGTTTCAGCTGCCCACCCGCCCGCCCTGTCCCTGTCTCAGCTGCCCACCCGCCCGCCCTGTCCCTGTCTCAGCTGCCCACCCGCCCGCCCTGTCCCTGTCTCAGCTGCCCACCCGCCCGCTTTGTCCCTGTCTCAGCTGACCACCCGCCCGCCCTGTCCCTGTCTCAGTTGCCCACCCGCCCGCCCTGTCCCTGTCTCAGCTGCCCAATGTCCCTGTTTCAGCTGCCCACCCACCCGCCCTGTCCCCTGTCTCAGCTGCCCACCCGCCCGCCCTGTCCCTGTCTCAGCTGCCCACCCGCCCGCCCTGTCCCTGTCTCAGCTGCCCACCCGCCTGCCCTGTCCCTGTCTCAGCTGCCCACCCACCCGCCCTGTCCCTGTCTCAGCTGCCCACCCACCCGCCCTGTCCCTGTCTCAGCTGCCCACCCACCCGCCCTGTCCCTGTCTCAGCTGCCCACCCACCCACCCTGTCCCTGTCTCAGCTGTTGTCCCTGTCTCAGCTGCCCACCCGCCCGCCCTGTCCCTGTCTCAGCTGCCCACCCGCCCGCCCTGTCCCTGTCTCAGCTGTCCACCCGCCCGCCCTGTCCCTGTCTCAGCTGCCCACCCGCCCGCCCTGTCCCTGTCCCAGCTGCCCACCCGCCCGCCCTGTCCCTGTCCCAGCTGCCCACCTGCCCGCTCTGTCCCAGCTGAATGTCCCTGTCTCAACCTGTCTCGCCCTGTCTCTGCTGAACACCCACCTGCCCTGTCTCTGTTTCTGCTGGTGTCTCAGTTTCTGCTAACCACCCAACCCACCCTGTCTTGGTTTCTGTAGATGTCGGTTTCTGCTGGGTCTCTGTGCTGATCACCCACCGTCCTACCTCTGCTGATGTCCCTGTCTCTGCTGATGTCCCTGTCTCTGCTGATGTCCCTGTCTCTGCTGGTGTCTCGGTTTCTGCTGCCCACCCACCTGCCCTGTCTCAGTTTCTGCTGTAGATATCTTGGTTTCTGCTGACCACCACACCCTCAATGTCAGTCTCTGCTGAGCACCCACCCGCCCGATCTGTTTCTGCTGGGCACCCACCCGCACTGCCTCTGTTTCTGCTGATGCTTCTGTTTCTGCTGATGCCCCTGTTTTTTTGCTGATGCCTCTGTCTTTTTGCTGACGCCACTGTTTTTTTGCTGAAGGCCCCTGTTTTTTGCTGAAGGCCCCTGTTTTTTGCTGAAGGCCCCTGTTTTTTGCTGAAGGCCCCTGTTTTTTGCTGAAGGCCCCTGTTTCTGCTGCCCAGTGTGTCTGTTTCTGCTGAAGTCTTTTTTTCTGCTGACCACCCACCTGCCCTGTCTCTGTTTCTGCAGTTGTCACTGCATCTGCTGAAAAATGGTTCCTGTCTCATTTAAGTCACTGTTTTTGCTACCCACCCACCTGCCCTGTTCCTGTCTCAGTTGCCCGCCCACCTGCCCTGTCCCCGTCTTATCTGACCACTCACCCGCCCTGTCCCTGTCTTAGCTGATCGCCTACACACCCTGTCCCTGTCTCAGCTGCCCGCCCGCCCTGTCCGTCTCAGCTGCACACCCGCCCATCCTGTCCCTGTCTCAGCTGCCCACAAGCCCGCCCTGTCTCAGCTAGCCACCCGCCTGGTCCCTGTCTCAGCTGCCCGCCCTGTCCCTATCTCAGCTGATGACCCTGTCTCAGCTGACCACCCACTTTTCCTGTCCCTGTCTCAGCTGACTGCCCGCCCTCTCTCAGCTGTCCACCCGCCCGGTCCCTGTCTCAGCTAGCCACCCGCCTGGTCTTTGTCTCAGTTGCCCGCCCAGTTCCTGTCTCAGCTGAAGTCCCTGTCTCAGCTGACCACCCGCCCACCCTGTCCCTGTCTCAGCTGAAGTCCCTTTCTCAGGTGCCCGTCTGCCCGCCCTGTCCCTGACTTAGCTGCCCATCTGCCCGCCCTGTCCCTGTCTCAGCTGACCACCCACCCGCATGCCCTGTCCCTGTCTCAGCTGACCACCCACCCACCCAGTCCCTGTCTCAGCTGCCCACCCACCCACCCTGTCCCTGACTTAGCTGCCCGTCTGCCCACCCTGTCCCTGTCTCAGCTGACCACCCACCCGCATGCCCTGTCCCTGTCTCGGCTGCCCACCCGCCCACCCTGTCCCTGTCTCAGCTGCCCGCCCTGTCTCAGCTGCCCACCCGCCCGCTTTGTCCCTGTCTCAGCTGACCACCCGCCCGCCCTGTCCCTGTCTCAGCTGCCCACCCGCCCGCCCTGTCCCTGTCTCAGCTGAATGTCCCTGTCTCAGCTGCCCACCCGCCCGCCCTGTCCCTGTCTCGGCTGCCCACCCACCCACCCACCCACCCTGTCCCTGTCTTGGCTTCCCACCCACCCACCCTGTCCCTGTCTTGGCTTATGTCCCTGTCTTGGCTTCCCACCCACCCACCCTGTCCCTGTCTTGGCTGCCCACCCACCCACCCTGTCCCTGTCTTGGCTGCCCACCCACCCGCCCGGTCCCTGTCTTGGCTGCCCACCCACCCGGTCCCTGTCTCGGCTGCCCACCCGCCCGGTCCCTGTCTCGGCTGCCCACCCACCCGCCCGGTCCCTGTCTCGGCTGCCCACCCACCCACCCTGTCCATGTCTCGGCTGCCCACCCACCCACCCTGTCCCTGTCTCGGCTGCCCACCCACCCACCCGCCCTGTCCCTGTCTTGGCTGCCCACCCACCCGCCCTGTCCCTGTCTTGGCTGCCCACCCACCCGCCCTGTCCCTGTCTTGGCTGCCCACCCACCCGCCCTGTCCCTGTCTTGGCTGCCCACCCGCCCGCCCGGTCCCTGTCTCGGCTGCCCACCCGCCCGCCCTGTCTCGGCTGCCCACCCGCCCGCCCTGTCCCTGTCTCGGCTGCCCACCCGCCCGCCCTGTCCCTGTCTCGGTTGCCCACCCGCCCAACCTGTCCCTGTCTCAGCTGCCCACCCGCCCGCCCTGTCCCTGTCTCGGCTGCCCACCCCGCCCGCCCTGTCCCTGTCTCGGCTGCCCACCCGCCCGCCCTTTCCCTGTCTCGGCTGCCCACCCGCCCGCCCTTTCCCTGTCTCGGCTGCCGACCCGCCCGCCCTTTCCCTGTCTCGGCTGCCCACCCGCCCGGTCCCTGTCTCAGCTGCCCACCCGCCCGCCCTGTCCCTGTCCCAGCTGCCCACCCGCCCGTCCTGTCCCTGTCCCTGTCTCAGCTGCCCACTTGCCTGGCCTGTCCCTGTCTCAGCTGCCCGCCCTGTCTCGGCTGCCCACCCGCCCGCTTTGTCCCTGTCTCAGCTGCCCACCCGCCCGCCCTGTCCCTGTCTCAGCTGCCCACCCGCCCGCCCTGTCCCTGTCTCAGCTGCCCACCCACCCGCCCTGTCCCTGTCTCAGCTGCCCACCCGCCCGCCCTGTCCCTGTCTCAGCTGCCCACCCGCCCTGTCCCAGCTGCCCACCCGCCCTGTCCCTGTCTCGGCTGCCCACCCGCCCACCCTGTCCCTGTCCCAGCTGCCCACCCGCCCACCCTGTCCCTGTCCCAGCTGCCCACCCGCCCACCCTGTCCCTGTCCCAGCTGCCCACCCGCCCACCCTGTCCCTGTCCCAGCTGCCCACCTGCCCGCCCTGTCCCTGTCCTAGCTGCCCACCTGCCCGCTCTGTCCCAGCTGAATGTCCCTGTCTCAACCTGTCTCTGCTGAACACCCACCTGCCCTGTCTCTGTTTCTGCTGGTGTCTCAGTTTCTGCTAACCACCCAACCCACCCTGTCTTGGTTTCTGTAGATGTCGGTTTCTGCTGGGTCTCTGTGCTGATCACCCACCCGTCCTACCTCTGCTGATGTCCCTGTCTCTGCTGATGTCCCTGTCTCAGCTGATGTCCCTGTCTCTGCTGGTGTCTCGGTTTCTGCTGCCCACCCACCTGCCCTGTCTCAGTTTCTGCTGTAGATATCTTGGTTTCTGCTGACCACCACACCCGCAATGTCAGTCTCTGCTGAGCACCCACCCGCCCGATCTGTTTCTGCTGGGCACCCACCCGCACTGCCTCTGTTTCTGCTGATGCTTCTGTTTTTGCTGATGCCCCTGTTTTTTTGCTGATGCCTCTGTCTTTTTGCTGACGCCACTGTTTTTTTGCTGATGCCCCTTTTTTTTGCTGAAGGCCCCTGTTTTTTGCTGAAGGCCCCTGTTTTTTGCTGAAGGCCCCTGTTTTTTGCTGAAGGCCCCTGTTTTTTGCTGAAGGCCCCTGTTTTTTGCTGAAGGCCCCTGTTTCTGCTGCCCAGTGTCCCTGTTTATGCTGAAGTCTTTTTTTCTGCTGACCACCCACCTGCCCTGTCTCTGTTTCTGCAGTTGTCACTGCATCTGCTGAAAAATGGTTCCTGTCTCATTTAAGTCACTGTTTTTGCTACCCACCCACCTGCCCTGTTCCTGTCTCAGTTGCCCGCCCACCTGCCCTGTCCCCGTCTCATCTGACCACTCACCCGCCCTGTCCCTGTCTTAGCTGATCGCCCACACACCCTGTCCCTGTCTCAGCTGCCCGCCCGCCCTGTCTGTCTCAGCTGCACACCCGCCCATCCTGTCCCTGTCTCAGCTGCCCACCAGCCCGCCCTGTCTCAGCTAGCCACCCGCCTGGTCCCTGTCTCAGCTGCCCGCCCTGTCCCTATCTCAGCTGACCACCCTGTCTCAGCTGACCACCCACTTTTCCTGTCCCTGTCTCAGCTGACTGCCCGCCCTCTCTCAGCTGTCCACCCGCCCGGTCCCTGTCTCAGCTAGCCACCCGCCTGGTCTTTGTCTCAGTTGCCCGCCCAGTCCCTGTCTCAGCTGAAGTCCCTGTCTCAGGTGACCACCCGCCCACCCTGTCCCTGTCTCAGCTGAAGTCCCTTTCTCAGGTGCCCATCTGCCCGCCCTGTCCCTGACTTAGCTGCCCGTCTGCCCACCCTGTCCCTGTCTCAGCTGACCACCCACCCGCATGCCCTGTCCCTGTCTCAGCTGACCACCCACCCACCCAGTCCCTGTCTCAGCTGCCCACCCACCCGCCCTGTCCCTGACTTAGCTGCCCACCCACCCGCCCTGTCCCTGACTTAGCTGCCCGTCTGCCCACCCTGTCCCTGTCTCAGCTGACCACCCACCCGCATGCCCTGTCCCTGTCTCGGCTGCCCACCCACCCGCCCTGTCCCTGTCTTAGCTGCCCGCCCTGTCTCAGCTGCCCACCCGCCCGCTTTGTCCCTGTCTCAGCTGCCCACCCGCCCGCCCTGTCCCTGTCTCAGCTGCCCACCCGCCCGCCCTGTCCCTGTCTCAGCTGCCCACCCGCCCGCCCTGTCCCTGTCTCAGCTGACCACCCGCCCGCCCTGTCCCTGTCTCAGCTGCCCACCTGCCCGCCCTGTCCCTGTCTCAGCTCGCCACCCACCTGCCCTGTCCCTGTCTCGGCTGCCCACCCACCCGCCCTGTCCCTGTCTCGGCTGCCCACCCACCCGCCCTGTCCCTGTCTCGGCTGCCCACCCACCCGCCCTGTTCCTGTCTCGGCTGCCCACCCACCCGCCCTGTTCCTGTCTCGGCTGCCCACCCACCCGCCTGGTCCCTGTCTCAGCTGCCCACCCGCCTGCCCGCCCTGTTCCTGTCTCGGCTGCCCGCCCGCCCTGTCCCTGTCTCGGCTGATGTCCCTGTCTCGGCTGCCCACCCACCCGCCCTGTTCCTGTCTCAGCTGACCACCCACCCGCCCTGTCCCTGACTTAGCTGCCCGTCTGCCCACCCTGTCCCTGTCTCAGCTGACCACCCACCCGCATGCCCTGTCCCTGCCTCGGCTGCCCACCCGCCCGCCCTGTCCCTGTCTCAGCTGCCCGCCCTGTCTCAGCTGCCCACCCGCCCGCTTTGTCCCTGTCTCAGCTGCCCACCCGCCCGCCCTGTCCCTGTCTCAGCTGCCCACCCGCCCGCCCTGTCCCTGTCTCAGCTGCCCACCCGCCCGCCCTGTCCCTGTCTCAGCTGCCCACCCACCCACCCTGTCCCTGTCCCTGTCTTGGCTGCCCACCCACCCACCCTGTCCCTGTCTTGGCTTCCCACCCACCCACCCTGTCCCTGTCTTGGCTTCCCACCCACCCACCCTGTCCCTGTCTTGGCTGCCCACCCACCCACCCTGTCCCTGTCTTGGCTGCCCACCCACCCACCCTGTCCCTGTCTTGGCTGCCCACCCACCCACCCTGTCCCTGTCTTGGCTGCCCACCCACCCGCCCAGTCCCTGTTTCGGCTGCCCACCAGCCCGGTCCCTGTCTCAGCTGCCCACCCGCCCGCCCTGTCCCTGTCTCAGTTGCCCACCCGCCCGCTTTGTCCCTGTCTCAGCTGACCACCCGCCCGCCCTGTCCCTGTCTCGGCTGCCCACCCGCCCGCCCTGTCCCTGTCTCAGTTGCCCACCCGCCCGCCCTGTCCCTGTCTCAGCTGCCCACCCGCCTGCCCTGTCCCTGTCTCGGCTGCCCACCCGCCCGCCCTGTCCCTGTCTCGGCTGCCCACCCACCCGCCCTGTCCCTGTCTCAGCTGCCCACCCACCCGCCCTGTCCCTGTCTCAGCTGCCCACCCACCCGCCCTGTCCCTGTCTCAGCTGCCCACCCACCCGCCCTGTCCCTGTCTCAGCTGCCCACCCGCCCGCCCTGTCCCTGTCTCAGCTGGAGGCCCGCCCGCCCGCCCTGTCCCTGTCTCAGCTGCCCACCCGCCCGCCCTGTCCCTGTCTCAGCTGCCCACCCGCCCGCCCTGTCCCTGTCCCAGCTGCCCACCCGCCCGCCCTGTCCCAGCTGCCCACCTGCCCGCTCTGTCCCAGCTGAATGTCCCTGTCTCAACCTGTCTCGCCCTGTCTCTGCTGAACACCCACCTGCCCTGTCTCTGTTTCTGCTGGTGTCTCAGTTTCTGCTAACCACCCAACCCACCCTGTCTTGGTTTCTGTAGATGTCGGTTTCTGCTGGGTCTCTGTGCTGATCACCCACCCGTCCTACCTCTGCTGATGTCCCTGTCTCTGCTGATGTCCCTGTCTCTGCTGATGTCCCTGTCTCTGCTGGTGTCTCGGTTTCTGCTGCCCACCCACCTGCCCTGTCTCAGTTTCTGCTGTAGATATCTTGGTTTCTGCTGACCACCACACCCTCAATGTCAGTCTCTGCTGAGCACCCACCCGCCCGATCTGTTTCTGCTGGGCACCCACCCGCACTGCCTCTGTTTCTGCTGATGCCCCTGTTTTTTTGCTGATGCCTCTGTCTTTTTGCTGACGCCACTGTTTTTTTGCTGATGCCCCTTTTTTTTGCTGAAGGCCCCTGTTTTTTGCTGAAGGCCCCTGTTTTTTGCTGAAGGCCCCTGTTTTTTGCTGAAGGCCCCTGTTTTTTGCTGAAGGCCCCTGTTTTTTGCTGAAGGCCCCTGTTTTTTGCTGAAGGCCCCTGTTTCTGCTGCCCAGTGTCTCTGTTTCTGCTGAAGTCTTTTTTTCTGCTGACCACCCACCTGCCCTGTCTCTGTTTCTGCAGTTGTCACTGCATCTGCTGAAAAATGGTTCCTGTCTCATTTAAGTCACTGTTTTTGCTACCCACCCACCTGCCCTGTTCCTGTCTCAGTTGCCCGCCCACCTGCCCTGTCCCCGTCTCATCTGACCACTCACCCGCCATGTCCCTGTCTTAGCTGATCGCCCACACACCCTGTCCCTGTCTCAGCTGCCCGCCCGCCCTGTCCGTCTCAGCTGCACACCCGCCCATCCTGTCCCTGTCTCAGCTGCCCACCAGCCTGCCCTGTCTCAGCTAGCCACCCGCCTGGTCCCTGTCTCAGCTGCCCGCCCTGTCCCTATCTCAGCTGATGACCCTGTCTCAGCTGACCACCCACTTTTCCTGTCCCTGTCTCAGCTGACTGCCCGCCCTCTCTCAGCTGTCCACCCGCCCGGTCCCTGTCTCAGCTAGCCACCCGCCTGGTCTTTGTCTCAGTTGCCCGCCCAGTCCCTGTCTCAGCTGAAGTCCCTGTCTCAGCTGAGTGTCCCTGTCTAGGGCGAAGTCCCTTTCTCAGGTGCCCGTCTGCCCGCCCTGTCCCTGACTTAGCTGCCCGTCTGCCCGCCCTGTCCCCCTCTCAGCAGACCACCCACCCGCATGCCCTGTCCCTGTCTCGGCTGCCCACCCGCCCGCCCTGTCCCTGTCTCGGCTGATGTCCCTGTCTCGGCTGCCCACCCGCCCGCCCGGTCCCTGTCTCAGCTGCCCACCCACCCGCCCTGTCCCTGTCTCAGCTGCCCACCCACCCGCCCTGTCCCTGTCTCAGCTGCCCACCCACCCGCCCTGTCCCTGTCTCAGCTGCCCACCCGCCCTGTCCCTGTCTCAGCTGCCCACCCACCCGCCCTGTCCCTGTCTCAGCTGAAGTCCCTGTCTCAGCTGCCCACCCACCCGCCCTGTCCCTGTCTCAGCTGCCCACCCGCCCGCCCGGTCCCTGTCTCAGCTGCCCACCCGCCCGCCCGGTCCCTGTCTCAGCTGCCCACCCACCCACCCTGTCCCTGTCTCAGCTGCCCACCCACCCGCCCTGTCCCTGTCTCAGCTGCCCACCCACCCGCCCTGTCCCTGTCTCAGCTGCCCACCCACCCGCCCTGTCCTTGTCTCGGATGCCCACGCACCCGCCCTGTCCCTGTCTCAGCTGACCACCCACCCGCCCTGTCCCTGTCTCAGCTGCCCACCCGCCCACCCAGTCCCTGTCTCAGCTGCCCACCCACCCACCCTGTCCCTGTCTCAGCTGCCCACCCACCCGCCCTGTCCCTGTCTCAGCTGCCCACCCACCCGCCCTGTCCCTGTCTCAGCTGCCCGCCCGCCCGCCCTGTCCCAGTCTAAGCTGCCCACCCGCCCGGTCCCTGTCCCAGCTGTCCACCTGCCCGCTCTGTCCCAGCTGAATGTCCCTGTCTCAACCTGTCTCGCCCTGTCTCTGCTGAACACCCACCTGCCCTGTCTCTGTTTCTGCTGGTGTCTCAGTTTCTGCTAACCACCCCACCCACCCTGTCTTGGTTTCTGTAGATGTCGGTTTCTGCTGGGTCTCTGTGCTGATCACCCACCCGTCCTACATATGCTGATGTCCCTGTCTCTGCTGATGTCCCTGTCTCTGCTGGTGTCTCGGTTTCTGCTGCCCACCCACCTGCCCTGTCTCAGTTCCTGCTGTAGACATCTTGGTTTCTGCTGACCACCACACCCGCAATGTCAGTCTCTGCTGAGCACCCACCCGCCCTATCTGTTTCTGCTGGGAACCCACCCGCACTGCCTCCGTTTCTGCTGATGCTTCTGTTTTTGCTGATGCCCCTGTTTTTTTGCTGATGCCTCTGTTTTTTTGCTGATGCCACTGTTTTTTTGCTGAAGGCCCCTATTTTTTGCTGAAGGCCCCTGTTTTTTGCTGAAGGCCCCTGTTTTTTGCTGAAGGCCCCTGTTTTTTGCTGAAGGCCCCTGTTTTTTGCTGAAGGCCCCTGTTTTTTGCTGAAGGCCCCTGTTTTTTGCTGAAGGCCCCTGTTTTTTGCTGAAGGCCCCTGTTTTTTGCTGAAGGCCCCTGTTTTTTGCTGAAGGCCCCTGTTTCTACTGCCCAGTGTCCCTGTTTCTGCTGAAGTCTTTTTTCTGCTGACCACCCACCTGCCCTGTCTCCGTTTCTGCAGTTGTCACTGCATCTGCTGAAAAATGGTCCCTGTCTCATTTAAGTCACTGTTTTTGCTACCCACCCACCTGACCTGTCCCTGTCTCAGTTGCGCGCCCACCTGCCCTGTCCCCGTCTCATCTGACCACTCACCCGCCCTGTCCCTGTCTCAGCTGATCGCCCACACACCCTGTCCCTGTCTCAGCTGCCCGCCCGCCCTGTCCGTCTCAGCTGCACACCCGCCCATCCTGTCCCTGTCTCAGCTACCCACCAGCCCGCCCTGTCTCAGCTAGCCACCCGCCTGGTCCCTGTCTCAGCTGCCCGCCCTGTCCCTATCTCAGCTGATGACCCTGTCTCAGCTGACCACCCACTTTTCCTGTCCCTGTCTCAGCTGACTGCCCGCCCTCTCTCAGCTGTCCACCCGTCCGGTCCCTGTCTCAGCTAGCCACCCGCCTGGTCTTTGTCTCAGTTGCCCGCCCAGTCCCTGTCTCAGCTGAAGTCCCTGTCTCAGCTGAGTGTCCCTGTCTAGGGCGAAGTCCCTTTCTCAGGTGCCCGTCTGCCCGCCCTGTCCCTGACTTAGCTGCCCGTCTGCCCGCCCTGTCCCCCTCTCAGCTGACCACCCACCCGCATGCCCTGTCCCTGTCTCAGCTGCCCACCCACCCGCCCTGTCCCTGTCTTAGCTGCCCACCCACCCGCCCTGTCCCTGTCTCAGCTGCCCACCCACCAGCCCTGTCCCTGTCTCAGCTGCCCACCCACCCGCACAGTCCCTGTCTCAGCTGCCCACCCACCTGCCCGGTCCCTGTCTCAGCTGAAGTCCCTGTCTCAGCTGATGGTCCCTGTCTCAGGTGACCACCCGCCCACCCTGTCCCTGTCTCAGCTGAAGTCCCTGACTTAGCTGCCCGTCTGCCCACCATGTCCCTGTCTCAGCTGACCACCCACCCGCATGCCCTGTCCCTGTCTCAGCTGACCACCCGCCCGCCCTGTCCCTGTCTTAGCTGCCCGCCCTGTCTCAGCTGCCCACCCGCCCGCTTTGTCCCTGTCTCAGCTGCCCACCCGCCCGCCCTGTCCCTGTCTCAGCTGCCCACCCGCCCACCCTGTCCCTGTCTCAGCTGCCCACCCGCCCGCCCTGTCCCTGTCTCAGCTGCCCACCCGCCCGCCCTGTCCCTGTCTCAGCTGACCACCCACCCGCCCTGTCCCTGTCTCGGCTGAAAGCCCACCCGCCCTGTCCCTGTCTCGGCTGCCCACCCGCCCTGTCCCTGTCTCGGCTGCCCACCCACCCGCCCTGTTCCTGTCTCGGCTGCCCACCCACCCGCCCTGTTCCTGTCTCGGCTGCCCACCCACCCGCCCGGTCCCTGTCTCGGCTGCCCACCCACCCGCCCGGTCCCTGTCTCGGCTGCCCACCCACCCACCCGGTCCCTGTCTCGGCTGCCCACCCACCCACCCGGTCCCGGCTGCCCACCCACCCGGTCCCGGCTGCCCACCCGCCCGCCCGGTCCCTGTCTCGGCTGCAGTCCCTGTCTCAGCTGCCCACCCGCCCGCCCTGTCCCTGTCTCAGCTGCCCACCTGCCCGCCCTGTCCCTGTCTCAGCTGCCCACCCGCCCGCCCTGTCCCTGTCTCGGCTGCCCACCCGCCCTGTCCCTGTCTCGGCTGCCCACCCGCCCGCCCTGTCCCTGTCTCGGCTGCCCACCCGCCCGCCCTGTCCCTGTCTCGGCTGCCCACCCGCCCGCCCGGTCCCTGTCTCAGCTGCCCACCCGCCCGCCCGGTCCCTGTCTCAGCTGCCCACCCGCCCGCACGGTCCCTGTCTCAGCTGCCCACCCGCCCGCCCGGTCCCAGTCTCAGCTGCCCACCCACCCGCCCTGTCCCTGTCTCAGCTGCCCACCCACCCGCCCTGTCCCTGTCTCAGCTGCCCACCCACCCGCCCTGTCCCTGTCTCAGCTGAACACCCACCCGCCCTGTCCCTGTCTCAGCTGAAGTCCCTGTCTCAGCTGCCCACCCACCCACCCGCCCGGTCCCTGACTCAGCTGCCCACCCACCCGCCCGGTCCCTGTCTCGGCTGCCCACCCACCCGGTCCCTGTCTCGGCTGCCCACCCGCCCGGTCCCTGTCTCGGCTGAAGGTCCCTGTCTCGGCTGCCCACCCACCCGCCCGGTCCCTGTCTCAGCTGCCCACCCACCCGCCCTGTCCCTGTCTCGGCTGCCCACCCGCCCGCCCGGTCCCTGTCTCGGCTGCCCACCCGCCCGGTCTCGGCTGGCCACCCGCCCGCCCTGTCCCTGTCTCGGCTGCCCACCCGCCCGCCCTGTCCCTGTCTCGGCTACCCACCCGCCCGCCCTGTCCCTGTCTCAGCTGCCCACCCGCCCGCCCTGTCCCTGTCTCGGCTGCCCACCCGCCCGCCCTTTCCCTGTCTCGGCTGCCCACCCGCCCGCCCTTTCCCTGTCTCGGCTGCCCACCCGCCCGCCCTGTCCCTGTCTCAGCTGCCCACCCGCCCGCCCTGTCCCTGTCCCAGCTGCCCACCCGCCCGCCCTGTCCCTGTCCCAGCTGCCCACCCGCCCGTCCTGTCCCTGTCCCTGTCTCAGCTGCCCACTTGCCTGGCCTGTCCCTGTCTCAGCTGCCCGCCCTGTCTCGGCTGCCCACCCGCCCGCTTTGTCCCTGTCTCAGCTGCCCACCCGCCCGCCCTGTCCCTGTCTCAGCTGCCCACCCGCCCGCCCTGTCCCTGTCTCAGCTGCCCACCCGCCCGCCCTGTCCCTGTCTCAGCTGCCCACCCGCCCGCCCTGTCCCTGTCTCAGCTGCCCACCCGCCCGCCCTGTCCCAGCTGCCCACCCGCCCTGTCCCTGTCTCGGCTGCCCACCCGCCCACCCTGTCCCTGTCCCAGCTGCCCACCCGCCCACCCTGTCCCTGTCCCAGCTGCCCACCCGCCCGCCCTGTCCCTGTCCTAGCTGCCCACCTGCCCGCTCTGTCCCAGCTGAATGTCCCTGTCTCAACCTGTCTCGCCCTGTCTCTGCTGAACACCCACCTGCCCTGTCTCTGTTTCTGCTGGTGTCTCAGTTTCTGCTAACCACCCAACCCACCCTGTCTTGGTTTCTGTAGATGTCGGTTTCTGCTGGGTCTCTGTGCTGATCACCCACCCGCCCTACCTCTGCTGATGTCCCTGTCTCTGCTGATGTCCCTGTCTCTGCTGATGTCCCTGTCTCTGCTGGTGTCTCGGTTTCTGCTGCCCACCCACCTGCCCTGTCTCAGTTTCTGCTGTAGATATCTTGGTTTCTGCTGACCACCACACCCGCAATGTCAGTCTCTGCTGAGCACCCACCCGCCCGATCTGTTTCTGCTGGGCACCCACCCGCACTGCCTCTGTTTCTGCTGATGCTTCTGTTTTTGCTGATGCCCCTGTTTTTTTGCTGATGCCTCTGTCTTTTTGCTGACGCCACTGTTTTTTTGCTGATGCCCCTTTTTTTTGCTGAAGGCCCCTGTTTTTTGCTGAAGGCCCCTGTTTTTTGCTGAAGGCCCCTGTTTTTTGCTGAAGGCCCCTGTTTTTTGCTGAAGGCCCCTGTTTTTTGCTGAAGGCCCCTGTTTTTTGCTGAAGGCCCCTGTTTCTGCTGCCCAGTGTCCCTGTTTATGCTGAAGTCTTTTTTTCTGCTGACCACCCACCTGCCCTGTCTCTGTTTCTGCAGTTGTCACTGCATCTGCTGAAAAATGGTTCCTGTCTCATTTAAGTCACTGTTTTTGCTACCCACCCACCTGCCCTGTTCCTGTCTCAGTTGCCCGCCCACCTGCCCTGTCCCCGTCTCATCTGACCACTCACCCGCCCTGTCCCTGTCTTAGCTGATCGCCCACACACCCTGTCCCTGTCTCAGCTGCCCGCCCGCCCTGTCTGTCTCAGCTGCACACCCGCCCATCCTGTCCCTGTCTCAGCTGCCCACCAGCCCGCCCTGTCTCAGCTAGCCACCCGCCTGGTCCCTGTCTCAGCTGCCCGCCCTGTCCCTATCTCAGCTGATGACCCTGTCTCAGCTGACCACCCACTTTTCCTGTCCCTGTCTCAGCTGACTGCCCGCCCTCTCTCAGCTGTCCACCCGCCCGGTCCCTGTCTCAGCTAGCCACCCGCCTGGTCTTTGTCTCAGTTGCCCGCCCAGTCCCTGTCTCAGCTGAAGTCCCTGTCTCAGGTGACCACCCGCCCACCCTGTCCCTGTCTCAGCTGAAGTCCCTTTCTCAGGTGCCTGTCTGCCCGCCCTGTCCCTGACTTAGCTGCCCATCTGCCCACCCTGTCCCTGTCTCAGCTGACCACCCACCCGCATGCCCTGTCCCTGTCTCAGCTGACCACCCACCCACCCAGTCCCTGTCTCAGCTGCCCACCCACCCTGTCCCTGACCTAGCTGCCCACCCACCCGCCCTGACTTAGCTGCCCGTCTGCCCACCCTGTCCCTGTCTCAGCTGACCACCCACCCGCATGCCCTGTCCCTGTCTCGGCTGACCACCCGCCCGCCCTGTCCCTGTCTTAGCTGCCCGCCCTGTCTCAGCTGCCCACCCGCCCGCTTTGTCCCTGTCTCAGCTGCCCACCCGCCAGCCCTGTCCCTGTCTCAGCTGCCCACCCGCCTGCCCTGTCCCTGTCTCAGCTGCCCACCCGCCCGCCCTGTCCCTGTCTCAGCTGCCCACCCACCCGCCCTGTCCCTGTCTCAGCTGCCCACCCACCCGCCCTGTCCCTGTCTCAGCTGCCCACCCACCCGCCCTGTCCCTGTCTCAGCTGCCCACCCGCCCGCCCTGTCCCTGTCTCAGCTGCCCACCCGCCCGCCCGCCCTGTCCCTGTCTCGGCTGCCCGCCCGCCCTGTCCCTGTCTCGGCTGCCCACCCACCCGCCCTGTCCCTGTCTCGGCTGACCACCCACCCGCCCTGTCCCTGTCTCGGCTGAAAGCCCACCCGCCCTGTCCCTGTCTCGGCTGCCCACCCACCCGCCCTGTCCCTGTCTCGGCTGCCCACCCACCCGCCCTGTCCCTGTCTCGGCTGCCCACCCACCCGCCCTGTTCCTGTCTCGGCTGCCCACCCACCCGCCTGGTCCCTGTCTCGGCTGCCCACCCACCCGCCCGGTACCTGTCTCGGCTGCCCACCCACCCGGTACCTGTCTCGGCTGCCCACCCACCCGCCCGGTACCTGTCTCGGCTGACCACCCACCCGCCCGGTCCCTGTCTCGGCTGCCCACCCACCCGCCCGGTCCCTGTCTCGGCTGCCCACCCACCCACCTGGTCCCTGTCTCGGCTGCCCACCCACCCGCCCGGTCCCGGCTGCCCACCCACCCGCCCGGTCCCTGTCTTGGCTGCCCACCCGCCCGCCCGGTCCCTGTCTCGGCTGTCCACCCGCCCGCCCTGTCCCTGTCTCGGCTGAAGGTCCCTGTCTCAGCTGCCCACGCGCCCGCCCTGTCCCTGTCTCAGCTGCCCACCCGCCCGCCCTGTCCCTGTCTCAGCTGCCCACCCGCCCGCCCTGTCCCTGTCTCAGCTGCCCACCCGCCCGCCCTGTCCCTGTCTCGGCTGCCCACCCGCCCTGTCCCTGTCTCGGCTGCCCACCCGCCCGCCCTGTCCCTGTCTCGGCTGCCCACCCGCCCGCCCTGTCCCTGTCTCGGCTGCCCACCCACCCGCCCGGTCCCTGTCTCAGCTGCCCACCCACCCGCCCTGTCCCTGTCTCAGCTGCCCACCCACCCGCCCTGTCCCTGTCTCAGCTGCCCACCCACCCACCCCGTCCCTGTCTCAGCTGCCCACCCACCCGCCCTGTCCCTGTCTCAGCTGCCCACCCACCCGCCCTGTCCCTGTCTCAGCTGAAGTCCCTGTCTCAGCTGCCCACCCACCCGCCCTGTCCCTGTCTCAGCTGCCCACCCGCCCGCCCTGTCCCTGTCTCAGCTGCCCACCCGCCCGCCCGGTCCCTGTCTCAGCTGCCCACCCGCCCGCCCGGTCCCTGTCTCAGCTGCCCACCCGCCCGCCCGGTCCCTGTCTCAGCTGCCCACCTGCCCGCCCGGTCCCTGTCTCAGCTGCCCACCTACCCACCCTGTCCCTGTCTCAGCTGCCCACCCACCCGCCCTGTCCCTGTCTCAGCTGCCCACCCACCCGCCCTGTCCTTGTCTCGGATGCCCACGCACCAGCCCTGTCCCTGTCTCAGCTGCCCACCCACCCGCCCTGTCCCTGTCTCAGCTGCCCACCCACCCGCCCTGTCCCTGTCTCAGCTGCCCACCCGCCCACCCAGTCCCTGTCTCAGCTGCCCACCCGCCCACCCTGTCCCTGTCTCAGCTGCCCACCCACCCGCCCTGTCCCTGTCTCACCTGCCCACCCACCCGCCCTGTCCCAGTCTCAGCTGCCCACCCGCCCGGTCCCTGTCCCAGCTGTCCACCTGCCCGCTCTGTCCCAGCTGAATGTCCCTGTCTCAACCTGTCTCGCCCTGTCTCTGCTGAACACCCACCTGCCCTGTCTCTGTTTCTGCTGGTGTCTCAGTTTCTGCTAACCACCCAACCCACCCTGTCTTGGTTTCTGTAGATGTCGGTTTCTGCTGGGTCTCTGTGCTGATCACCCACCCGTCCTACATATGCTGATGTCCCTGTCTCTGCTGATGTCCCTGTCTCTGCTGATGTCCCTGTCTCTGCTGGTGTCTCGGTTTCTGCTGCCCACCCACCTGCCCTGTCTCAGTTCCTGCTGTAGACATCTTGGTTTCTGCTGACCACCACACCCGCAATGTCAGTCTCTGCTGAGCACCCACCCGCCCTATCTGTTTCTGCTGGGAACCCACCCGCACTGCCTCCGTTTCTGCTGATGCTTCTGTTTTTGCTGATGCCCCTGTTTTTTTGCTGATGCCTCTGTTTTTTTGCTGATGCCACTGTTTTTTTGCTGAAGGCCCCTATTTTCTGCTGAAGGCCCCTGTTTTTTGCTGAAGGCCCCTGTTTTTTGCTGAAGGCCCCTGTTTTTTGCTGAAGGCCCCTGTTTTTTGCTGAAGGCCCCTTTTTTTTGCTGAAGGCCCCTGTTTTTTGCTGAAGGCCCCTGTTTTTTGCTGAAGGCCCCTGTTTTTTGCTGAAGGCCCCTGTTTTTTGCTGAAGGCCCCTGTTTTTTGCTGAAGGCCCCTGTTTCTACTGCCCAGTGTCCCTGTTTCTGCTGAAGTCTTTTTTCTGCTGACCACCCACCTGCCCTGTCTCCGTTTCTGCAGTTGTCACTGCATCTGCTGAAAAATGGTCCCTGTCTCATTTAAGTCACTGTTTTTGCTACCCACCCACCTGACCTGTCCCTGTCTCAGTTGCGCGCCCACCTGCCCTGTCCCCGTCTCATCTGACCACTCACCCGCCCTGTCCCTGTCTCAGCTGATCGCCCACACACCCTGTCCCTGTCTCAGCTGCCCGCCCGCCCTGTCCGTCTCAGCTGCACACCCGCCCATCCTGTCCCTGTCTCAGCTACCCACCAGCCCGCCCTGTCTCAGCTAGCCACCCGCCTGGTCCCTGTCTCAGCTGCCCGCCCTGTCCCTATCTCAGCTGATGACCCTGTCTCAGCTGACCACCCACTTTTCCTGTCCCTGTCTCAGCTGACTGCCCGCCCTCTCTCAGCTGTCCACCCGTCCGGTCCCTGTCTCAGCTAGCCACCCGCCTGGTCTTTGTCTCAGTTGCCCGCCCAGTCCCTGTCTCAGCTGAAGTCCCTGTCTCAGCTGAGTGTCCCTGTCTAGGGCGAAGTCCCTTTCTCAGGTGCCCGTCTGCCCGCCCTGTCCCTGACTTAGCTGCCCGTCTGCCCGCCCTGTCCCCCTCTCAGCTGACCACCCACCCGCATGCCCTGTCCCTGTCTCAGCTGCCCACCCACCCGCCCTGTCCCTGTCTCAGCTGCCCACCCACCCGCCCTGTCCCTGTCTCAGCTGCCCACCCACCAGCCCTGTCCCTGTCTCAGCTGCCCACCCACCCGCACAGTCCCTGTCTCAGCTGCCCACCCACCTGCCCGGTCCCTGTCTCAGCTGAAGTCCCTGTCTCAGCTGATGGTCCCTGTCTCAGGTGACCACCCGCCCACCCTGTCCCTGTCTCAGCTGAAGTCCCTTTCTCAGGTGCCTGTCTGCCCGCCCTGTCCCTGACTTAGCTGCCCATCTGCCCACCCTGTCCCTGTCTCAGCTGACCACCCACCCGCATGCCCTGTCCCTGTCTCAGCTGACCACCCACCCACCCAGTCCCTGTCTCAGCTGCCCACCCACCCGCCCTGTCCCTGACTTAGCTGCTCACCCACCCGCCCTGACTTAGCTGCCCGTCTGCCCACCCTGTCCCTGTCTCAGCTGACCACCCACCCGCATGCCCTGTCCCTGTCTCGGCTGACCACCCGCCCGCCCTGTCCCTGTCTTAGCTGCCCGCCCTGTCTCAGCTGCCCACCCGCCCGCTTTGTCCCTGTCTCAGCTGCCCACCCGCCCGCCCTGTCCCTGTTTCAGCTGCCCACCCGCCCGCCCTGTCCCTGTCTCAGCTGCCCACCCGCCCGCCCTGTCCCTGTCTCAGCTGCCCACCCGCCCGCCCTGTCCCTGTCTCAGCTGCCCACCCGCCCGCCCTGTCCCTGTCTCAGCTGCCCACCCGCCCGCCCTGTCCCTGTCTCGGCTGCCCGCCCGCCCTGTCCCTGTCTCGGCTGCCCACCCACCCGCCCTGTCCCTGTCTCGGCTGACCACCCACCCGCCCTGTCCCTGTCTCGGCTGAAAGCCCACCCGCCCTGTCCCTGTCTCGGCTGCCCACCCACCCGCCCTGTTCCTGTCTCGGCTGCCCACCCACCCGCCTGGTCCCTGTCCCGCCCGCCCTGTCCCTGTCTCAGCTACCCACCAGCCCGCCCTGTCTCAGCTAGCCACCCGTCTGGTCCCTGTCTCAGCTGCCCGCCCTGTCCCTATCTCAGCTGATGACCCTGTCTCAGCTGACCACCCACTTTTCCTGTCCCTGTCTCAGCTAACTGCCCGCCCTCTCTCAGCTGTCCACCCGTCCGGTCCCTGTCTCAGCTAGCCACCCGCCTGGTCTTTGTCTCAGTTGCCCGCCCAGTCCCTGTCTCAGCTGAAGTCCCTGTCTCAGCTGAGTGTCCCTGTCTAGGGCGAAGTCCCTTTCTCAGGTGCCCGTCTGCCCGCCCTGTCCCTGACTTAGCTGCCCGTCTGCCCGCCCTGTCCCCCTCTCAGCTGACCACCCACCCGCATGCCCTGTCCCTGTCTCAGCTGCCCACCCACCCGCCCTGTCCCTGTCTCAGCTGCCCACCCACCCGCCCTGTCCCTGTCTCAGCTGCCCACCCACCAGCCCTGTCCCTGTCTCAGCTGCCCACCCACCCGCACAGTCCCTGTCTCAGCTGCCCACCCACCTGCCCGGTCCCTGTCTCAGCTGCCCACCCACCCGCCCGGTCCCTGTCTCAGCTGATGGTCCCTGTCTCAGGTGACCACCCGCCCACCCTGTCCCTGTCTCAGCTGAAGTCCCTTTCTCAGGTGCCTGTCTGCCCGCCCTGTCCCTGACTTAGCTGCCCATCTGCCCACCCTGTCCCTGTCTCAGCTGACCACCCACCCGCATGCCCTGTCCCTGTCTCAGCTGACCACCCACCCACCCAGTCCCTGTCTCAGCTGCCCACCCACCCGCCCTGTCCCTGACTTAGCTGCCCACCCACCCGCCCTGACTTAGCTGCCCGTCTGCCCACCCTGTCCCTGTCTCAGCTGACCACCCACCCGCATGCCCTGTCCCTGTCTCGGCTGACCACCCGCCCGCCCTGTCCCTGTCTTAGCTGCCCGCCCTGTCTCAGCTGCCCACCCGCCCGCTTTGTCCCTGTCTCAGCTGCCCACCCGCCCGCCCTGTCCCTGTCTCAGCTGCCCACCCGCCCGCCCTGTCCCTGTCTCAGCTGCCCACCCGCCCGCCCTGTCCCTGTCTCAGCTGCCCACCCGCCCGCCCTGTCCCTGTCTCAGCTGCCCACCCGCCTGCCCTGTCCCTGTCTCAGCTGCCCACCCGCCCGCCCTGTCCCTGTCTCAGCTGCCCACCCGCCCGCCCTGTCCCTGTCTCAGCTGCCCACCCGCCCGCCCGCCCTGTCCCTGTCTCGGCTGCCCGCCCGCCCTGTCCCTGTCTCGGCTGCCCACCCACCCGCCCTGTCCCTGTCTCGGCTGACCACCCACCCGCCCTGTCCCTGTCTCGGCTGAAAGCCCACCCTCCCTGTCCCTGTCTCGGCTGCCCACCCACCCGCCCTGTCCCTGTCTCGGCTAGTCAACCCACCCGCCCTGTTTCTGTCTCGGCTGCCCACCCACCTGCCTGGTCCCTGTCTCGGCTGCCCACCCACCCGCCCGGTACCTGTCTCGGCTGCCCACCCACCCGCCCGGTCCCTGTCTCGGCTGACCACCAACCCGCCCGGTCCCTGTCTCGGCTGCCCACCCACCCACCCGGTCCCTGTCTCGGCTGCCCACCCACCCGCCCGGTCCCGGCTGTGGGTCCCTGTCTCGGCTGCCCACCCGCCCGCCCGGTCCCTGTCTCGGCTGCCCACCCGCCCGCCCTGTCCCTGTCTCGGCTGCCCACCCGCCCGCCCGGTCCCTGTCTCAGCTGCCCACCCGCCCGCCCTGTCCCTGTCTCAGCTGCCCACCCGCCCGCCCTGTCCCTGTCTCAGCTGCCCACCCGCCCGCCCTGTCCCTGTCTCGGCTGCCCACCCGCCCTGTCCCTGTCTCGGCTGCCCACCCGCCCGCCCTGTCCCTGTCTCGGCTGCCCACCCGCCCGCCCTGTCCCTGTCTCGGCTGCCCACCCGCCCGCCCGGTCCCTGTCTCAGCTGCCCACCCACCCGCCCTATCCCTGTCTCAGCTGCCCACCAACCCGCCCTGTCCCTGTCTCAGCTGCCCACCCACCCGCCCTGTCCCTGTCTCAGCTGAACACCCACCGCCCTGTCCCTGTCTCAGCTGAAGTCCCTGTCTCAGCTGCCCACCCACCCGCCCTGTCCCTGTCTCAGCTGCCCACCCGCCCGGTCCCTGTCTCAGCTGCCCACCCGCCCGCCCGGTCCCTGTCTCAGCTGATGTCCCTGTCTCAGCTGCCCACCCACCCGCCCTGTCCCTGTCTCAGCTGCCCACCCACCCGCCCTGTCCTTGTCTCGGATGCCCACGCACCCGCCCTGTCCCTGTCTCAGCTGCCCACCCACCCGCCCTGTCCCTGTCTCAGCTGCCCACCCGCCCACCCAGTCCCTGTCTCAGCTGCCCACCCAGTCCCTGTCTCAGCTGCCCACCCACCCACCCTGTCCCTGTCTCAGCTGCCCACCCACCCGCCCTGTCCCTGTCTCAGCTGCCCACCCACCCGCCCTGTCCCTGTCTCAGCTGCCCGCCCGCCCGCCCGCCCTGTCCCAGTCTCAGCTGCCCACCCGCCCGGTCCCTGTCCCAGCTGTCCACCTGCCCGCTCTGTCCCAGCTGAATGTCCCTGTCTCAACCTGTCTCGCCCTGTCTCTGCTGAACACCCACCTGCCCTGTCTCTGTTTCTGCTGGTGTCTCAGTTTCTGCTAACCACCCAACCCACCCTGTCTTGGTTTCTGTAGATGTCGGTTTCTGCTGGGTCTCTGTGCTGATCACCCACCCGTCCTACATATGCTGATGTCCCTGTCTCTGCTGATGTCCCTGTCTCTGCTGATGTCCCTGTCTCTGCTGGTGTCTCGGTTTCTGCTGCCCACCCACCTGCCCTGTCTCAGTTCCTGCTGTAGACATCTTGGTTTCTGCTGACCACCACACCCGCAATGTCAGTCTCTGCTGAGCACCCACCCGCCCTATCTGTTTCTGCTGGGAACCCACCCGCACTGCCTCCGTTTCTGCTGATGCTTCTGTTTTTGCTGATGCCCCTGTTTTTTTGCTGATGCCTCTGTTTTTTTGCTGATGCCACTGTTTTTTTGCTGAAGGCCCCTATTTTTTGCTGAAGGCCCCTGTTTTTTGCTGAAGGCCCCTGTTTTTTGCTGAAGGCCCCTGTTTTTTGCTGAAGGCCCCTGTTTTTTGCTGAAGGGCCCTGTTTCTACTGCCCAGTGTCCCTGTTTCTGCTGAAGTCTTTTTTCTGCTGACCACCCACCTGCCCTGTCTCCGTTTCTGCAGTTGTCACTGCATCTGCTGAAAAATGGTCCCTGTCTCATTTAAGTCACTGTTTTTGCTACCCACCCACCTGACCTGTCCCTGTCTCAGTTGCGCGCCCACCTGCCCTGTCCCCGTCTCATCTGACCACTCACCCGCCCTGTCCCTGTCTCAGCTGATCGCCCACACACCCTGTCCCTGTCTCAGCTGCCCGCCCGCCCTGTCCGTCTCAGCTGCACACCCGCCCATCCTGTCCCTGTCTCAGCTACCCACCAGCCCGCCCTGTCTCAGCTAGCCACCCGCCTGGTCCCTGTCTCAGCTGCCCCCCCTGTCCCTATCTCAGCTGATGACCCTGTCTCAGCTGACCACCCACTTTTCCTGTCCCTGTCTCAGCTGACTGCCCGCCCTCTCTCAGCTGTCCACCCGTCCGGTCCCTGTCTCAGCTAGCCACCCGCCTGGTCTTTGTCTGAGTTGCCCTCCCAGTCCCTGTCTCAGCTGAAGTCCCTGTCTCAGCTGAGTGTCCCTGTCTAGGGCGAAGTCCCTTTCTCAGGTGCCCGTCTGCCCGCCCTGTCCCTGACTTAGCTGCCCGTCTGCCCGCCCTGTCCCCCTCTCAGCTGACCACCCACCCGCATGCCCTGTCCCTGTCTCGGCTGACCACCCGCCCGCCCTGTCCCTGTCTTAGCTGCCCGCCCTGTCTCAGCTGCCCACCCGCCCGCTTTGTCCCTGTCTCAGCTGCCCACCCGCCCGCCCTGTCCCTGTTTCAGCTGCCCACCCGCCCGCCCTGTCCCTGTCTCAGCTGCCCACCCGCCCGCCCTGTCCCTGTCTCAGCTGCCCACCCGCCCGCCCTGTCCCTGTCTCAGCTGCCCACCCGCCCGCCCTGTCCCTGTCTCAGCTGCCCACCCGCCCGCCCTGTCCCTGTCTCGGCTGCCCGCCCGCCCTGTCCCTGTCTCGGCTGCCCACCCACCCGCCCTGTCCCTGTCTCGGCTGACCACCCACCCGCCCTGTCCCTGTCTCGGCTGAAAGCCCACCCGCCCTGTCCCTGTCTCGGCTGCCCACCCACCCGCCCTGTTCCTGTCTCGGCTGCCCACCCACCCGCCTGGTCCCTGTCCCGCCCGCCCTGTCCCTGTCTCAGCTACCCACCAGCCCGCCCTGTCTCAGCTAGCCACCCGTCTGGTCCCTGTCTCAGCTGCCCGCCCTGTCCCTATCTCAGCTGATGACCCTGTCTCAGCTGACCACCCACTTTTCCTGTCCCTGTCTCAGCTAACTGCCCGCCCTCTCTCAGCTGTCCACCCGTCCGGTCCCTGTCTCAGCTAGCCACCCGCCTGGTCTTTGTCTCAGTTGCCCGCCCAGTCCCTGTCTCAGCTGAAGTCCCTGTCTCAGCTGAGTGTCCCTGTCTAGGGCGAAGTCCCTTTCTCAGGTGCCCGTCTGCCCGCCCTGTCCCTGACTTAGCTGCCCGTCTGCCCGCCCTGTCCCCCTCTCAGCTGACCACCCACCCGCATGCCCTGTCCCTGTCTCAGCTGCCCACCCACCCGCCCTGTCCCTGTCTCAGCTGCCCACCCACCCGCCCTGTCCCTGTCTCAGCTGCCCACCCACCAGCCCTGTCCCTGTCTCAGCTGCCCACCCACCCGCACAGTCCCTGTCTCAGCTGCCCACCCACCTGCCCGGTCCCTGTCTCAGCTGCCCACCCACCCGCCCGGTCCCTGTCTCAGCTGATGGTCCCTGTCTCAGGTGACCACCCGCCCACCCTGTCCCTGTCTCAGCTGAAGTCCCTTTCTCAGGTGCCTGTCTGCCCGCCCTGTCCCTGACTTAGCTGCCCATCTGCCCACCCTGTCCCTGTCTCAGCTGACCACCCACCCGCATGCCCTGTCCCTGTCTCAGCTGACCACCCACCCACCCAGTCCCTGTCTCAGCTGCCCACCCACCCGCCCTGTCCCTGACTTAGCTGCCCACCCACCCGCCCTGACTTAGCTGCCCGTCTGCCCACCCTGTCCCTGTCTCAGCTGACCACCCACCCGCATGCCCTGTCCCTGTCTCGGCTGACCACCCGCCCGCCCTGTCCCTGTCTTAGCTGCCCGCCCTGTCTCAGCTGCCCACCCGCCCGCTTTGTCCCTGTCTCAGCTGCCCACCCGCCCGCCCTGTCCCTGTCTCAGCTGCCCACCCGCCCGCCCTGTCCCTGTCTCAGCTGCCCACCCGCCCGCCCTGTCCCTGTCTCAGCTGCCCACCCGCCCGCCCTGTCCCTGTCTCAGCTGCCCACCCGCCTGCCCTGTCCCTGTCTCAGCTGCCCACCCGCCCGCCCTGTCCCTGTCTCAGCTGCCCACCCGCCCGCCCTGTCCCTGTCTCAGCTGCCCACCCGCCCGCCCGCCCTGTCCCTGTCTCGGCTGCCCGCCCGCCCTGTCCCTGTCTCGGCTGCCCACCCACCCGCCCTGTCCCTGTCTCGGCTGACCACCCACCCGCCCTGTCCCTGTCTCGGCTGAAAGCCCACCCTCCCTGTCCCTGTCTCGGCTGCCCACCCACCCGCCCTGTCCCTGTCTCGGCTAGTCAACCCACCCGCCCTGTTTCTGTCTCGGCTGCCCACCCACCTGCCTGGTCCCTGTCTCGGCTGCCCACCCACCCGCCCGGTACCTGTCTCGGCTGCCCACCCACCCGCCCGGTCCCTGTCTCGGCTGACCACCAACCCGCCCGGTCCCTGTCTCGGCTGCCCACCCACCCACCCGGTCCCTGTCTCGGCTGCCCACCCACCCGCCCGGTCCCGGCTGTGGGTCCCTGTCTCGGCTGCCCACCCGCCCGCCCGGTCCCTGTCTCGGCTGCCCACCATCCCGCCCTGTCCCTGTCTCGGCTGCCCACCCGCCCGCCCGGTCCCTGTCTCAGCTGCCCACCCGCCCGCCCTGTCCCTGTCTCAGCTGCCCACCCGCCCGCCCTGTCCCTGTCTCAGCTGCCCACCCGCCCGCCCTGTCCCTGTCTCGGCTGCCCACCCGCCCTGTCCCTGTCTCGGCTGCCCACCCGCCCGCCCTGTCCCTGTCTCGGCTGCCCACCCGCCCGCCCTGTCCCTGTCTCGGCTGCCCACCCGCCCGCCCGGTCCCTGTCTCAGCTGCCCACCCACCCGCCCTATCCCTGTCTCAGCTGCCCACCAACCCGCCCTGTCCCTGTCTCAGCTGCCCACCCACCCGCCCTGTCCCTGTCTCAGCTGCCCACCCACCCGCCCTGTCCCTGTCTCAGCTGAACACCCACCGCCCTGTCCCTGTCTCAGCTGAAGTCCCTGTCTCAGCTGCCCACCCACCCGCCCTGTCCCTGTCTCAGCTGCCCACCCGCCCGGTCCCTGTCTCAGCTGCCTACCCGCCCGCCCGGTCCCTGTCTCAGCTGATGTCCCTGTCTCAGCTGCCCACCCACCCGCCCTGTCCCTGTCTCAGCTGCCCACCCACCCGCCCTGTCCTTGTCTCGGATGCCCACGCACCCGCCCTGTCCCTGTCTCAGCTGCCCACCCACCCGCCCTGTCCCTGTCTCAGCTGCCCACCCGCCCACCCAGTCCCTGTCTCAGCTGCCCACCCAGTCCCTGTCTCAGCTGCCCACCCACCCACCCTGTCCCTGTCTCAGCTGCCCACCCACCCGCCCTGTCCCTGTCTCAGCTGCCCACCCACCCGCCCTGTCCCTGTCTCAGCTGCCCGCCCGCCCGCCCGCCCTGTCCCAGTCTCAGCTGCCCACCCGCCCGGTCCCTGTCCCAGCTGTCCACCTGCCCGCTCTGTCCCAGCTGAATGTCCCTGTCTCAACCTGTCTCGCCCTGTCTCTGCTGAACACCCACCTGCCCTGTCTCTGTTTCTGCTGGTGTCTCAGTTTCTGCTAACCACCCAACCCACCCTGTCTTGGTTTCTGTAGATGTCGGTTTCTGCTGGGTCTCTGTGCTGATCACCCACCCGTCCTACATATGCTGATGTCCCTGTCTCTGCTGATGTCCCTGTCTCTGCTGATGTCCCTGTCTCTGCTGGTGTCTCGGTTTCTGCTGCCCACCCACCTGCCCTGTCTCAGTTCCTGCTGTAGACATCTTGGTTTCTGCTGACCACCACACCCGCAATGTCAGTCTCTGCTGAGCACCCACCCGCCCTATCTGTTTCTGCTGGGAACCCACCCGCACTGCCTCCGTTTCTGCTGATGCTTCTGTTTTTGCTGATGCCCCTGTTTTTTTGCTGATGCCTCTGTTTTTTTGCTGATGCCACTGTTTTTTTGCTGAAGGCCCCTATTTTTTGCTGAAGGCCCCTGTTTTTTGCTGAAGGCCCCTGTTTTTTGCTGAAGGCCCCTGTTGTTTGCTGAAGGCCCCTGTTGTTTGCTGAAGGCCCCTGTTTTTTGCTGAAGGCCCCTGTTTTTTGCTGAAGGCCCCTGTTTTTTGCTGAAGGCCCCTGTTTTTTGCTGAAGGCCCCTGTTTTTTGCTGAAGGCCCCTGTTTTTTGCTGAAGGGCCCTGTTTCTACTGCCCAGTGTCCCTGTTTCTGCTGAAGTCTTTTTTCTGCTGACCACCCACCTGCCCTGTCTCCGTTTCTGCAGTTGTCACTGCATCTGCTGAAAAATGGTCCCTGTCTCATTTAAGTCACTGTTTTTGCTACCCACCCACCTGACCTGTCCCTGTCTCAGTTGCGCGCCCACCTGCCCTGTCCCCGTCTCATCTGACCACTCACCCGCCCTGTCCCTGTCTCAGCTGATCGCCCACACACCCTGTCCCTGTCTCAGCTGCCCGCCCGCCCTGTCCGTCTCAGCTGCACACCCGCCCATCCTGTCCCTGTCTCAGCTACCCACCAGCCCGCCCTGTCTCAGCTAGCCACCCGCCTGGTCCCTGTCTCAGCTGCCCCCCCTGTCCCTATCTCAGCTGATGACCCTGTCTCAGCTGACCACCCACTTTTCCTGTCCCTGTCTCAGCTGACTGCCCGCCCTCTCTCAGCTGTCCACCCGTCCGGTCCCTGTCTCAGCTAGCCACCCGCCTGGTCTTTGTCTGAGTTGCCCGCCCAGTCCCTGTCTCAGCTGAAGTCCCTGTCTCAGCTGAGTGTCCCTGTCTAGGGCGAAGTCCCTTTCTCAGGTGCCCGTCTGCCCGCCCTGTCCCTGACTTAGCTGCCCGTCTGCCCGCCCTGTCCCCCTCTCAGCTGACCACCCACCTGCATGCCCTGTCCCTGTCTCAGCTGCCCACCCACCCGCCCTGTCCCTGTCTCAGCTGCCCACCCACCCGCCCTGTCCCTGTCTCAGCTGCCCACCCACCAGCCCTGTCCCTGTCTCAGCTGCCCACCCACCCGCACAGTCCCTGTCTCAGCTGCCCACCCACCCGCCCGGTCCCTGTCTCAGCTGCCCACCCACCCGCCCGGTCCCTGTCTCAGCTGATGGTCCCTGTCTCAGCTGCCCACCCACCCGCCCTGTTCCTGTCTCGGCTGCCCACCCACCCGCCTGGTCCCTGTCTCGGCTGCCCACCCACCCGCCTGGTACCTGTCTTGGCTGGTGGTCCCTGTCTCGTGCTGCCCACCCACCCGCCCGGTCCCTGTCTCGGCTGCCCACCCACCCACCCGGTCCCTGTCTCGGCTGCCCACCCACCCACCCGGTCCCTGTCTCGGCTGCCCACACACCCGCCCGGTCCCTGTCTCGGCTGCCCACCCGCCCGCCCGGTCCCTGTCTCGGCTGCCCACCCGCCCGCCCTGTCCCTGTCTCGGCTGCCCACCCGCCCGCCCGGTCCCTGTCTCGGCTGCCCACCCGCCCGCCCTGTCCCTGTCTCAGCTGCCCACCCGCCCGCCCTGTCCCTGTCTCGGCTGCCCACCCACCCGCCTGGTCCCTGTCTCGGCTGCCCACCCACCCGCCCGGTACCTGTCTTGGCTGGTGGTCCCTGTCTCGTGCTGCCCACCCACCCGCCCGGTCCCTGTCTCGGCTGCCCACCCACCCACCCGGTCCCTGTCTCGGCTGCCCACCCACCCACCCGGTCCCTGTCTCGGCTGCCCACACACCCGCCCGGTCCCTGTCTCGGCTGCCCACCCGCCCGCCCGGTCCCTGTCTCGGCTGCCCACCCGCCCGCCCTGTCCCTGTCTCGGCTGCCCACCCGCCCGCCCGGTCCCTGTCTCGGCTGCCCACCCGCCCGCCCTGTCCCTGTCTCAGCTGCCCACCCGCCCGCCCTGTCCCTGTCTCGGCTGCCCACCCGCCCGCCCTGTCCCTGTCTCGGCTGCCAACCTGCCCGCCCTGTCCCTGTCTCGGCTGCCCACCCGCCCTGTCCCTGTCTCGGCTGCCCACCCACCCGCCCTGTCCCTGTCTCGGCTGCCCACCCGCCCGCCCTGTCCCTGTCTCGGCTGCCCACCCGCCCGCCCTGTCCCTGTCTCAGCTTCCCGCCCGCCCTGTCCCTGTCTCGGCTGCCCACCCGCCCGCCCTTTCCCTGTCTCGGCTGCCCACCCGCCCGCCCTTTCCCTGTCTCGGCTGCCCACCCGCCCGCCCTGTCCCTGTCTCAGCTGCCCACCCACCCGCCCTGTCCCTGTCTCAGCTGCCCACCCGCCCACCCAGTCCAAGTCTCAGCTGATGTCCCTGTCCCAGCTGCCCACCTGCCCGCTCTGTCCCAGCTGAATGTCCCTGTCTCAACCTGTCTCTCCCTGTCTCTGCTGGTGTCTCAGTTTCTGCTAACCACCCAACCCACCCTGTCTTGGTTTCTGTAGATGTCGGTTTCTGCTGGGTCTCTGTGCTGATCACCCACCCGTCCTACCTCTGCTGATGCCCTGTCTCTGCTGATGTCCCTGTCTCTGCTGATGTCCCTGTCTCTGCTGATGTCCCTGTCTCTGCTGGTGTCTCGGTTTCTGCTGCCCACCCACCTGCCCTGTCTCAGTTTCTGCTGTAGATATCTTGGTTTCTGCTGACCACCACACCCGCAATGTCAGTCTCTGCTGAGCACCCACCCGCCCGATCTGTTTCTGCTGGGCACCCACCCGCACTGCCTCTGTTTCTGCTGATGCTTCTGTTTTTGCTGATGCCCCTGTTTTTTTGCTGATGCCTCTGTTTTTTTGCTGACGCCACTGTTTTTTTGCTGACGCCACTGTTTTTTGCTGATGCCCCTTTTTTTTGCTGATGCCCCTTTTTTTTGCTGAAAGCCCCTGTTTTTTGCTGAAGGCCCCTGTTTTTTGCTGAAGGCCCCTGTTTCTGCTGCCCAGTGTCCCTGTTTATGCTGAAGTCTTTTTTTCTGCTGACCACCCACCTGCCCTGTCTCTGTTTCTGCAGTTGTCACTGCATCTGCTGAAAAATGGTCCCTGTCTCATTTAAGTCACTGTTTTTGCTACCCACCCACCTGCCCTGTTCCTGTCTCTGTTGCCCGCCCACCTGCCCTGTCCCCGTCTCATCTGACCACTCACCCGCCCTGTCCCTGTCTCAGCTGATCGCCCACACACCCTGTCCCTGTCTCAGCTGCCCGCCCGCCCTGTCCGTCTCAGCTGCACACCCGCCCATCCTGTCCCTGTCTCAGCTGCCCACCAGCCTGCCCTGTCTCAGCTAGCCACCCGCCTGGTCCCTGTCTCAGCTGCCCGCCCTGTCCCTATCTCAGCTGATGACCCTGTCTCAGCTGACCACCCACTTTTCCTGTCCCTGTCTCAGCTGACTGCCCGCCCTCTCTCAGCTGTCCACCCGCCCGGTCCCTGTCTCAGCTAGCCACCCGCCTGGTCTTTGTCTCAGTTGCCCGCCCAGTCCCTGTCTCAGCTGAAGTCCCTGTCTCAGCTGACCACCCGCCCACCCTGTCCCTGTCTCAGCTGAAGTCCCTTTCTCAGGTGCCCGTCTGCCCGCCCTGTCCCTGACTTAGCTGCCCGTCTGCCCGCCCTGTCCCTGTCTCAGCTGACCACCCACCCGCATGCCCTGTCCCTGTCTCAGCTGACCACCCGCCCGCCCTGTCCCTGTCTCAGCTGCCCAATGTCCCTGTTTCAGCTGCCCACCCGCCCGCCCTGTCCCTGTCTCAGCTGCCCACCCGCCCGCCCTGTCCCTGTCTCAGCTGCCCACCCGCCCGCCCTGTCCCTGTCTCAGCTGCCCACCCGCCCGCTTTGTCCCTGTCTCAGCTGACCACCCGCCCGCCCTGTCCCTGTCTCAGCTGCCCACCCGCCCGCCCTGTCCCTGTATTAGCTGCCCACCCACCCGCCCTGTCCCTGTCTCAGCTGCCCACCCACCCGCCCTGTCCCTGTCTCAGCTGCCCACCCACCCACCCTGTCCCTGTCTCAGCTGTTGTCCCTGTCTCAGCTGCCCACCCGCCCGCTTTGTCCCTGTCTCAGCTGACCACCCGCCCGCCCTGTCCCTGTCTCAGCTGCCCACCCGCCCGCCCTGTCCCTGTCTCAGCTGCCCACCCGCCCGCCCTGTCCCTGTCTCAGCTGCCCACCCGCCTGCCCTGTCCCTGTCTCAGCTGCCCACCCACCCGCCCTGTCCCTGTATTAGCTGCCCACCCACCCGCCCTGTCCCTGTCTCAGCTGCCCACCCACCCGCCCTGTCCCTGTCTCAGCTGCCCACCCACCCACCCTGTCCCTGTCTCAGCTGTTGTCCCTGTCTCAGCTGCCCACCCGCCCGCCCTGTCCCTGTCTCAGCTGCCCACCCGCCCGCCCTGTCCCTGTCTCAGCTGTCCACCCGCCCGCCCTGTCCCTGTCTCAGCTGCCCACCCGCCCGCCCTGTCCCAGCTGCCCACCCGCCCGCCCTGTCCCTGTCCCAGCTGCCCACCTGCCCGCTCTGTCCCAGCTGAATGTCCCTGTCTCAACCTGTCTCGCCCTGTCTCTGCTGAACACCCACCTGCCCTGTCTCTGTTTCTGCTGGTGTCTCAGTTTCTGCTAACCACCCAACCCACCCTGTCTTGGTTTCTGTAGATGTCGGTTTCTGCTGGGTCTCTGTGCTGATCACCCACCCGTCCTACCTCTGCTGATGTCCCTGTCTCTGCTGATGTCCCTGTCTCTGCTGATGTCCCTGTCTCTGCTGGTGTCTCGGTTTCTGCTGCCCACCCACCTGCCCTGTCTCAGTTTCTGCTGTAGATATCTTGGTTTCTGCTGACCACCACACCCTCAATGTCAGTCTCTGCTGAGCACCCACCCGCCCGATCTGTTTCTGCTGGGCACCCACCCGCACTGCCTCTGTTTCTGCTGATGCTTCTGTTTCTGCTGATGCCCCTGTTTTTTTGCTGATGCCTCTGTCTTTTTGCTGACGCCACTGTTTTTTTGCTGAAGGCCCCTGTTTTTTGCTGAAGGCCCCTGTTTTTTGCTGAAGGCCCCTGTTTTTTGCTGAAGGCCCCTGATGGCCCCTGTTTTTTGCTGAAGGCCCCTGTTTTTTGCTGAAGGCCCCTGTTTTTTGCTGAAGGCCCCTGTTTTTTGCTGAAGGCCCCTGTTTCTGCTGCCCAGTGTGTCTGTTTCTGCTGAAGTCTTTTTTTCTGCTGACCACCCACCTGCCCTGTCTCTGTTTCTGCAGTTGTCACTGCATCTGCTGAAAAATGGTTCCTGTCTCATTTAAGTCACTGTTTTTGCTACCCACCCACCTGCCCTGTTCCTGTCTCAGTTGCCCGCCCACCTGCCCTGTCCCCGTCTTATCTGACCACTCACCCGCCCTGTCCCTGTCTTAGCTGATCGCCCACACACCCTGTCCCTGTCTCAGCTGCCCGCCCGCCCTGTCCGTCTCAGCTGCACACCCGCCCATCCTGTCCCTGTCTCAGCTGCCCACAAGCCCGCCCTGTCTCAGCTAGCCACCCGCCTGGTCCCTGTCTCAGCTGCCCGCCCTGTCCCTATCTCAGCTGATGACCCTGTCTCAGCTGACCACCCACTTTTCCTGTCCCTGTCTCAGCTGACTGCCCGCCCTCTCTCAGCTGTCCACCCGCCCGGTCCCTGTCTCAGCTAGCCACCCGCCTGGTCTTTGTCTCAGTTGCCCGCCCAGTTCCTGTCTCAGCTGAAGTCCCTGTCTCAGCTGACCACCCGCCCACCCTGTCCCTGTCTCAGCTGAAGTCCCTTTCTCAGGTGCCCGTCTGCCCGCCCTGTCCCTGACTTAGCTGCCCATCTGCCCGCCCTGTCCCTGTCTCAGCTGACCACCCACCCGCATGCCCTGTCCCTGTCTCAGCTGACCACCCACCCACCCAGTCCCTGTCTCAGCTGCCCACCCACCCGCCCTGTCCCTGACTTAGCTGCCCGTCTGCCCACCCTGTCCCTGTCTCAGCTGACCACCCACCCACATGCCCTGTCCCTGTCTCGGCTGCCCACCCACCCACCCTGTCCCTGTCTCAGCTGCCCGCCCTGTCTCAGCTGCCCACCCGCCCGCTTTGTCCCTGTCTCAGCTGCCCACCCGCCCGCCCTGTCCCTGTCTCAGCTGCCCACCCGCCCGCCCTGTCCCTGTCTCAGCTGCCCACCCGCCCGCCCTGTCCCTGTCTCAGCTGCCCACCCGCCCGCCCTGTCCCTGTCTCGGCTGCCCACCCACCCACCCTGTCCCTGTCTTGGCTGCCCACCCACCCGCCCGGTCCCTGTCTTGGCTGCCCACCCACCCGGTCCCTGTCTCGGCTGCCCACCCGCCCGGTCCCTGTCTCGGCTGCCCACCCACCCGCCCGGTCCCTGTCTCGGCTGCCCACCCACCCACCCTGTCCATGTCTCGGCTGCCCACCCACCCACCCTGTCCCTGTCTCGGCTGCCCACCCACCCACCCTGTCCCTGTCTCGGCTGCCCACCCACCCGCCCTGTCCCTGTCTTGGCTGCCCACCCACCCGCCCTGTCCCTGTCTTGGCTGCCCACCCACCCGCCCTGTCCCTGTCTTGGCTGCCCACCCACCCGCCCTGTCCCTGTCTTGGCTGCCCACCCACCCGCCCTGTCCCTGTCTTGGCTGCCCACCTGCCCGCCCGGTCCCTGTCTCGGCTGCCCACCCGCCCGCCCTGTCTCGGCTGCCCACCCGCCCGCCCTGTCCCTGTCTCGGCTGCCCACCCGCCCGCCCTGTCCCTGTCTCGGTTGCCCACCCGCCCAACCTGTCCCTGTCTCAGCTGCCCACCCGCCCGCCCTGTCCCTGTCTCGGCTGCCCACCCGCCCGCCCTTTCCCTGTCTCGGCTGCCCACCCGCCCGCCCTTTCCCTGTCTCGGCTGCCGACCCGCCCGCCCTTTCCCTGTCTCGGCTGCCCACCCGCCCGGTCCCTGTCTCAGCTGCCCACCCGCCCGCCCTGTCCCTGTCCCAGCTGCCCACCCGCCCGTCCTGTACCTGTCCCTGTCTCAGCTGCCCACTTGCCTGGCCTGTCCCTGTCTCAGCTGCCCGCCCTGTCTCGGCTGCCCACCCGCCCGCTTTGTCCCTGTCTCAGCTGCCCACCCGCCCGCCCTGTCCCTGTCTCAGCTGCCCACCCACCCGCCCTGTCCCTGTCTCAGCTGCCCACCCGCCCGCCCTGTCCCTGTCTCAGCTGCCCACCCGCCCTGTCCCAGCTGCCCACCCGCCCAGTCCCTGTCTCGGCTGCCCACCCGCCCACCCTGTCCCTGTCCCAGCTGCCCACCCGCCCACCCTGTCCCTGTCCCAGCTGCCCACCCGCCCACCCTGTCCCTGTCCCAGCTGCCCACCCGCCCGCCCTGTCCCTGTCCTAGCTGCCCACCTGCCCGCTCTGTCCCAGCTGAATGTCCCTGTCTCAACCTGTCTCTGCTGAACACCCACCTGCCCTGTCTCTGTTTCTGCTGGTGTCTCAGTTTCTGCTAACCACCCAACCCACCCTGTCTTGGTTTCTGTAGATGTCGGTTTCTGCTGGGTCTCTGTGCTGATCACCCACCCGTCCTACCTCTGCTGATGTCCCTGTCTCTGCTGATGTCCCTGTCTCAGCTGATGTCCCTGTCTCTGCTGGTGTCTCGGTTTCTGCTGCCCACCCACCTGCCCTGTCTCAGTTTCTGCTGTAGATATCTTGGTTTCTGCTGACCACCACACCCGCAATGTCAGTCTCTGCTGAGCACCCACCCGCCCGATCTGTTTCTGCTGGGCACCCACCCGCACTGCCTCTGTTTCTGCTGATGCTTCTGTTTTTGCTGATGCCCCTGTTTTTTTGCTGATGCCTCTGTCTTTTTGCTGACGCCACTGTTTTTTTGCTGATGCCCCTTTTTTTTGCTGAAGGCCCCTGTTTTTTGCTGAAGGCCCCTGTTTTTTGCTGAAGGCCCCTGTTTTTTGCTGAAGGCCCCTGTTTTTTGCTGAAGGCCCCTGTTTCTGCTGCCCAGTGTCCCTGTTTATGCTGAAGTCTTTTTTTCTGCTGACCACCCACCTGCCCTGTCTCTGTTTCTGCAGTTGTCACTGCATCTGCTGAAAAATGGTTCCTGTCTCATTTAAGTCACTGTTTTTGCTACCCACCCACCTGCCCTGTTCCTGTCTCAGTTGCCCGCCCACCTGCCCTGTCCCCGTCTCATCTGACCACTCACCCGCCCTGTCCCTGTCTTAGCTGATCGCCCACACACCCTGTCCCTGTCTCAGCTGCCCGCCCGCCCTGTCTGTCTCAGCTGCACACCCGCCCATCCTGTCCCTGTCTCAGCTGCCCACCAGCCCGCCCTGTCTCAGCTAGCCACCCGCCTGGTCCCTGTCTCAGCTGCCCGCCCTGTCCCTATCTCAGCTGACCACCCTGTCTCAGCTGACCACCCACTTTTCCTGTCCCTGTCTCAGCTGACTGCCCGCCCTCTCTCAGCTGTCCACCCGCCCGGTCCCTGTCTCAGCTAGCCACCCGCCTGGTCTTTGTCTCAGTTGCCCGCCCAGTCCCTGTCTCAGCTGAAGTCCCTGTCTCAGGTGACCACCCGCCCACCCTGTCCCTGTCTCAGCTGAAGTCCCTTTCTCAGGTGCCCATCTGCCCGCCCTGTCCCTGACTTAGCTGCCCGTCTGCCCACCCTGTCCCTGTCTCAGCTGACCACCCACCCGCATGCCCTGTCCCTGTCTCAGCTGACCACCCACCCACCCAGTCCCTGTCTCAGCTGCCCACCCACCCGCCCTGTCCCTGACTTAGCTGCCCACCCACCCGCCCTGTCCCTGACTTAGCTGCCCGTCTGCCCACCCTGTCCCTGTCTCAGCTGACCACCCACCCGCATGCCCTGTCCCTGTCTCGGCTGCCCACCCACCCGCCCTGTCCCTGTCTTAGCTGCCCGCCCTGTCTCAGCTGCCCACCCGCCCGCTTTGTCCCTGTCTCAGCTGCCCACCCGCCCGCCCTGTCCCTGTCTCAGCTGCCCACCCGCCCGCCCTGTCCCTGTCTCAGCTGCCCACCCGCCCACCCTGTCCCTGTCTCAGCTGCCCACCCGCCCGCCCTGTCCCTGTCTCAGCTGACCACCCGCCCGCCCTGTCCCTGTCTCAGCTGCCCACCTGCCCGCCCTGTCCCTGTCTCAGCTGCCCACCCGCCCGCCCTGTCCCTGTCTCAGCTGCCCACCCGCCCGCCCGCCCTGTCCCTGTCTCGGCTGCCCGCCCGCCCTGTCCCTGTCTCGGCTGCCCACCCACCCGCCCTGTCCCTGTCTCGGCTGCCCACCCACCCGCCCTGTCCCTGTCTCGGCTGCCCACCCGCCCGCCCTGTCCCTGTCTCGGCTGCCAACCTGCCCGCCCTGTCCCTGTCTCGGCTGCCCACCCGCCCTGTCCCTGTCTCGGCTGCCCACCCACCCGCCCTGTCCCTGTCTCGGCTGCCCACCCACCCGCCCTGTTCCTGTCTCGGCTGCCCACCCACCCGCCCTGTTCCTGTCTCGGCTGCCCACCCACCCGCCTGGTCCCTGTCTCAGCTGCCCACCCGCCTGCCCGCCCTGTTCCTGTCTCGGCTGCCCGCCCGCCCTGTCCCTGTCTCGGCTGATGTCCCTGTCTCGGCTGCCCACCCACCCGCCCTGTTCCTGTCTCAGCTGCCCACCCACCCGCCCTGTCCCTGACTTAGCTGCCCGTCTGCCCACCCTGTCCCTGTCTCAGCTGACCACCCACCCGCATGCCCTGTCCCTGTCTCGGCTGCCCACCCGCCCGCCCTGTCCCTGTCTCAGCTGCCCGCCCTGTCTCAGCTGCCCACCCGCCCGCTTTGTCCCTGTCTCAGCTGACCACCCGCCCGCCCTGTCCCTGTCTCAGCTGCCCACCCGCCCGCCCTGTCCCTGTCTCAGCTGCCCACCCGCCCGCCCTGTCCCTGTCTCAGCTGCCCACCCACCCACCCTGTCCCTGTCTCGGCTGCCCACCCACCCACCCTGTCCCTGTCTTGGCTGCCCACCCACCCACCCTGTCCCTGTCTTGGCTTCCCACCCACCCACCCTGTCCCTGTCTTGGCTTCCCACCCACCCACCCTGTCCCTGTCTTGGCTGCCCACCCACCCACCCTGTCCCTGTCTTGGCTGCCCACCCACCCACCCTGTCCCTGTCTTGGCTGCCCACCCACCCACCCTGTCCCTGTCTTGGCTGCCCACCCACCCGCCCAGTCCCTGTTTCGGCTGCCCACCAGCCCGGTCCCTGTCTCAGCTGCCCACCCGCCCGCCCTGTCCCTGTCTCAGCTGCCCACCCGCCCGCTTTGTCCCTGTCTCGGCTGACCACCCGCCCGCCCTGTCCCTGTCTCGGCTGCCCACCCGCCCGCCCTGTCCCTGTCTCAGTTGCCCACCCGCCCGCCCTGTCCCTGTCTCAGCTGCCCACCCGCCTGCCCTGTCCCTGTCTCGGCTGCCCACCCGCCCGCCCTGTCCCTGTCTTGGCTGCCCACCCACCCGCCCTGTCCCTGTCTCAGCTGCCCACCCACCCGCCCTGTCCCTGTCTCAGCTGCCCACCCACCCGCCCTGTCCCTGTCTCAGCTGCCCACCCACCCGCCCGGTACCTGTCTTGGCTGGTGGTCCCTGTCTCGTGCTGCCCACCCACCCGCCCGGTCCCTGTCTCGGCTGCCCACCCACCCACCCGGTCCCTGTCTCGGCTGCCCACCCACCCACCCGGTCCCTGTCTCGGCTGCCCACACACCCGCCCGGTCCCTGTCTCGGCTGCCCACCCGCCCGCCCGGTCCCTGTCTCGGCTGCCCACCCGCCCGCCCTGTCCCTGTCTCGGCTGTAGGTCCCTGTCTCGGCTGCCCACCCGCCCGCCCTGTCCCTGTCTCAGCTGCCCACCCGCCCGCCCTGTCCCTGTCTCGGCTGCCCACCCGCCCGCCCTGTCCCTGTCTCGGCTGCCAACCTGCCCGCCCTGTCCCTGTCTCGGCTGCCCACCCGCCCTGTCCCTGTCTCGGCTGCCCACCCACCCGCCCTGTCCCTGTCTCGGCTGCCCACCCGCCCGCCCTGTCCCTGTCTCGGCTGCCCACCCGCCCGCCCTGTCCCTGACTCGGCTGAAGGTCCCTGTCTCGGCTGCCCACCTGCACGCCCGGTCCCTGTCTCGGCTGCCCACCTTTCCACCCGCCGGGCTTGTCTCGGCTGCCCACCCGCCCGCCCTGTCCCTGTCTCGGCTGCCCACCCGCCCGCCCTGTCCCTGTCTCAGCTTCCCGCCCGCCCTGTCCCTGTCTCGGCTGCCCACCCGCCCGCCCTTTCCCTGTCTCGGCTGCCCACCCGCCCGCCCTTTCCCTGTCTCGGCTGCCCACCCGCCCGCCCTGTCCCTGTCTCAGCTGCCCACCCACCCGCCCTGTCCCTGTCTCAGCTGCCCACCCGCCCACCCAGTCCAAGTCTCAGCTGATGTCCCTGTCCCAGCTGCCCACCTGCCCGCTCTGTCCCAGCTGAATGTCCCTGTCTCAACCTGTCTCTCCCTGTCTCTGCTGGTGTCTCAGTTTCTGCTAACCACCCAACCCACCCTGTCTTGGTTTCTGTAGATGTCGGTTTCTGCTGGGTCTCTGTGCTGATCACCCACCCGTCCTACCTCTGCTGATGCCCTGTCTCTGCTGATGTCCCTGTCTCTGCTGATGTCCCTGTCTCTGCTGATGTCCCTGTCTCTGCTGATGTCCCTGTCTCTGCTGGTGTCTCGGTTTCTGCTGCCCACCCACCTGCCCTGTCTCAGTTTCTGCTGTAGATATCTTGGTTTCTGCTGACCACCACACCCGCAATGTCAGTCTCTGCTGAGCACCCACCCGCCCGATCTGTTTCTGCTGGGCACCCACCCGCACTGCCTCTGTTTCTGCTGATGCTTCTGTTTTTGCTGATGCCCCTGTTTTTTTGCTGATGCCTCTGTTTTTTTGCTGACGCCACTGTTTTTTTGCTGACGCCACTGTTTTTTGCTGATGCCCCTTTTTTTTGCTGATGCCCCTTTTTTTTGCTGAAAGCCCCTGTTTTTTGCTGAAGGCCCCTGTTTTTTGCTGAAGGCCCCTGTTTCTGCTGCCCAGTGTCCCTGTTTATGCTGAAGTCTTTTTTTCTGCTGACCACCCACCTGCCCTGTCTCTGTTTCTGCAGTTGTCACTGCATCTGCTGAAAAATGGTCCCTGTCTCATTTAAGTCACTGTTTTTGCTACCCACCCACCTGCCCTGTTCCTGTCTCTGTTGCCCGCCCACCTGCCCTGTCCCCGTCTCATCTGACCACTCACCCGCCCTGTCCCTGTCTCAGCTGATCGCCCACACACCCTGTCCCTGTCTCAGCTGCCCGCCCGCCCTGTCCGTCTCAGCTGCACACCCGCCCATCCTGTCCCTGTCTCAGCTGCCCACCAGCCTGCCCTGTCTCAGCTAGCCACCCGCCTGGTCCCTGTCTCAGCTGCCCGCCCTGTCCCTATCTCAGCTGATGACCCTGTCTCAGCTGACCACCCACTTTTCCTGTCCCTGTCTCAGCTGACTGCCCGCCCTCTCTCAGCTGTCCACCCGCCCGGTCCCTGTCTCAGCTAGCCACCCGCCTGGTCTTTGTCTCAGTTGCCCGCCCAGTCCCTGTCTCAGCTGAAGTCCCTGTCTCAGCTGACCACCCGCCCACCCTGTCCCTGTCTCAGCTGAAGTCCCTTTCTCAGGTGCCCGTCTGCCCGCCCTGTCCCTGACTTAGCTGCCCGTCTGCCCGCCCTGTCCCTGTCTCAGCTGACCACCCACCCGCATGCCCTGTCCCTGTCTCAGCTGACCACCCGCCCGCCCTGTCCCTGTCTCAGCTGCCCAATGTCCCTGTTTCAGCTGCCCACCCGCCCGCCCTGTCCCTGTCTCAGCTGCCCACCCGCCCGCCCTGTCCCTGTCTCAGCTGCCCACCCGCCCGCCCTGTCCCTGTCTCAGCTGCCCACCCGCCCGCTTTGTCCCTGTCTCAGCTGACCACCCGCCCGCCCTGTCCCTGTCTCAGCTGCCCACCCGCCCGCCCTGTCCCTGTCTCAGCTGCCCACCCGCCCGCCCTGTCCCTGTCTCAGCTGCCCACCCGCCTGCCCTGTCCCTGTCTCAGCTGCCCACCCACCCGCCCTGTCCCTGTATTAGCTGCCCACCCACCCGCCCTGTCCCTGTCTCAGCTGCCCACCCACCCGCCCTGTCCCTGTCTCAGCTGCCCACCCACCCGCCCTGTCCCTGTCTCAGCTGCCCACCCACCCACCCTGTCCCTGTCTCAGCTGTTGTCCCTGTCTCAGCTGCCCACCCGCCCGCCCTGTCCCTGTCTCAGCTGCCCACCCGCCCGCCCTGTCCCTGTCTCAGCTGTCCACCCGCCCGCCCTGTCCCTGTCTCAGCTGCCCACCCGCCCGCCCTGTCCCTGTCCCAGCTGCCCACCCGCCCGCCCTGTCCCTGTCCCAGCTGCCCACCTGCCCGCTCTGTCCCAGCTGAATGTCCCTGTCTCAACCTGTCTCGCCCTGTCTCTGCTGAACACCCACCTGCCCTGTCTCTGTTTCTGCTGGTGTCTCAGTTTCTGCTAACCACCCAACCCACCCTGTCTTGGTTTCTGTAGATGTCGGTTTCTGCTGGGTCTCTGTGCTGATCACCCACCCGTCCTACCTCTGCTGATGTCCCTGTCTCTGCTGATGTCCCTGTCTCTGCTGATGTCCCTGTCTCTGCTGGTGTCTCGGTTTCTGCTGCCCACCCACCTGCCCTGTCTCAGTTTCTGCTGTAGATATCTTGGTTTCTGCTGACCACCACACCCTCAATGTCAGTCTCTGCTGAGCACCCACCCGCCCGATCTGTTTCTGCTGGGCACCCACCCGCACTGCCTCTGTTTCTGCTGATGCTTCTGTTTCTGCTGATGCCCCTGTTTTTTTGCTGATGCCTCTGTCTTTTTGCTGACGCCACTGTTTTTTTGCTGAAGGCCCCTGTTTTTTGCTGAAGGCCCCTGTTTTTTGCTGAAGGCCCCTGTTTTTTGCTGAAGGCCCCTGTTTTTTGCTGAAGGCCCCTGTTTTTTGCTGAAGGCCCCTGTTTTTTGCTGAAGGCCCCTGTTTCTGCTGCCCAGTGTGTCTGTTTCTGCTGAAGTCTGTTTCTGCTGACCACCCACCTGCCCTGTCTCTGTTTCTGCAGTTGTCACTGCATCTGCTGAAAAATGGTTCCTGTCTCATTTAAGTCACTGTTTTTGCTACCCACCCACCTGCCCTGTTCCTGTCTCAGTTGCCCGCCCACCTGCCCTGTCCCCGTCTTATCTGACCACTCACCCGCCCTGTCCCTGTCTTAGCTGATCGCCCACACACCCTGTCCCTGTCTCAGCTGCCCGCCCGCCCTGTCCGTCTCAGCTGCACACCCGCCCATCCTGTCCCTGTCTCAGCTGCCCACAAGCCCGCCCTGTCTCAGCTAGCCACCCGCCTGGTCCCTGTCTCAGCTGCCCGCCCTGTCCCTATCTCAGCTGATGACCCTGTCTCAGCTGACCACCCACTTTTCCTGTCCCTGTCTCAGCTGACTGCCCGCCCTCTCTCAGCTGTCCACCCGCCCGGTCCCTGTCTCAGCTAGCCACCCGCCTGGTCTTTGTCTCAGTTGCCCGCCCAGTTCCTGTCTCAGCTGAAGTCCCTGTCTCAGCTGACCACCCGCCCACCCTGTCCCTGTCTCAGCTGAAGTCCCTTTCTCAGGTGCCCGTCTGCCCGCCCTGTCCCTGACTTAGCTGCCCATCTGCCCGCCCTGTCCCTGTCTCAGCTGACCACCCACCCGCATGCCCTGTCCCTGTCTCAGCTGACCACCCACCCACCCAGTCCCTGTCTCAGCTGCCCACCCACCCGCCCTGTCCCTGACTTAGCTGCCCGTCTGCCCACCCTGTCCCTGTCTCAGCTGACCACCCACCCGCATGCCCTGTCCCTGTCTCGGCTGCCCACCCGCCCACCCTGTCCCTGTCTCAGCTGCCCGCCCTGTCTCAGCTGCCCACCCGCCCGCTTTGTCCCTGTCTCAGCTGCCCACCCGCCCGCCCTGTCCCTGTCTCAGCTGCCCACCCGCCCGCCCTGTCCCTGTCTCAGCTGCCCACCCGCCCGCCCTGTCCCTGTCTCAGCTGCCCACCCGCCCGCCCTGTCCCAGTCTCAGCTGCCCACCCGCCCGCCCTGTCCCTGTCTCGGCTGCCCACCCACCCACCCTGTCCCTGTCTTGGCTGCCCACCCACCGGCCCGGTCCCTGTCTTGGCTGCCCACCCACCCGGTCCCTGTCTCGGCTGCCCACCCGCCCGGTCCCTGTCTCGGCTGCCCACCCACCCGCCCGGTCCCTGTCTCGGCTGCCCACCCACCCACCCTGTCCATGTCTCGGCTGCCCACCCACCCACCCTGTCCCTGTCTCGGCTGCCCACCCACCCACCCTGTCCCTGTCTCGGCTGCCCACCCACCCGCCCTGTCCCTGTCTCGGCTGCCCACCCACCCGCCCTGTCCCTGTCTTGGCTGCCCACCCACCCGCCCTGTCCCTGTCTTGGCTGCCCACCCACCCGCCCTGTCCCTGTCTTGGCTGCCCACCCACCCGCCCTGTCCCTGTCTTGGCTGCCCACCTGCCCGCCCGGTCCCTGTCTCGGCTGCCCACCCGCCCGCCCTGTCTCGGCTGCCCACCCGCCCGCCCTGTCCCTGTCTCGGCTGCCCACCCGCCCGCCCTGTCCCTGTCTCAGTTGCCCACCCGCCCAACCTGTCCCTGTCTCAGCTGCCCACCCGCCCGCCCTGTCCCTGTCTCGGCTGCCCACCCGCCCGCCCTTTCCCTGTCTCGGCTGCCCACCCGCCCGCCCTTTCCCTGTCTCGGCTGCCGACCCGCCCGCCCTTTCCCTGTCTCGGCTGCCCACCCGCCCGGTCCCTGTCTCAGCTGCCCACCCGCCCGCCCTGTCCCTGTCCCAGCTGCCCACCCGCCCGTCCTGTCCCTGTCCCTGTCTCAGCTGCCCACTTGCCTGGCCTGTCCCTGTCTCAGCTGCCCGCCCTGTCTCGGCTGCCCACCCGCCCGCTTTGTCCCTGTCTCAGCTGCCCACCCGCCCGCCCTGTCCCTGTCTCAGCTGCCCACCCACCCGCCCTGTCCCTGTCTCAGCTGCCCACCCGCCCGCCCTGTCCCTGTCTCAGCTGCCCACCCGCCCTGTCCCAGCTGCCCACCCGCCCAGTCCCTGTCTCGGCTGCCCACCCGCCCACCCTGTCCCTGTCCCAGCTGCCCACCCGCCCACCCTGTCCCTGTCCCAGCTGCCCACCCGCCCACCCTGTCCCTGTCCCAGCTGCCCACCCGCCCGCCCTGTCCCTGTCCTAGCTGCCCACCTGCCCGCTCTGTCCCAGCTGAATGTCCCTGTCTCAACCTGTCTCTGCTGAACACCCACCTGCCCTGTCTCTGTTTCTGCTGGTGTCTCAGTTTCTGCTAACCACCCAACCCACCCTGTCTTGGTTTCTGTAGATGTCGGTTTCTGCTGGGTCTCTGTGCTGATCACCCACCCGTCCTACCTCTGCTGATGTCCCTGTCTCTGCTGATGTCCCTGTCTCAGCTGATGTCCCTGTCTCTGCTGGTGTCTCGGTTTCTGCTGCCCACCCACCTGCCCTGTCTCAGTTTCTGCTGTAGATATCTTGGTTTCTGCTGACCACCACACCCGCAATGTCAGTCTCTGCTGAGCACCCACCCGCCCGATCTGTTTCTGCTGGGCACCCACCCGCACTGCCTCTGTTTCTGCTGATGCTTCTGTTTTTGCTGATGCCCCTGTTTTTTTGCTGATGCCTCTGTCTTTTTGCTGACGCCACTGTTTTTTTGCTGATGCCCCTTTTTTTTGCTGAAGGCCCCTGTTTTTTGCTGAAGGCCCCTGTTTTTTGCTGAAGGCCCCTGTTTTTTGCTGAAGGCCCCTGTTTTTTGCTGAAGGCCCCTGTTTCTGCTGCCCAGTGTCCCTGTTTATGCTGAAGTCTTTTTTTCTGCTGACCACCCACCTGCCCTGTCTCTGTTTCTGCAGTTGTCACTGCATCTGCTGAAAAATGGTTCCTGTCTCATTTAAGTCACTGTTTTTGCTACCCACCCACCTGCCCTGTTCCTGTCTCAGTTGCCCGCCCACCTGCCCTGTCCCCGTCTCATCTGACCACTCACCCGCCCTGTCCCTGTCTTAGCTGATCGCCCACACACCCTGTCCCTGTCTCAGCTGCCCGCCCGCCCTGTCTGTCTCAGCTGCACACCCGCCCATCCTGTCCCTGTCTCAGCTGCCCACCAGCCCGCCCTGTCTCAGCTAGCCACCCGCCTGGTCCCTGTCTCAGCTGCCCGCCCTGTCCCTATCTCAGCTGACCACCCTGTCTCAGCTGACCACCCACTTTTCCTGTCCCTGTCTCAGCTGACTGCCCGCCCTCTCTCAGCTGTCCACCCGCCCGGTCCCTGTCTCAGCTAGCCACCCGCCTGGTCTTTGTCTCAGTTGCCCGCCCAGTCCCTGTCTCAGCTGAAGTCCCTGTCTCAGGTGACCACCCGCCCACCCTGTCCCTGTCTCAGCTGAAGTCCCTTTCTCAGGTGCCCATCTGCCCGCCCTGTCCCTGACTTACCTGCCCGTCTGCCCACCCTGTCCCTGTCTCAGCTGACCACCCACCCGCATGCCCTGTCCCTGTCTCAGCTGACCACCCACCCACCCAGTCCCTGTCTCAGCTGAAGTCCCTGACTTAGCTGCCCACCCACCCGCCCTGTCCCTGACTTAGCTGCCCGTCTGCCCACCCTGTCCCTGTCTCAGCTGACCACCCACCCGCATGCCCTGTCCCTGTCTCGGCTGCCCACCCACCCGCCCTGTCCCTGTCTTAGCTGCCCGCCCTGTCTCAGCTGCCCACCCGCCCGCTTTGTCCCTGTCTCAGCTGCCCACCCGCCCGCCCTGTCCCTGTCTCAGCTGCCCACCCGCCCGCCCTGTCCCTGTCTCAGCTGCCCACCCGCCCGCCCTGTCCCTGTCTCAGCTGACCACCCGCCCGCCCTGTCCCTGTCTCAGCTGCCCACCTGCCCGCCCTGTCCCTGTCTCAGCTGCCCACCCGCCCGCCCTGTCCCTGTCTCAGCTGCCCACCCGCCCGCCCGCCCTGTCCCTGTCTCGGCTGCCCGCCCGCCCTGTCCCTGTCTCGGCTGCCCACCCACCCGCCCTGTCCCTGTCTCGGCTGCCCACCCACCCGCCCTGTCCCTGTCTCGGCTGCCCACCCACCCGCCCTGTTCCTGTCTCGGCTGCCCACCCACCCGCCCTGTTCCTGTCTCGGCTGCCCACCCACCCGCCTGGTCCCTGTCTCAGCTGCCCACCCGCCTGCCCGCCCTGTTCCTGTCTCGGCTGCCCGCCCGCCCTGTCCCTGTCTCGGCTGATGTCCCTGTCTCGGCTGCCCACCCACCCGCCCTGTTCCTGTCTCAGCTGCCCACCCACCCGCCCTGTCCCTGACTTAGCTGCCCGTCTGCCCACCCTGTCCCTGTCTCAGCTGACCACCCACCCGCATGCCCTGTCCCTGTCTCGGCTGCCCACCCGCCCGCCCTGTCCCTGTCTCAGCTGCCCGCCCTGTCTCAGCTGCCCACCCGCCCGCTTTGTCCCTGTCTCAGCTGCCCACCCGCCCGCCCTGTCCCTGTCTCAGCTGCCCACCCGCCCGCCCTGTCCCTGTCTCAGCTGCCCACCCGCCCGCCCTGTCCCTGTCTCAGCTGCCCACCCACCCACCCTGTCCCTGTCTCGGCTGCCCACCCACCCACCCTGTCCCTGTCTTGGCTTCCCACCCACCCACCCTGTCCCTGTCTTGGCTGCCCACCCACCCACCCTGTCCCTGTCTTGGCTGCCCACCCACCCACCCTGTCCCTGTCTTGGCTGCCCACCCACCCACCCTGTCCCTGTCTTGGCTGCCCACCCACCCGCCCAGTCCCTGTTTCGGCTGCCCACCAGCCCGGTCCCTGTCTCAGCTGCCCACCCGCCTGCCCTGTCCCTGTCTCAGCTGCCCACCCGCCCGCTTTGTCCCTGTCTCGGCTGACCACCCGCCCGCCCTGTCCCTGTCTCGGCTGCCCACCCGCCCGCCCTGTCCCTGTCTCAGTTGCCCACCCGCCCGCCCTGTCCCTGTCTCAGCTGCCCACCCGCCTGCCCTGTCCCTGTCTCGGCTGCCCACCCGCCCGCCCTGTCCCTGTCTCGGCTGCCCACCCACCCGCCCTGTCCCTGTCTCAGCTGCCCACCCACCCGCCCTGTCCCTGTCTCAGCTGCCCACCCACCCGCCCTGTCCCTGTCTCAGCTGCCCACCCACCCGCCCTGTCCCTGTCTCAGCTGCCCACCCACCCGCCCTGTCCCTGTCTCAGCTGCCCACCCGCCCGCCCTGTCCCTGTCTCAGCTGCCCACCCGCCCGCCCTGTCCCTGTCTCAGCTGCCCACCCGCCCGCCCTGTCCCTGTCCCAGCTGCCCACCCGCCCGCCCTGTCCCAGCTGCCCACCTGCCCGCTCTGTCCCAGCTGAATGTCCCTGTCTCAACCTGTCTCGCCCTGTCTCTGCTGAACACCCACCTGCCCTGTCTCTGTTTCTGCTGGTGTCTCAGTTTCTGCTAACCACCCAACCCACCCTGTCTTGGTTTCTGTAGATGTCGGTTTCTGCTGGGTCTCTGTGCTGATCACCCACCCGTCCTACCTCTGCTGATGTCCCTGTCTCTGCTGATGTCCCTGTCTCTGCTGATGTCCCTGTCTCTGCTGGTGTCTCGGTTTCTGCTGCCCACCCACCTGCCCTGTCTCAGTTTCTGCTGTAGATATCTTGGTTTCTGCTGACCACCACACCCTCAATGTCAGTCTCTGCTGAGCACCCACCCGCCCGATCTGTTTCTGCTGGGCACCCACCCGCACTGCCTCTGTTTCTGCTGATGCCCCTGTTTTTTTGCTGATGCCTCTGTCTTTTTGCTGACGCCACTGTTTTTTTGCTGATGCCCCTTTTTTTTGCTGAAGGCCCCTGTTTTTTGCTGAAGGCCCCTGTTTTTTGCTGAAGGCCCCTGTTTTTTGCTGAAGGCCCCTGTTTTTTGCTGAAGGCCCCTGTTTTTTGCTGAAGGCCCCTGTTTTTTGCTGAAGGCCCCTGTTTTTTGCTGAAGGCCCCTGTTTCTGCTGCCCAGTGTCTCTGTTTCTGCTGAAGTCTTTTTTTCTGCTGACCACCCACCTGCCCTGTCTCTGTTTCTGCAGTTGTCACTGCATCTGCTGAAAAATGGTTCCTGTCTCATTTAAGTCACTGTTTTTGCTACCCACCCACCTGCCCTGTTCCTGTCTCAGTTGCCCGCCCACCTGCCCTGTCCCCGTCTCATCTGACCACTCACCCGCCCTGTCCCTGTCTTAGCTGATCGCCCACACACCCTGTCCCTGTCTCAGCTGCCCGCCCGCCCTGTCCGTCTCAGCTGCACACCCGCCCATCCTGTCCCTGTCTCAGCTGCCCACCAGCCTGCCCTGTCTCAGCTAGCCACCCGCCTGGTCCCTGTCTCAGCTGCCCGCCCTGTCCCTATCTCAGCTGATGACCCTGTCTCAGCTGACCACCCACTTTTCCTGTCCCTGTCTCAGCTGACTGCCCGCCCTCTCTCAGCTGTCCACCCGCCCGGTCCCTGTCTCAGCTAGCCACCCGCCTGGTCTTTGTCTCAGTTGCCCGCCCAGTCCCTGTCTCAGCTGAAGTCCCTGTCTCAGCTGAGTGTCCCTGTCTAGGGCGAAGTCCCTTTCTCAGGTGCCCGTCTGCCCGCCCTGTCCCTGACTTAGCTGCCCGTCTGCCCGCCCTGTCCCCCTCTCAGCTGACCACCCACCCGCATGCCCTGTCCCTGTCTCGGCTGCCCACCCGCCCGCCCTGTCCCTGTCTCGGCTGATGTCCCTGTCTCGGCTGCCCACCCGCCCGCCCGGTCCCTGTCTCAGCTGCCCACCCACCCGCCCTGTCCCTGTCTCAGCTGCCCACCCACCCGCCCTGTCCCTGTCTCAGCTGCCCACCCACCCGCCCTGTCCCTGTCTCAGCTGCCCACCCACCCGCCCTGTCCCTGTCTCAGCTGAAGTCCCTGTCTCAGCTGCCCACCCACCCGCCCTGTCCCTGTCTCAGCTGCCCACCCACCCGCCCTGTCCCTGTCTCAGCTGCCCACCCGCCCGCCCGGTCCCTGTCTCAGCTGCCCACCCACCCGCCCTGTCCCTGTCTCAGCTGCCCACCCACCCGCCCTGTCCTTGTCTCGGATGCCCACGCACCCGCCCTGTCCCTGTCTCAGCTGACCACCCACCCGCCCTGTCCCTGTCTCAGCTGCCCACCCGCCCACCCAGTCCCTGTCTCAGCTGCCCACCCACCCACCCTGTCCCTGTCTCAGCTGCCCACCCACCCGCCCTGTCCCTGTCTCAGCTGCCCACCCACCCGCCCTGTCCCTGTCTCAGCTGCCCGCCCGCCCGCCCTGTCCCAGTCTCAGCTGCCCACCCGCCCGGTCCCTGTCCCAGCTGTCCACCTGCCCGCTCTGTCCCAGCTGAATGTCCCTGTCTCAACCTGTCTCGCCCTGTCTCTGCTGAACACCCACCTGCCCTGTCTTGGTTTCTGTAGATGTCGGTTTCTGCTGGGTCTCTGTGCTGATCACCCACCCGTCCTACATATGCTGATGTCCCTGTCTCTGCTGATGTCCCTGTCTCTGCTGATGTCCCTGTCTCTGCTGGTGTCTCGGTTTCTGCTGCCCACCCACCTGCCCTGTCTCAGTTCCTGCTGTAGACATCTTGGTTTCTGCTGACCACCACACCCGCAATGTCAGTCTCTGCTGAGCACCCACCCGCCCTATCTGTTTCTGCTGGGAACCCACCCGCACTGCCTCCGTTTCTGCTGATGCTTCTGTTTTTGCTGATGCCCCTGTTTTTTTGCTGATGCCTCTGTTTTTTTGCTGATGCCACTGTTTTTTTGCTGAAGGCCCCTATTTTTTGCTGAAGGCCCCTGTTTTTTGCTGAAGGCCCCTGTTTTTTGCTGAAGGCCCCTGTTTTTTGCTGAAGGCCCCTGTTTTTTGCTGAAGGCCCCTGTTTTTTGCTGAAGGCCCCTGTTTTTTGCTGAAGGCCCCTGTTTCTACTGCCCAGTGTCCCTGTTTCTGCTGAAGTCTTTTTTCTGCTGACCACCCACCTGCCCTGTCTCCGTTTCTGCAGTTGTCACTGCATCTGCTGAAAAATGGTCCCTGTCTCATTTAAGTCACTGTTTTTGCTACCCACCCACCTGACCTGTCCCTGTCTCAGTTGCGCGCCCACCTGCCCTGTCCCCGTCTCATCTGACCACTCACCCGCCCTGTCCCTGTCTCAGCTGATCGCCCACACACCCTGTCCCTGTCTCAGCTGCCCGCCCGCCCTGTCCGTCTCAGCTGCACACCCGCCCATCCTGTCCCTGTCTCAGCTACCCACCAGCCCGCCCTGTCTCAGCTAGCCACCCGCCTGGTCCCTGTCTCAGCTGCCTGCCCTGTCCCTATCTCAGCTGATGACCCTGTCTCAGCTGACCACCCACTTTTCCTGTCCCTGTCTCAGCTGACTGCCCGCCCTCTCTCAGCTGTCCACCCGTCCGGTCCCTGTCTCAGCTGAAGTCCCTGTCTCAGCTGAGTGTCCCTGTCTAGGGCGAAGTCCCTTTCTCAGGTGCCCGTCTGCCCGCCCTGTCCCTGACTTAGCTGCCCGTCTGCCCGCCCTGTCCCCCTCTCAGCTGACCACCCACCCGCATGCCCTGTCCCTGTCTCAGCTGCCCACCCACCTGCCCTGTCCCTGTCTCAGCTGCCCACCCACCCGCCCTGTCCCTGTCTCAGCTGCCCACCCACCAGCCCTGTCCCTGTCTCAGCTGTCCACCCACCCGCACAGTCCCTGTCTCAGCTGCCCACCCACCTGCCCGGTCCCTGTCTCAGCTGCCCACCCACCCGCCCGGTCCCTGTCTCAGCTGCCCACCCACCCGCCCGGTCCCTGTCTCAGCTGATGGTCCCTGTCTCAGGTGACCACCCGCCCACCCTGTCCCTGTCTCAGCTGAAGTCCCTGACTTAGCTGCCCGTCTGCCCACCATGTCCCTGTCTCAGCTGACCACCCACCCGCATGCCCTGTCCCTGTCTCAGCTGACCACCCGCCCGCCCTGTCCCTGTCTTAGCTGCCCGCCCTGTCTCAGCTGCCCACCCGCCCGCTTTGTCCCTGTCTCAGCTGCCCACCCGCCCGCCCTGTCCCTGTCTCAGCTGCCCACCCGCCCACCCTGTCCCTGTCTCAGCTGCCCACCCGCCCACCCTGTCCCTGTCTCAGCTGCCCACCCGCCCGCCCTGTCCCTGTCTCAGCTGCCCACCCGCCCGCCCTGTCCCTGTCTCAGCTGACCACCCACCCGCCCTGTCCCTGTCTCGGCTGAAAGCCCACCCGCCCTGTCCCTGTCTCGGCTGCCCACCCGCCCTGTCCCTGTCTCGGCTGCCCACCCACCCGCCCTGTTCCTGTCTCGGCTGCCCACCCACCCGCCCTGTTCCTGTCTCGGCTGCCCACCCACCCGCCCTGTTCCTGTCTCGGCTGCCCACCCACCCGCCTGGTCCCTGTCTCGGCTGAAGGTCCCTGTCTCGGCTGCCCACCCACCCGCCCGGTCCCTGTCTCGGCTGCCCACCCACCCACCCGGTCCCTGTCTCGGCTGCCCACCCACCCACCCGGTCCCGGCTGCCCACCCACCCGGTCCCTGTCTCGGCTGCCCACCCGCCCGCCCGGTCCCTGTCTCGGCTGCCCACCCGCCCGCCCTGTCCCTGTCTCAGCTGCCCACCCGCCCGCCCTGTCCCTGTCTCAGCTGCCCACCTGCCCGCCCTGTCCCTGTCTCAGCTGCCCACCCGCCCGCCCTGTCCCTGTCTCGGCTGCCCACCCGCCCTGTCCCTGTCTCGGCTGCCCACCCGCCCGCCCTGTCCCTGTCTCGGCTGCCCACCCGCCCGCCCTGTCCCTGTCTCGGCTGCCCACCCGCCCGCCCGGTCCCTGTCTCAGCTGCCCACCCGCCCGCCCGGTCCCTGTCTCAGCTGCCCACCCGCCCGCCCGGTCCCTGTCTCAGCTGCCCACCCGCCCGCCCGGTCCCAGTCTCAGCTGCCCACCCGCCCGCCCTGTCCCTGTCTCAGCTGCCCACCCACCCGCCCTGTCCCTGTCTCAGCTGCCCACCCACCCGCCCTGTCCCTGTCTCAGCTGCCCACCCACCCGCCCTGTCCCTGTCTCAGCTGAACACCCACCCGCCCTGTCCCTGTCTCAGCTGAAGTCCCTGTCTCAGCTGCCCACCCACCCACCCGCCCGGTCCCTGACTCAGCTGCCCACCCACCCGCCCGGTCCCTGTCTCGGCTGCCCACCCACCCGGTCCCTGTCTCGGCTGCCCACCCGCCCGGTCCCTGTCTCGGCTGAAGGTCCCTGTCTCGGCTGCCCACCCACCCGCCCAGTCCCTGTCTCAGCTGCCCACCCACCCGGTCCCTGTCTCGGCTGCCCACCCGCCCGCCCGGTCCCTGTCTCGGCTGCCCACCCGCCCGGTCTCGGCTGGCCACCCGCCCGCCCTGTCCCTGTCTCGGCTGCCCACCCGCCCGCCCTGTCCCTGTCTCGGCTACCCACCCGCCCGCCCTGTCCCTGTCTCAGCTGCCCACCCGCCCGCCCTGTCCCTGTCTCGGCTGCCCACCCGCCCGCCCTTTCCCTGTCTCGGCTGCCCACCCGCCCGCCCTTTCCCTGTCTCGGCTGCCCACCCGCCCGCCCTGTCCCTGTCTCAGCTGCCCACCCGCCCGCCCTGTCCCTGTCCCAGCTGCCCACCCGCCCGCCCTGTCCCTGTCCCAGCTGCCCACCCGCCCGTCCTGTCCCTGTCCCTGTCTCAGCTGCCCACTTGCCTGGCCTGTCCCTGTCTCAGCTGCCCGCCCTGTCTCGGCTGCCCACCCGCCCGCTTTGTCCCTGTCTCAGCTGCCCACCCGCCCGCCCTGTCCCTGTCTCAGCTGCCCACCCGCCCGCCCTGTCCCTGTCTCAGCTGCCCACCCGCCCGCCCTGTCCCTGTCTCAGCTGCCCACCCGCCCGCCCTGTCCCAGCTGCCCACCCGCCCTGTCCCTGTCTCGGCTGCCCACCCGCCCACCCTGTCCCTGTCCCAGCTGCCCACCCGCCCACCCTGTCCCTGTCCCAGCTGCCCACCCGCCCACCCTGTCCCTGTCCCAGCTGCCCACCCGCCCGCCCTGTCCCTGTCCTAGCTGCCCACCTGCCCGCTCTGTCCCAGCTGAATGTCCCTGTCTCAACCTGTCTCGCCCTGTCTCTGCTGAACACCCACCTGCCCTGTCTCTGTTTCTGCTGGTGTCTCAGTTTCTGCTAACCACCCAACCCACCCTGTCTTGGTTTCTGTAGATGTCGGTTTCTGCTGGGTCTCTGTGCTGATCACCCACCCGCCCTACCTCTGCTGATGTCCCTGTCTCTGCTGATGTCCCTGTCTCTGCTGATGTCCCTGTCTCTGCTGGTGTCTCGGTTTCTGCTGCCCACCCACCTGCCCTGTCTCAGTTTCTGCTGTAGATATCTTGGTTTCTGCTGACCACCACACCCGCAATGTCAGTCTCTGCTGAGCACCCACCCGCCCGATCTGTTTCTGCTGGGCACCCACCCGCACTGCCTCTGTTTCTGCTGATGCTTCTGTTTTTGCTGATGCCCCTGTTTTTTTGCTGATGCCTCTGTCTTTTTGCTGACGCCACTGTTTTTTTGCTGATGCCCCTTTTTTTTGCTGAAGGCCCCTGTTTTTTGCTGAAGGCCCCTGTTTTTTGCTGAAGGTCCCTGTTTTTTGCTGAAGGCCCCTGTTTTTTGCTGAAGGCCCCTGTTTTTTGCTGAAGGCCCCTCTTTTTTGCTGAAGGCCCCTGTTTCTGCTGCCCAGTGTCCCTGTTTATGCTGAAGTCTTTTTTTCTGCTGACCACCCACCTGCCCTGTCTCTGTTTCTGCAGTTGTCACTGCATCTGCTGAAAAATGGTTCCTGTCTCATTTAAGTCACTGTTTTTGCTACCCACCCACCTGCCCTGTTCCTGTCTCAGTTGCCCGCCCACCTGCCCTGTCCCCGTCTCATCTGACCACTCACCCGCCCTGACCCTGTCTTAGCTGATCGCCCACACACCCTGTCCCTGTCTCAGCTGCCCGCCCGCCCTGTCTGTCTCAGCTGCACACCCGCCCATCCTGTCCCTGTCTCAGCTGCCCACCAGCCCGCCCTGTCTCAGCTAGCCACCCGCCTGGTCCCTGTCTCAGCTGCCCGCCCTGTCCCTATCTCAGCTGATGACCCTGTCTCAGCTGACCACCCACTTTTCCTGTCCCTGTCTCAGCTGACTGCCCGCCCTCTCTCAGCTGTCCACCCGCCCGGTCCCTGTCTCAGCTAGCCACCCGCCTGGTCTTTGTCTCAGTTGCCCGCCCAGTCCCTGTCTCAGCTGAAGTCCCTGTCTCAGGTGACCACCCGCCCACCCTGTCCCTGTCTCAGCTGAAGTCCCTTTCTCAGGTGCCTGTCTGCCCGCCCTGTCCCTGACTTAGCTGCCCATCTGCCCACCCTGTCCCTGTCTCAGCTGACCACCCACCCGCATGCCCTGTCCCTGTCTCAGCTGACCACCCACCCACCCAGTCCCTGTCTCAGCTGCCCACCCACCCTGTCCCTGACCTAGCTGCCCACCCACCCACCCTGACTTAGCTGCCCGTCTGCCCACCCTGTCCCTGTCTCAGCTGACCACCCACCCGCATGCCCTGTCCCTGTCTCGGCTGACCACCCGCCCGCCCTGTCCCTGTCTTAGCTGCCCGCCCTGTCTCAGCTGCCCACCCGCCCGCTTTGTCCCTGTCTCAGCTGCCCACCCGCCAGCCCTGTCCCTGTCTCAGCTGCCCACCCGCCTGCCCTGTCCCTGTCTCAGCTGCCCACCCGCCCGCCCTGTCCCTGTCTCAGCTGCCCACCCACCCGCCCTGTCCCTGTCTCAGCTGCCCACCCACCCGCCCTGTCCCTGTCTCAGCTGAAGTCCCTGTCTCAGCTGCCCACCTGCCCGCCCGCCCTGTCCCTGTCTCGGCTGCCCGCCCGCCCTGTCCCTGTCTCGGCTGCCCACCCACCCGCCCTGTCCCTGTCTCGGCTGACCACCCACCCGCCCTGTCCCTGTCTCGGCTGAAAGCCCACCCGCCCTGTCCCTGTCTCGGCTGCCCACCCACCCGCCCTGTCCCTGTCTCGGCTGCCCACCCACCCGCCCTGTCCCTGTCTCGGCTGCCCACCCACCCGCCCTGTTCCTGTCTCGGCTGCCCACCCACCCGCCTGGTCCCTGTCTCGGCTGACCACCCACCCGCCCGGTACCTGTCTCGGCTGCCCACCCACCCGGTACCTGTCTCGGCTGCCCACCCACCCGCCCGGTCCCTGTCTCGGCTGCCCACCCACCCGCCCGGTCCCTGTCTCGGCTGCCCACCCACCCACCTGGTCCCTGTCTCGGCTGCCCACCCACCCGCCCGGTCCCGGCTGCCCACCCACCCGCCCGGTCCCTGTCTTGGCTGCCCACCCGCCCGCCCGGTCCCTGTCTCGGCTGCCCACCCGCCCGCCCTGTCCCTGTCTCGGCTGAAGGTCCCTGTCTCAGCTGCCCACGCGCCAGCCCTGTCCCTGTCTCAGCTGCCCACCCGCCCGCCCTGTCCCTGTCTCAGCTGCCCACCCGCCCGCCCTGTCCCTGTCTCGGCTGCCCACTCCGCCCTGTCCCCTGTCTCGGCTGCCCACCCGCACCGCCCTGTCCCTGTCTCGGCTGCCCACCCGCCCGCCCTGTCCCTGTCTCGGCTGCCCACCCACCCGGTCCCTGTCTCAGCTGAAGTCCCTGTCTCAGCTGCCCACCCACCCGCCCTGTCCCTGTCTCAGCTGCCCACCCACCCGCCCTGTCCCTGTCTCAGCTGCCCACCCACCCGCCCCGTCCCTGTCTCAGCTGCCCACCCACCGCCCTGTCCCTGTCTCAGCTGCCCACCCGCCCGGTCCCTGTCTCAGCTGCCCACCCACCCGCCCTGTCCCTGTCTCAGCTGCCCACCCACCCGCCCTGTCCCTGTCTCAGCTGAAGTCCCTGTCTCAGCTGCCCAACCACCCGCCCTGTCCCTGTCTCAGCTGCCCACCCGCCCGCCCTGTCCCTGTCTCAGCTGCCCACCCGCCCGCCCGGTCCCTGTCTCAGCTGCCCACCCGCCCGCCCGGTCCCTGTCTCAGCTGCCCACCCGCCCGCCCGGTCCCTGTCTCAGCTGCCCACCTACCCACCCTGTCCCTGTCTCAGCTGCCCACCCACCCGCCCTGTCCCTGTCTCAGCTGCCCACCCACCCGCCCCTGTCCTTGTCTCGGATGCCCACGCACCAGCCCTGTCCCTGTCTCAGCTGCCCACCCACCCGCCCTGTCCCTGTCTCAGCTGCCCACCCACCCGCCCTGTCCCTGTCTCAGCTGCCCACCCGCCCACCCAGTCCCTGTCTCAGCTGCCCACCCGCCCACCCAGTCCCTGTCTCAGCTGCCCACCCACCCACCCTGTCCCTGTCTCAGCTGCCCACCCACCCGCCCTGTCCCTGTCTCACCTGCCCACCCACCCGCCCTGTCCCAGACTCAGCTGCCCACCCGCCCGGTCCCTGTCCCAGCTGTCCACCTGCCCGCTCTGTCCCAGCTGAATGTCCCTGTCTCAACCTGTCTCGCCCTGTCTCTGCTGAACACCCACCTGCCCTGTCTCTGTTTCTGCTGGTGTCTCAGTTTCTGCTAACCACCCAACCCACCCTGTCTTGGTTTCTGTAGATGTCGGTTTCTGCTGGGTCTCTGTGCTGATCACCCACCCGTCCTACATATGCTGATGTCCCTGTCTCTGCTGATGTCCCTGTCTCTGCTGATGTCCCTGTCTCTGCTGGTGTCTCGGTTTCTGCTGCCCACCCACCTGCCCTGTCTCAGTTCCTGCTGTAGACATCTTGGTTTCTGCTGACCACCACACCCGCAATGTCAGTCTCTGCTGAGCACCCACCCGCCCTATCTGTTTCTGCTGGGAACCCACCCGCACTGCCTCCGTTTCTGCTGATGCTTCTGTTTTTGCTGATGCCCCTGTTTTTTTGCTGATGCCTCTGTTTTTTTGCTGATGCCACTGTTTTTTTGCTGAAGGCCCCTATTTTCTGCTGAAGGCCCCTGTTTTTTGCTGAAGGCCCCTGTTTTTTGCTGAAGGCCCCTGTTTTTTGCTGAAGGCCCCTGTTTTTTGCTGAAGGCCCCTGTTTTTTGCTGAAGGCCCCTGTTTTTTGCTGAAGGCCCCTGTTTTTTGCTGAAGGCCCCTGTTTTTTGCTGAAGGCCCCTGTTTCTACTGCCCAGTGTCCCTGTTTCTGCTGAAGTCTTTTTTCTGCTGACCACCCACCTGCCTGTCTCCGTTTCTGCAGTTGTCACTGCATCTGCTGAAAAATGGTCCCTGTCTCATTTAAGTCACTGTTTTTGCTACCCACCCACCTGACCTGTCCCTGTCTCAGTTGCGCGCCCACCTGCCCTGTCCCCGTCTCATCTGACCACTCACCCGCCCTGTCCCTGTCTCAGCTGATCGCCCACACACCCTGTCCCTGTCTCAGCTGCCCGCCCGCCCTGTCCGTCTCAGCTGCACACCCGCCCATCCTGTCCCTGTCTCAGCTACCCACCAGCCCGCCCTGTCTCAGCTAGCCACCCGCCTGGTCCCTGTCTCAGCTGCCCGCCCTGTCCCTATCTCAGCTGATGACCCTGTCTCAGCTGACCACCCACTTTTCCTGTCCCTGTCTCAGCTGACTGCCCGCCCTCTCTCAGCTGTCCACCCGTCCGGTCCCTGTCTCAGCTAGCCACCCGCCTGGTCTTTGTCTCAGTTGCCCGCCCAGTCCCTGTCTCAGCTGAAGTCCCTGTCTCAGCTGAGTGTCCCTGTCTAGGGCGAAGTCCCTTTCTCAGGTGCCCGTCTGCCCGCCCTGTCCCTGACTTAGCTGCCCGTCTGCCCGCCCTGTCCCCCTCTCAGCTGACCACCCACCCGCATGCCCTGTCCCTGTCTCAGCTGCCCACCCACCCGCCCTGTCCCTGTCTCAGCTGCCCACCCACCCGCCCTGTCCCTGTCTCAGCTGCCCACCCACCAGCCCTGTCCCTGTCTCAGCTGCCCACCCACCCGCACAGTCCCTGTCTCAGCTGCCCACCCACCTGCCCGGTCCCTGTCTCAGCTGAAGTCCCTGTCTCAGCTGATGGTCCCTGTCTCAGGTGACCACCCGCCCACCCTGTCCCTGTCTCAGCTGAAGTCCCTTTCTCAGGTGCCTGTCTGCCCGCCCTGTCCCTGACTTAGCTGCCCATCTGCCCACCCTGTCCCTGTCTCAGCTGACCACCCACCCGCATGCCCTGTCCCTGTCTCAGCTGACCACCCACCCACCCAGTCCCTGTCTCAGCTGCCCACCCACCCGCCCTGTCCCTGACTTAGCTGCTCACCCACCCGCCCTGACTTAGCTGCCCGTCTGCCCACCCTGTCCCTGTCTCAGCTGACCACCCACCCGCATGCCCTGTCCCTGTCTCGGCTGACCACCCGCCCGCCCTGTCCCTGTCTTAGCTGCCCGCCCTGTCTCAGCTGCCCACCCGCCCGCTTTGTCCCTGTCTCAGCTGCCCACCCGCCCGCCCTGTCCCTGTTTCAGCTGCCCACCCGCCCGCCCTGTCCCTGTCTCAGCTGCCCACCCGCCCGCCCTGTCCCTGTCTCAGCTGCCCACCCGCCCGCCCTGTCCCTGTCTCAGCTGCCCACCCGCCCGCCCTGTCCCTGTCTCGGCTGCCCGCCCGCCCTGTCCCTGTCTCGGCTGCCCACCCACCCGCCCTGTCCCTGTCTCGGCTGACCACCCACCCGCCCTGTCCCTGTCTCGGCTGAAAGCCCACCCGCCCTGTCCCTGTCTCGGCTGCCCACCCACCCGCCCTGTTCCTGTCTCGGCTGCCCACCCACCCGCCTGGTCCCTGTCCCGCCCGCCCTGTCCCTGTCTCAGCTACCCACCAGCCCGCCCTGTCTCAGCTAGCCACCCGTCTGGTCCCTGTCTCAGCTGCCCGCCCTGTCCCTATCTCAGCTGATGACCCTGTCTCAGCTGACCACCCTCTTTTCCTGTCCCTGTCTCAGCTAACTGCCCGCCCTCTCTCAGCTGTCCACCCGTCCGGTCCCTGTCTCAGCTAGCCACCCGCCTGGTCTTTGTCTCAGTTGCCCGCCCAGTCCCTGTCTCAGCTGAAGTCCCTGTCTCAGCTGAGTGTCCCTGTCTAGGGCGAAGTCCCTTTCTCAGGTGCCCGTCTGCCCGCCCTGTCCCTGACTTAGCTGCCCGTCTGCCCGCCCTGTCCCCCTCTCAGCTGACCACCCACCCGCATGCCCTGTCCCTGTCTCAGCTGCCCACCCACCCGCCCTGTCCCTGTCTCAGCTGCCCACCCACCCGCCCTGTCCCTGTCTCAGCTGCCCACCCACCAGCCCTGTCCCTGTCTCAGCTGCCCACCCACCCGCACAGTCCCTGTCTCAGCTGCCCACCCACCTGCCCGGTCCCTGTCTCAGCTGCCCACCCACCCGCCCGGTCCCTGTCTCAGCTGATGGTCCCTGTCTCAGGTGACCACCCGCCCACCCTGTCCCTGTCTCAGCTGAAGTCCCTTTCTCAGGTGCCTGTCTGCCCGCCCTGTCCCTGACTTAGCTGCCCATCTGCCCACCCTGTCCCTGTCTCAGCTGACCACCCACCCGCATGCCCTGTCCCTGTCTCAGCTGACCACCCACCCACCCAGTCCCTGTCTCAGCTGCCCACCCACCCGCCCTGTCCCTGACTTAGCTGCCCACCCACCCGCCCTGACTTAGCTGCCCGTCTGCCCACCCTGTCCCTGTCTCAGCTGACCACCCACCCGCATGCCCTGTCCCTGTCTCGGCTGACCACCCGCCCGCCCTGTCCCTGTCTTAGCTGCCCGCCCTGTCTCAGCTGCCCACCCGCCCGCTTTGTCCCTGTCTCAGCTGCCCACCCGCCCGCCCTGTCCCTGTCTCAGCTGCCCACCCGCCCGCCCTGTCCCTGTCTCAGCTGCCCACCCGCCCGCCCTGTCCCTGTCTCAGCTGCCCACCCGCCTGCCCTGTCCCTGTCTCAGCTGCCCACCCGCCCGCCCTGTCCCTGTCTCAGCTGCCCACCCGCCCGCCCTGTCCCTGTCTCAGCTGCCCACCCGCCCGCCCGCCCTGTCCCTGTCTCGGCTGCCCGCCCGCCCTGTCCCTGTCTCGGCTGCCCACCCACCCGCCCTGTCCCTGTCTCGGCTGACCACCCACCCGCCCTGTCCCTGTCTCGGCTGAAAGCCCACCCGCCCTGTCCCTGTCTCGGCTGCCCACCCACCCGCCCTGTCCCTGTCTCGGCTGCCCACCCACCCGCCCTGTTTCTGTCTCGGCTGCCCACCCACCTGCCTGGTCCCTGTCTTGGCTGCCCACCCACCCGCCCGGTACCTGTCTCGGCTGCCCACCCACCCGCCCGGTCCCTGTCTCGGCTGACTACCAACCCGCCCGGTCCCTGTCTCGGCTGCCCACCCACCCACCCGGTCCCTGTCTCGGCTGCCCACCCACCCGCCCGGTCCCGGCTGTGGGTCCCTGTCTCGGCTGCCCACCCGCCCGCCCGGTCCCTGTCTCGGCTGCCCACCCGCCCGCCCTGTCCCTGTCTCGGCTGCCCACCCGCCCGCCCGGTCCCTGTCTCAGCTGCCCACCCGCCCGCCCTGTCCCTGTCTCAGCTGCCCACCCGCCCGCCCTGTCCCTGTCTCAGCTGCCCACCCGCCCGCCCTGTCCCTGTCTCGGCTGCCCACCCGCCCTGTCCCTGTCTCGGCTGCCCACCCGCCCGCCCTGTCCCTGTCTCGGCTGCCCACCCGCCCGCCCTGTCCCTGTCTCGGCTGCCCACCCGCCCGCCCGGTCCCTGTCTCAGCTGCCCACCCACCCGCCCTATCCCTGTCTCAGCTGCCCACCAACCCGCCCTGTCCCTGTCTCAGCTGCCCACCCACCCGCCCTGTCCCTGTCTCAGCTGAACACCCACCGCCCTGTCCCTGTCTCAGCTGAAGTCCCTGTCTCAGCTGCCCACCCACCCGCCCTGTCCCTGTCTCAGCTGCCCACCCGCCCGGTCCCTGTCTCAGCTGCCCACCCGCCCGCCCGGTCCCTGTCTCAGCTGATGTCCCTGTCTCAGCTGCCCACCCACCCGCCCTGTCCCTGTCTCAGCTGCCCACCCACCCGCCCTGTCCTTGTCTCGGATGCCCACGCACCCGCCCTGTCCCTGTCTCAGCTGCCCACCCACCCGCCCTGTCCCTGTCTCAGCTGCCCACCCGCCCACCCAGTCCCTGTCTCAGCTGCCCACCCGCCCACCCAGTCCCTGTCTCAGCTGCCCACCCACCCACCCTGTCCCTGTCTCAGCTGCCCACCCACCCGCCCTGTCCCTGTCTCAGCTGCCCGCCCGCCCGCCCGCCCTGTCCCAGTCTCAGCTGCCCACCCGCCCGGTCCCTGTCCCAGCTGTCCACCTGCCCGCTCTGTCCCAGCTGAATGTCCCTGTCTCAACCTGTCTCGCCCTGTCTCTGCTGAACACCCACCTGCCCTGTCTCTGTTTCTGCTGGTGTCTCAGTTTCTGCTAACCACCCAACCCACCCTGTCTTGGTTTCTGTAGATGTCGGTTTCTGCTGGGTCTCTGTGCTGATCACCCACCCGTCCTACATATGCTGATGTCCCTGTCTCTGCTGATGTCCCTGTCTCTGCTGATGTCCCTGTCTCTGCTGGTGTCTCGGTTTCTGCTGCCCACCCACCTGCCCTGTCTCAGTTCCTGCTGTAGACATCTTGGTTTCTGCTGACCACCACACCCGCAATGTCAGTCTCTGCTGAGCACCCACCCGCCCTATCTGTTTCTGCTGGGAACCCACCCGCACTGCCTCCGTTTCTGCTGATGCTTCTGTTTTTGCTGATGCCCCTGTTTTTTTGCTGATGCCTCTGTTTTTTTGCTGATGCCACTGTTTTTTTGCTGAAGGCCCCTATTTTTTGCTGAAGGCCCCTGTTTTTTGCTGAAGGCCCCTGTTTTTTGCTGAAGGCCCCTGTTTTTTGCTGAAGGCCCCTGTTTTTTGCTGAAGGCCCCTGTTTTTTGCTGAAGGCCCCTGTTGTTTGCTGAAGGCCCCTGTTGTTTGCTGAAGGCCCCTGTTGTTTGCTGAAGGCCCCTGTTTTTTGCTGAAGGCCCCTGTTTTTTGCTGAAGGCCCCTGTTTTTTGCTGAAGGCCCCTGTTTTTTGCTGAAGGCCCCTGTTTTTTGCTGAAGGCCCCTGTTTTTTTGCTGAAGGCCCCTGTTTTTTGCTGAAGGGCCCTGTTTCTACTGCCCAGTGTCCCTGTTTCTGCTGAAGTCTTTTTTCTGCTGACCACCCACCTGCCCTGTCTCCGTTTCTGCAGTTGTCACTGCATCTGCTGAAAAATGGTCCCTGTCTCATTTAAGTCACTGTTTTTGCTACCCACCCACCTGACCTGTCCCTGTCTCAGTTGCGCGCCCACCTGCCCTGTCCCCGTCTCATCTGACCACTCACCCGCCCTGTCCCTGTCTCAGCTGATCGCCCACACACCCTGTCCCTGTCTCAGCTGCCCGCCCGCCCTGTCCGTCTCAGCTGCACACCCGCCCATCCTGTCCCTGTCTCAGCTACCCACCAGCCCGCCCTGTCTCAGCTAGCCACCCGCCTGGTCCCTGTCTCAGCTGCCCGCCCTGTCCCTATCTCAGCTGATGACCCTGTCTCAGCTGACCACCCACTTTTCCTGTCCCTGTCTCAGCTGACTGCCCGCCCTCTCTCAGCTGTCCACCCGTCCGGTCCCTGTCTCAGCTAGCCACCCGCCTGGTCTTTGTCTCAGTTGCCCGCCCAGTCCCTGTCTCAGCTGAAGTCCCTGTCTCAGCTGAGTGTCCCTGTCTAGGGCGAAGTCCCTTTCTCAGGTGCCCGTCTGCCCGCCCTGTCCCTGACTTAGCTGCCCGTCTGCCCGCCCTGTCCCCCTCTCAGCTGACCACCCACCCGCATGCCCTGTCCCTGTCTCAGCTGCCCACCCACCCGCCCTGTCCCTGTCTCAGCTGCCCACCCACCCGCCCTGTCCCTGTCTCAGCTGCCCACCCACCAGCCCTGTCCCTGTCTCAGCTGCCCACCCACCCGCACAGTCCCTGTCTCAGCTGCCTGCCCACCCACCCGCCCGGTCCCTGTCTCAGCTGCCCACCCACCCGCCCGGTCCCTGTCTCAGCTGATGGTCCCTGTCTCAGCTGCCCACCCACCCGCCCGGTCCCTGTCTCGGATGCCCACCCGGTCCCTGTCTCGGCTGACCACCCACCCGCCCGGTCCCTGTCTCGGCTGCCCACCCGCCCGCCCGGTCCCTGTCTCGGCTGCCCACCCGCCCGCCCTGTCCCTGTCTCGGCTGCCCACCCACCCGCCCTGTCCCTGTCTCGGCTGCCCCCCCGCCCGCCCTGTCCCTGTCTCGGCTGCCCACCCGCCCGCCCTGTCCCTGTCTCGGCTGCCCACGCGCCCGCCCTGTCCCTGTCTCAGCTGCCCACCCGCCCGCCCTGTACCTGTCTCAGCTGCCCACCCGCCCGCCCTGTCCCTGTCTCAGCTGCCCACCCGCATGCCCGGGCCCTGTCTCAGCTGCCCACCCGCCCGCCCGGTCCCTGTCTCAGCTGCCCGCCCGGTCCCTGTCTCAGCTGCCCGCCCGGTCCCTGTCTCAGCTGCCCACCCGCCCGGTCCCTGTCTCAGCTGCCCACCCGCCCGCCCGGTCCCTGTCTCAGCTGCCCACCCGCCCGCCCGGTCCCTGTCTCAGCTGCCCACTCGCCCGCCCGGTCCCTGTCTCAGCTACCCACCCTCCCGGTCCCTGTCTCAGCTAAGGGTCCCTGTCTCAGCTGCCCACCCACCCGCCCGGTCCCTGTCTCAGCTGCCCACCCGCCCGCCCGGTCCCTGTCTCAGCTGCCCACCCGCCTGGTCCCTGTCTCAGCTGCCCACCCGCCCGCCCTGTCTCAGCTGATGTCCCTGTCTCAGCTGCCCGCCCGCCCTGTCCCTGTCTCAGCTGCCCACCCCCTGCCCTGTCCCTGTCTCAGCTGATGTCTCTGTCTCAGCTGCCCACCCGCTCCTTGTCTCAGCTGTCCACCCGCCCGTCCTGTCCCTGTCTCAGCTGCCCACCCGCCCGCCCTGTCCCTGTCTCAGCTGCCCACCCGCCCGCCCTGTCCCTGTCTCAGCTGCCCACCCGCCCGCCCTGTCCCTGTCTCAGCTGCCCGCCCGCCCTGTCCCAGTCTCAGCTGGTGTCCCAGTCGCAGCTGCCCACCCGCCCGCCCTGTCCCAGTCGCAGCTGCCCACCCGCCCGCCCTGTCCCAGTCGCAGCTGCCCACCCGCCCTGTCCCAGTCGCAGCTGCCCACCGCCCGCCCTGTCCCAGTCTCAGCTGCCCACCCGCCCGCCCTGTCCCTGTCCCAGCTGCCCGCCCTGTCTCTGTCTCAGCTGCCCGCCGGCCCTGTCCCGGTCTCAGCTGCCCGCCCTGCCCCTCTCTCAGCTGCCCACCCGCCCGCCCTGCCCCTGTCTCAGCTGCCCACCCGCCCGCCCTGTCCCTGTCTCAGCTGCCCACCCGCCTGCCCTGTCCCTGTCTCAGCTGCCCACCCACCCTGTCCCTGTCTCAGCTGCCCACCCACCCTCCCTGTCCCTGTCTCAGCTGGCCACCCGCCCGTCCTGTCCCTGTCTCAGCTGAAGTCCCTGTCTCAGCTGCCCACCCACCCTCCCTGTCCCTGTCTCAGATGCCCACCCACCTGCCCTGTCCCTGTCTCAGCTGCCCACCCACCCGGTCCCTGTCTCAGCTGCCCACCCGCCCTGTCCCTGTCTCAGCTGCCCACCCACCCGCCCTGTCCCTGTCTCAGCTGCCCACCCACCCGCCCTGTCCCTGTCTCAGCTGCCCACCCACCCGCCCTGTCCCTGTCTCAGCTGCCCATCCACCCGCCCTGTCCCTGACTCAGCTGATGTCCCTGTCTTAGCTGCCCACCCACCCGCCCTGTCCCTGTCTTAGCTGACCACCCACCCGCCCTGTCTCTGTCTTAGCTGCCCACCCACCCGCCCTGTCCCTGTCTTAGCTGGCTCACCCACCCGCCCTGTCCCTGTCTTATCTGGCTGTCCCTGTCTCAGCAGCCCACCCACCCGCCCTGTCCCTGTCTCAGCTGATGTCCCTGTCTTAGCTGATGTCCCTGTCTTAGCTGATGTCCCTGTCTTAGCTGACCACCCACCCGCCCTGTCCCTGTCTTAGCTGCCCACCCACCCACCCGCCCTGTCCCTGTCTTAGCTGCGTCCCTGTCTTAGCTGGCTGTCCCTGTCTCAGCAGCCCACCCACCCGCCATGTCCCTGTCTCAGCTGACCACCCACCTGCCCTGTCCCTGTCTCAGCTGAACACCCACCCGCCCTGTCCCTGTCTCGGCTGCCCACCCGCCCGCCCTTTCCCTGTCTCGGCTGCCCACCCGCCAGCCCTGTCCCTGTCTCGGCTGCCCACCCGCCCGCCCTGTCCCTGTCTCGGCTGCCCACCCGCCCACCCTGTCCCTGTCTCAGCTGCCCACCCGCCCGCCCTGTCCCTGTCTCAGCTGCCCACCCGCCCGCCCTGTCCCTGTCTCAGCTGCCCACCCGCCCGCCCTGTCCCTGTCTCAGCTGCCCACCCGCCCACCCTGTCCCTGTCTCAGCTGCCCACCCACCCGCCCTGTCCCAGCTGCCCACCCGCCCGCCCTGTCCCTGTCTCAGCTGCCCACCCACCCGCCCTGTCCCTGTCTCAGCTGCCCACCCACCCGCCCTGTCCCTGTCTTAGCTGATGTCCCTGTCTTAGCTGCCCACCCACCCGCCCTGTCCCTGTCTTAGCTGCCCACCCACCCGCCCTGTCCCTGTCTTAGCTTCCCACCCACCCGCCCTGTCCCTGTCTTAGCTGGCTGCCCCTGTCTCAGCTGCCCACCCACCCGCCCTGTCCCTGTCTCAGCTGCCCACCCACCCGCCCTGTCCCTGTCTCAGCTGATGTCCCTGTCTCAGCTGCCCACCCACCCGCCCTGTCCCTGTCTCAGCTGCCCATGTCCCTGTCTCAGCTGCCCACCCACCCACCCTGTCCCTGTCTCAGCTGTCCACCCACCCGCCCTGTCCCTGTCTCAGCTCCCCACCCACCCGCCCTGTCCCTGTCTCAGCTGCCCACCGACCCGCCCTGTCCCTGTCTCAGCTGCCCACCCACCCGCCCTGTCCCTGTCTCAGCTGCCCACCCACCCGCCCTGTCCCTGTCTCAGCTGCCCACCCACCCGCCCTGTCCCTGTCTCAGCTGCCCACCCGCCCGCCCAGTCCAAGTCTCAGCTGATGTCCCTGTCCCAGCTGCCCACCTGCCCGCTCTGTCCCAGCTGAATGTCCCTGTCTCAACCTGTCTCTCCCTGTCTCTGCTGGTGTCTCAGTTTCTGCTAACCACCCAACCCACCCTGTCTTGGTTTCTGTAGATGTCGGTTTCTGCTGGGTCTCTGTGCTGATCACCCACCCGTCCTACCTCTGCTGATGCCCTGTCTCTGCTGATGTCCCTGTCTCTGCTGATGTCCCTGTCTCTGCTGGTGTCTCGGTTTCTGCTGCCCACCCACCTGCCCTGTCTCAGTTTCTGCTGTAGATATCTTGGTTTCTGCTGACCACCACACCCGCAATGTCAGTCTCTGCTGAGCACCCACCCGCCCGATCTGTTTCTGCTGGGCACCCACCCGCACTGCCTCTGTTTCTGCTGATGCTTCTGTTTTTGCTGATGCCCCTGTTTTTTTGCTGATGCCTCTGTTTTTTTGCTGACGCCACTGTTTTTTTGCTGATGCCCCTTTTTTTTGCTGATGCCCCTTTTTTTTGCTGATGCCCCTTTTTTTTGCTGAAAGCCCCTGTTTTTTGCTGAAGGCCCCTGTTTTTTGCTGAAGGCCCCTGTTTCTGCTGCCCAGTGTCCCTGTTTATGCTGAAGTCTTTTTTTCTGCTGACCACCCACCTGCCCTGTTTCTGTTTCTGCAGTTGTCACTGCATCTGCTGAAAAATGGTCCCTGTCTCATTTAAGTCACTGTTTTTGCTACCCACCCACCTGCCCTGTTCCTGTCTCTGTTGCCTGCCCACCTGCCCTGTCCCCGTCTCATCTGACCACTCACCCGCCCTGTCCCTGTCTCAGCTGATCGCCCACACACCCTGTCCCTGTCTCAGCTGCCCGCCCGCCCTGTCCGTCTCAGCTGCACACCCGCCCATCCTGTCCCTGTCTCAGCTGCCCACCAGCCTGCCCTGTCTCAGCTAGCCACCCGCCTGGTCCCTGTCTCAGCTGCCCGCCCTGTCCCTATCTCAGCTGATGACCCTGTCTCAGCTGACCACCCACTTTTCCTGTCCCTGTCTCAGCTGACTGCCCGCCCTCTCTCAGCTGTCCACCCGCCCGGTCCCTGTCTCAGCTAGCCACCCGCCTGGTCTTTGTCTCAGTTGCCCGCCCAGTCCCTGTCTCAGCTGAAGTCCCTGTCTCAGCTGACCACCCGCCCACCCTGTCCCTGTCTCAGCTGAAGTCCCTTTCTCAGGTGCCCGTCTGTCCGCCCTGTCCCTGACTTAGCTGCCCATCTGCCCGCCCTGTCCCTGTCTCAGCTGACCACCCACCCGCATGCCCTGTCCCTGTCTCAGCTGACCACCCGCCCGCCCTGTCCCTGTCTCAGCTGCCCAATGTCCCTGTTTCAGCTGCCCACCCGCCCGCCCTGTCCCTGTCTCGGCTGCCCACCCGCCCGCCCTGTCCCTGTCTCAGCTGCCCACCCGCCCGCATTGTCCCTGTCTCAGCTGACCACCCGCCCACCCTGTCCCTGTCTCAGCTGCCCACCCGCCCGCCCTGTCCCTGTCTCAGCTGCCCACCCGCCCGCCCTGTCCCTGTCTCAGCTGCCCACCCGCCCGCCCTGTCCCTGTCTCAGCTGCCCACCCGCCTGCCCTGTCCCTGTCTCAGCTGCCCACCCACCCGCCCTGTCCCTGTATTAGCTGCCCACCCACCCGCCCTGTCCCTGTCTCAGCTGCCCACCCACCCGCCCTGTCCCTGTCTCAGCTGCCCACCCACCCGCCCTGTCCCTGTCTCAGCTGCCCACCCACCCACCCTGTCCCTGTCTCAGCTGTTGTCCCTGTCTCAGCTGCCCACCCGCCCGCCCTGTCCCTGTCTCAGCTGCCCACCCGCCCGCCCTGTCCCTGTCTCAGCTGCCCACCCGCCCGCCCTGTCCCTGTCCCAGCTGCCCACCCGCCCGCCCTGTCCCTGTCCCAGCTGCCCACCTGCCCGCTCTGTCCCAGCTGAATGTCCCTGTCTCAACCTGTCTCGCCCTGTCTCTGCTGAACACCCACCTGCCCTGTCTCTGTTTCTGCTGGTGTCTCAGTTTCTGCTAACCACCCAACCCACCCTGTCTTGGTTTCTGTAGATGTCGGTTTCTGCTGGGTCTCTGTGCTGATCACCCACCCGTCCTACCTCTGCTGATGTCCCTGTCTCTGCTGATGTCCCTGTCTCTGCTGATGTCCCTGTCTCTGCTGGTGTCTCGGTTTCTGCTGCCCACCCACCTGCCCTGTCTCAGTTTCTGCTGTAGATATCTTGGTTTCTGCTGACCACCACACCCTCAATGTCAGTCTCTGCTGAGCACCCACCCGCCCGATCTGTTTCTGCTGGGCACCCACCCGCACTGCCTCTGTTTCTGCTGATGCTTCTGTTTCTGCTGATGCCCCTGTTTTTTTGCTGATGCCTCTGTCTTTTTGCTGACGCCACTGTTTTTTTGCTGATGCCCCTTTTTTTTGCTGAAGGCCCCTGTTTTTTGCTGAAGGCCCCTGTTTTTTGCTGAAGGCCCCTGTTTTTTGCTGAAGGCCCCTGTTTTTTGCTGAAGGCCCCTGTTTTTTGCTGAAGGCCCCTGTTTTTTGCTGAAGGCCCCTGTTTCTGCTGCCCAGTGTGTCTGTTTCTGCTGAAGTCTTTTTTTCTGCTGACCACCCACCTGCCCTGTCTCTGTTTCTGCAGTTGTCACTGCATCTGCTGAAAAATGGTTCCTGTCTCATTTAAGTCACTGTTTTTGCTACCCACCCACCTGCCCTGTTCCTGTCTCAGTTGCCCGCCCACCTGCCCTGTCCCCGTCTCATCTGACCACTCACCCGCCCTGTCCCTGTCTTAGCTGATCGCCCACACACCCTGTCCCTGTCTCAGCTGCCCGCCCGCCCTGTCTGTCTCAGCTGCACACCCGCCCATCCTGTCCCTGTCTCAGCTGCCCACCAGCCCGCCCTGTCTCAGCTAGCCACCCGCCTGGTCCCTGTCTCAGCTGCCCGCCCTGTCCCTATCTCAGCTGATGACCCTGTCTCAGCTGACCACCCACTTTTCCTGTCCCTGTCTCAGCTGACTGCCCGCCCTCTCTCAGCTGTTCACCCGCCCGGTCCCTGTCTCAGCTAGCCACCCGCCTGGTCTTTGTCTCAGTTGCCCGCCCAGTCCCTGTCTCAGCTGAAGTCCCTGTCTCAGCTGACCACCCGCCCACCCTGTCCCTGTCTCAGCTGAAGTCCCTTTGTCAGGTGCCCGTCTGCCCGCCCTGTCCCTGACTTAGCTGCCCATCTGCCCGCCCTGTCCCTGTCTCAGCTGACCACCCACCCGCATGCCCTGTCCCTGTCTCAGCTGACCACCCACCCACCCAGTCCCTGTCTCAGCTGCCCACCCACCTGCCCTGTCCCTGACTTAGCTGCCCGTCTGCCCACCCTGTCCCTGTCTCAGCTGACCACCCACCCGCATGCCCTGTCCCTGTCTCGGCTGCCCACCCGCCCACCCTGTCCCTGTCTCAGCTGCCCGCCCTGTCTCAGCTGCCCACCCGCCCGCTTTGTCCCTGTCTCAGCTGCCTACCCGCCCGCCCTGTCCCTGTCTCAGCTGCCCACCCGCCCGCCCTGTCCCTGTCTCAGCTGCCCACCCGCCCGCCCTGTCCCTGTCTCAGCTGCCCACCCACCCTGTCCCTGTCTCGGCTGCCCACCCACCCACCCTGTCCCTGTCTTGGCTTCCCACCCACCCACCCTGTCCCTGTCTTGGCTTCCCACCCACCCACCCTGTCCCTGTCTTGGCTGCCCACCCACCCACCCTGTCCCTGTCTTGGCTGCCCACCCACCCACCCTGTCCCTGTCTTGGCTGAAAGGTCCCTGTCTTGGCTGCCCACCCACCCGGTCCCTGTCTCGGCTGCCCACCTGCCCGGTCCCTGTCTCGGCTGCCCCCCACCCGCCCGGTCCCTGTCTCGGCTGCCCACCCACCCGCCCTGTCCCTGTCTCGGCTGCCCACCCACCCGCCCTGTCCCTGTCTCGGCTGCCCACCCACCCGCCCTGTCCCTGTCTCGGCTGCCCACCCGCCCGCCCTGTCTCGGCTGCCCACCCGCCCGCCCTGTCCCTGTCTCGGCTGCCCACCCGCCCGCCCTTTCCCTGTCTCGGCTGCCCACCCGCCCGCCCTTTCCCTGTCTCGGCTGCCCACCCGCCCGGTCCCTGTCTCAGCTGCCCACCCGCCCGCCCTGTCCCTGTCCCAGCTGCCCACCCGCCCGTCCTGTCCCTGTCCCTGTCTCAGCTGCCCACTTGCCTGGCCTGTCCCTGTCTCAGCTGCCCGCCCTGTCTCGGCTGCCCACCCGCCCGCTTTGTCCCTGTCTCAGCTGCCCACCCGCCCGCCCTGTCCCTGTCTCAGCTGCCCACCCGCCCGCCCTGTCCCTGTCTCAGCTGCCCACCCGCCCGCCCTGTCCCTGTCTCAGCTGCCCACCCGCCCGCCCTGTCCCAGCTGCCCACCCGCCCTGTCCCTGTCTCGGCTGCCCACCCGCCCACCCTGTCCCTGTCCCAGCTGCCCACCCGCCCACCCTGTCCCTGTCCCAGCTGCCCACCCGCCCGCCCTGTCCCTGTCCTAGCTGCCCACCTGCCCGCTCTGTCCCAGCTGAATGTCCCTGTCTCAACCTGTCTCGCCCTGTCTCTGCTGAACACCCACCTGCCCTGTCTCTGTTTCTACTGGTGTCTCAGTTTCTGCTAACCACCCAACCCACCCTGTCTTGGTTTCTGTAGATGTCGGTTTCTGCTGGGTCTCTGTGCTGATCACCCACCCGTCCTACCTCTGCTGATGTCCCTGTCTCTGCTGATGTCCCTGTCTCTGCTGATGTCCCTGTCTCTGCTGGTGTCTCGGTTTCTGCTGCCCACCCACCTGCCCTGTCTCAGTTTCTGCTGTAGATATCTTGGTTTCTGCTGACCACCACACCCGCAATGTCAGTCTCAGCTGCCCACCCGCCCGCCCTGTCCCTGTCTCAGCTGCCCACCCGCCCGCCCTGTCCCTGTCTCAGCTGCCCACCCACCCACCCTGTCCCTGTCTCGGCTGCCCACCCACCCACCCTGTCCCTGGCTTGGCTTGTGTCCCTGTCTTGGCTTCCCACCCACCCACCCTGTCCCTGTCTTGGCTGCCCACCCACCCACCCTGTCCCTGTCTTGGCTGCCCACCCACCCACCCTGTCCCTGTCTTGGCTGAAAGGTCCCTGTCTTGGCTGCCCACCCACCCGGTCCCTGTCTCGGCTGCCCACCCGCCCGGTCCCTGTCTCGGCTGCCCACCCACCCGCCCGGTCCCTGTCTCGGCTGCCCACCCACCCGCCCTGTCCCTGTCTCGGCTGCCCACCCACCCACCCGCCCTGTCCCTGTCTCGGCTGCCCACCCACCCACCCTGTCCCTGTCTTGGCTGAAAGGTCCCTGTCTTGGCTGCCCACCCACCCGGTCCCTGTCTCGGCTGCCCACCCGCCCGGTCCCTGTCTCGGCTGCCCACCCACCCGCCCGGTCCCTGTCTCGGCTGCCCACCCGCCCGCCCGGTCCCTGTCTCGGCTGCCCACCCGCCCGCCCTGTCTCGGCTGCCCACCCGCCCGCCCTGTCCCTGTCTCGGCTGTCCACCTGCCCGCCCTGTCCCTGTCTCGGCTGCCCACCCGACCAACCTGTCCCTGTCTCAGCTGCCCACCCGCCCTGTCCCTGTCTCGGCTGCCCACCCGCCCGCCCTTTCCCTGTCTCGGCTGCCCACCCGCCCGCCCTTTCCCTGTCTCGGCTGCCCACCCGCCCGGTCCCTGTCTCAGCTGCCCACCCGCCCGCCCTGTCCCTGTCCCAGCTGCCCACCCGCCCGCCCTGTCCCTGTCCCAGCTGCCCACCCGCCCGTCCTGTCCCTGTCTCAGCTGCCCACTTGCCTGGCCTGTCCCTGTCTCAGCTGCCCGCCCTGTCTCGGCTGCCCACCCGCCCGCTTTGTCCCTGTCTCAGCTGCCCACCCGCCCGCCCTGTCCCTGTCTCAGCTGCCCACCCGCCCGCCCTGTCCCTGTCTCAGCTGCCCACCCGCCCGCCCTGTCCCTGTCTCAGCTGCCCACCCGCCCGCCCTGTCCCTGTCTCAGCTGCCCACCCGCCCGCCCTGTCCCTGTCTCAGCTGCCCACCCGCCCGCCCTGTCCCAGCTGCCCACCCGCCCTGTCCCTGTCTCGGCTGCCCACCCGCCCACCCTGTCCCTGTCCCAGCTGCCCACCCGCCCACCCTGTCCCTGTCCCAGCTGCCCACCCGCCCGCCCTGTCCCTGTCCTAGCTGCCCACCTGCCCGCTCTGTCCCAGCTGAATGTCCCTGTCTCAACCTGTCTCGCCCTGTCTCTGCTGAACACCCACCTGCCCTGTCTCTGTTTCTGCTGGTGTCTCAGTTTCTGCTAACCACCCAACCCACCCTGTCTTGGTTTCTGTAGATGTCGGTTTCTGCTGGGTCTCTGTGCTGATCACCCACCCGTCCTACCTCTGCTGATGTCCCTGTCTCTGCTGATGTCCCTGTCTCTGCTGGTGTCTCGGTTTCTGCTGCCCACCCACCTGCCCTGTCTCAGTTTCTGCTGTAGATATCTTGGTTTCTGCTGACCACCACACCCGCAATGTCAGTCTCTGCTGAGCACCCACCCGCCCGATCTGTTTCTGCTGGGCACCCACCCGCACTGCCTCTGTTTCTGCTGATGCTTCTGTTTTTGCTGATGCCCCTGTTTTTTTGCTGATGCCTCTGTCTTTTTGCTGACGCCACTGTTTTTTTGCTGATGCCCCTTTTTTTTGCTGAAGGCCCCTGTTTTTTGCTGAAGGCCCCTGTTTTTTGCTGAAGGCCCCTGTTTTTTGCTGAAGGCCCCTGTTTTTTGCTGAAGGCCCCTGTTTTTTGCTGAAGGCCCCTGTTTCTACTGCCCAGTGTCCCTGTTTCTGCTGAAGTCTTTTTTCTGCTGACCACCCACCTGCCCTGTCTCCGTTTCTGCAGTTGTCACTGCATCTGCTGAAAAATGGTCCCTGTCTCATTTAAGTCACTGTTTTTGCTACCCACCCACCTGCCCTGTCCCCGTCTCATCTGACCACTCACCCGCCCTGTCCCTGTCTCAGCTGATCGCCCACACACCCTGTCCCTGTCTCAGCTGCCCGCCCACACACCCTGTCCCTGTCTCAGCTGCCCGCCCGCCCTGTCCGTCTCAGCTGCACACCCGCCCATCCTGTCCCTGTCTCAGCTGCCCACCAGCCGGCCCTGTCTCAGCTAGCCACCCGCCCGGTCCCTGTCTCAGCTGCCCGCCCTGTCCCTATCTCAGCTGATGCCCCTGTCTCAGCTGACCACCCACTTTTCCTGTCCCTGTCTCAGCTGACTGCCCGCCCTCTCTCAGCTGTCCACCCGCCCGGTCCCTGTCTCAGCTTAGCCACCCGCCTGGTCCTTGTCTCAGTTGCCCGCCCAGTCCCTGTCTCAGCTGAAGTCCCTGTCTCAGCTGACCACCCGCCCACCCTGTCCCTGTCTCAGCTGAAGTCCCTTTCTCAGGTGCCCGTCTGCCCGCCCTGTCCCTGACTTAGCTGCCCGTCTGCCCACCCTGTCCCTGTCTCAGCTGACCACCCACCCGCATGCCCTGTCCCTGTCTCAGCTGACCACCCACCCACCCACCCAGTCCCTGTCTCAGCTGCCCACCCACCCGCCCTGTCCCTGACTTAGCTGCCCACCCACCCGCCCTATCCCTGACTTAGCTGCCCGTCTGCCCACCCTGTCCCTGTCTCAGCTGACCACCCACCCGCATGCCCTGTCCCTGTCTCGGCTGCCCACCCACCCGCCCTGTCCCTGTCTTAGCTGCCCGCCCTGTCTCAGCTGCCCACCCGCCCGCTTTGTCCCTGTCTCAGCTGCCCACCCGCCCGCCCTGTCCCTGTCTCAGCTGCCCACCCGCCCGCCCTGTCCCTGTCTCAGCTGCCCACCCGCCCGCCCTGTCCCTGTCTCAGCTGCCCACCCGCCCGCCCGCCCTGTCCCTGTCTCGGCTGCCCGCCCGCCCTGTCCCTGTCTCGGCTGCCCACCCACCCGCCCTGTCCCTGTCCCTGTCTCGGCTGCCCACCCACCTGCCCTGTTCCTGTCTCGGCTGCCCACCCACCCGCCTGGTCCCTGTCTCGGCTGCCCACCCGCCCGCCCTGTCCCTGTCTCGGCTGCCCGCCCGCCCTGTCCCTGTCTCGGCTGATGTCCCTGTCTTGGCTGCCCACCCACCCGCCCTGTTCCTGTCTCAGCTGCCCACCCACCCGCCCTGTCCCTGACTTAGCTGCCCGTCTGCCCACCCTGTCCCTGTCTCAGCTGACCACCCACCCGCATGCCCTGTCCCTGTCTCGGCTGCCCACCCGCCCGCCCTGTCCCTGTCTCAGCTGCCCACCCGCCTGCTTTGTCCCTGTCTCAGCTGCCCACCCGCCCGCCCTGTCCCTGTCTCAGCTGCCCACCCGCCCGCCCTGTCCCTGTCTCAGCTGCCCACCCGCCCGCCATGTCCCTGTCTCAGCTGCCCACCCGCCCGCCCTGTCCCTGTCTCAGCTGCCCACCCACCCACCCTGTCCCTGTCTCGGCTTCCCACCCACCCACCCTGTCCCTGTCTCGGCTGCCCACCCACCCACCCTGTCCCTGTCTTGGCTGCCCACCCACCCACCCTGTCCCTGTCTTGGCTGACCACCAACCCGCCCGGTCCCTGTCTTGGCTGCCCACCCACCCGCCCGGTCCCTGTCTTGGCTGCCCACCCACCCGCCCGGTCCCTGTCTTGGCTGCCCACCCACCCGCCCGGTCCCTGTCTCGGCTGCCCACCCACCCGGTCCCTGTCTCGGCTGCCCACCCGCCCGGTCCCTGTCTCGGCTGCCCACCCACCCGCCCGGTCCCTGTCTCGGCTGCCCACCCACCCGCCCTGTCCCTGTCTCGGCTGCCCACCCACCCGCCCTGTCCCTGTCTCGGCTGCCCACCTGCCCGCCCGGTCCCTGTCTCGGCTGCCCACCCGCCCACCCTGTCTCGGCTGCCCACCCGCCCGCCCTGTCCCTGTCTCGGCTGCCCACCCGCCCGCCCTGTCCCTGTCTCAGCTGCCCACCCGCCCGCCCTGTCCCTGTCTCAGCTGCCCACCCGCCCGCCCTGTCCCAGCTGCCCACCCGCCCTGTCCCTGTCTCGGCTGCCCACCCGCCCACCCTGTCCCTGTCCCAGCTGAAGTCCCTGTCCTAGCTGCCCACCCGCCCGCCCTGTCCCTGTCCTAGCTGCCCACCTGCCCGCTCTGTCCCAGCTGAATGTCCCTGTCTCAACCTGTCTCGCCCTGTCTCTGCTGAACACCCACCTGCCCTGTCTCTGTTTCTGCTGGTGTCTCAGTTTCTGCTAACCACCCAACCCACCCTGTCTTGGTTTCTGTAGATGTCGGTTTCTGATGGGTCTCTGTGCTGATCACCCACCCGTCCTACCTCTGCTAATGTCCCTGTCTCTGCTGATGTCCCTGTCTCTGCTGATGTCCCTGTCTCTGCTGGTGTCTCGGTTTCTGCTGCCCACCCACCTGCCCTGTCTCAGTTTCTGCTGTAGATATCTTGGTTTCTGCTGACCACCACACCCGCAATGTCAGTCTCTGCTGAGCACCCACCCGCCCGATCTGTTTCTGCTGGGCACCCACCCGCACTGCCTCTGTTTCTGCTGATGCTTCTGTTTTTGCTGATGCCCCTGTTTTTTTGCTGATGCCTCTGTCTTTTTGCTGACGCCACTGTTTTTTTGCTGATGCCCCTTTTTTTTGCTGAAGGCCCCTGTTTTTTGCTGAAGGCCCCTGTTTTTTGCTGAAGGCCCCTGTTTTTTGCTGAAGGCCCCTGTTTTTTGCTGAAGGCCCCTGTTTTTTGCTGAAGGCCCCTGTTTTTTGCTGAAGGCCCCTGTTTCTGCTGCCCAGTGTCCCTGTTTATGCTGAAGTCTTTTTTTCTGCTGACCACCCACCTGCCCTGTCTCTGTTTCTGCAGTTGTCACTGCATCTGCTGAAAAATGGTTCCTGTCTCATTTAAGTCACTGTTTTTGCTACCCACCCACCTGCCCTGTTCCTGTCTCAGTTGCCCGCCCACCTGCCCTGTCCCCGTCTCATCTGACCACTCACCCGCCCTGTCCCTGTCTTAGCTGATCGCCCACACACCCTGTCCCTGTCTCAGCTGCCCGCCCGCCCTGTCTGTCTCAGCTGCACACCCGCCCATCCTGTCCCTGTCTCAGCTGCCCACCAGCCCGCCCTGTCTCAGCTAGCCACCCGCCTGGTCCCTGTCTCAGCTGCCCGCCCTGTCCCTATCTCAGCTGATGACCCTGTCTCAGCTGACCACCCACTTTTCCTGTCCCTGTCTCAGCTGACTGCCCGCCCTCTCTCAGCTGTTCACCCGCCCGGTCCCTGTCTCAGCTAGCCACCCGCCTGGTCTTTGTCTCAGTTGCCCGCCCAGTCCCTGTCTCAGCTGAAGTCCCTGTCTCAGGTGAACACCCGCCCACCCTGTCCCTGTCTCAGCTGAAGTCCCTTTCTCAGGTGCCCGTCTGCCCGCCCTGTCCCTGACTTAGCTGCCCGTCTGCCCACCCTGTCCCTGTCTCAGCTGACCACCCACCCGCATGCCCTGTCCCTGTCTCAGCTGACCACCCACCCACCCACCCAGTCCCTGTCTCAGCTGATGTCCCTGACTTAGCTGCCTACCCACCCGCCCTGTCCCTGACTTAGCTGCCCGTCTGCCCACCCTGTCCCAGTCTCAGCTGACCACCCACCCGCATGCCCTGTCCCTGTCTCGGCTGCCCACCCACCCGCCCTGTCCCTGTCTTAGCTGCCCGCCCTGTCTCAGCTGCCCACCCGCCTGCTTTGTCCCTGTCTCAGCTGCCCACCCGCCCGCCCTGTCCCTGTCTCAGCTGCTTACCCGCCCGCCCTGTCCCTGTCTCAGCTGCCCACCCGCCCGCCCGCCCTGTCCCTGTCTCAGCTGCCCACCCACCCGGTCCCTGTCTCAGCTGCCCACCCGCCCGCCCTGTCCCTGTCTCAGCTGCCCACCCGCCCGCCCTGTCCCTGTCTCGGCTGCCCGCCCGCCCTGTCCCTGTCTCGGCTGCCCACCCACCCGCCCTGTCCCTGTCTCGGCTGCCCACCCACCCGCCCTGTTCCTGTCTCTGCTGCCCACCCACCCGCCCTGTTCCTGTCTCGGCTGCCCACCCACCCGCCTGGTCCCTGTCTCGGCTGCCCACCCACCCGCCCGGTACCTGTCTTGGCTGCCCACCCACCCGCCCGGTCCCTGTCTCGGCTGACCACCCACCCACCCGGTCCCTGTCTCGGCTGCCCACCCACCCACCCGGTCCCTGTCTCGGCTGCCCACCCACCCGCCCGGTCCCTGTCTCGGCTGCCCACCCGCCCGCCCGGTCCCTGTCTCGGCTGGTGTCCCTGTCTCGGCTGCCCACCTGCCCGCCCGGTCCCTGTCTCGGCTGCCCACCCGCCCGGTCCCTGTCTCAGCTGCCCACCCGCCCGCCCTGTCCCTGTCTCAGCTGCCCACCCACCCGCCCTGTCCCTGTCTCGGCTGCCCACCCGCCCGCCCTGTCCCTGTCTCGGCTGCCCACCCGCCCTGTCCCTGTCTCGGCTGCCCACCCACCCGCCCTGTCCCTGTCTCGGCTGCCCACCCGCCCGCCCTGTCCCTGTCTCGGCTGAAGGTCCCTGTCTCGGCTGCCCACCAGCCCGCACGGTCCCTGTCTCGGCTGCCCACCTTTCCACCCGCCGGGCTTGTCTCGGCTGCCCACCCGCCCCCCCTGTCCCTGTCTCGGCTGCCCACCCGCCCGCCCTGTCCCTGTCTCAGCTTCCCGCCCGCCCTGTCCCTGTCTCGGCTGCCCACCCGCCCGCCCTTTCCCTGTCTCGGCTGCCCACCCGCCCGCCCTTTCCCTGTCTCGGCTGCCCACCCGCCCGCCCTTTCCCTGTCTCGGCTGACCACCTGCCCGCCCTGTCCCTGTCTCAGCTGCCCACCCGCCCGCCCTGTCCCTGTCTCAGCTGCCCACCCGCCCGCCCTGTCCCTGTCTCAGCTGCCCACCCGCCCGCCCTGTCCCTGTCTCAGCTGCCCACCTGCCCGCCCTGTCCCTGTCTCAGCTGCCCGCCCTGTCTCAGTTGCCCACCCGCCCGGTCCCTGTCTCAGCTGCCCACCCGCCCGGTCCCTGTTTCAGCTGCCCACCCACCCGCCCTGTCCTTGTCTCAGCTGCCCACCCACCCGCCCTGTCCCTGTCTCAGCTGCCCACCCCCCCGCCCTGTCCCTGTCTCAGCTGCCCACCCATCCGCCCTGTCCCTGTCTCAGCTTCCCACCCACCCGCCCTGTCCCTGTCTCTGCTGCCCACCCACCCGCCCTGTCCCTGTCTCTGCTGCCCACCCACCCGCCCTGTCCCTGTCTCTGCTGCCCACCCACCCGCCCTGTCCCTGTCTCTGCTGCCCACCCACCCGCCCTGTCCCTGTCTCTGCTGTCCACCCACCCGCCTGCCCTGTCCCTGTCTCTGCTGCCCACCCACCCGCCCGCCCTGTCCCTGTCTCTGCTGCCCACCCGCCTGCCCTGTCCCTGTCGCCCACCCACCCGCCCTGTCCCTGTATCTGCTGCCCACCTGCCCGCCCTGTCCCAGTCGCAGCTGCCCACCCGCCCGCCCTGACCCAGTCGCAGCTGCCCACCGCCCGCCCTGTCCCAGTCTCAGCTGTGTACCCGCCCGCCCTGTCCCTGTCCCAGCTGCCCGCCTGCCCGGTCCCTGTCTCAGCTGCCTGCCCGCCCTGCCCCTGTCTCAGCTGCCCACCCGCCTGCCCGCCCTGCTCCTGTCTCAGCTGCCCACCCGCCCGCCCTGCTCCTGTCTCAGCTGCCCACCTGCCCGCCCTGTCCCTGTCTCAGCTGGCCACCCGCCCGTCCTGTCCCTGTCTCAGCTGAAGTCCCTGTCTCATCTGCCCACCCGCCCTCCCAGTCCTTGTCTCATCTGCCCACCCGCCCTCCCAGTCCTTGTCTCATCTGCCCACCCGCCCTCCCAGTCCTTGTCTCATCTGCCCACCCGCCCTCCCAGTCCTTGTCTCATCTGCCCACCCGCCCTCCCAGTCCTTGTCTCATCTGCCCACCTGCAATCCCAGTCCTTGTCTCATCTGCCCACCCACCCTCCCAGTCCTAGTCTCATCTGCCCACCCGCCCTCCCAGTCCTCGTCTCATCTGCCCACCCGCCCTCCCTGTCCTCGTCTCATCAGCCCAACCGCCCTCCCTGTCCTCGTCTCATCTGCCCACCCGCCCTCCCTGTCCTCGTCTCATCTGCCCACCCGCCCTCCCTGTCCATGTCTCATCTGCCCTCCCGCCCTCCCTGTCCTCGTCTCATCTGCCCCCGCCCTCCCTGTCCTCGTCTCATCTGCCCACCCGCCCTCCCTGTCCTCGTCTCATCTGCCCACCCGCCCTCCCTGTCCTCGTCTCATCTGCCCACCCGCCCTCCCTGTCCTCGTCTCATCTGCCCACCCGCCCTCCCTGTCCTCGTCTCATCTGCCCACCCGCCCTCCCTGTCCTCGTCTCATCTGCCCACCCGCCCTCCCTGTCCTCGTCTCATCTGCCCACCCGCCCTCCCAGTCCTCGTCTCATCTGCCCACCCGCCCTCCCAGTCCTCGTCTCATCTGCCCACCCGCCCTCCCAGTCCTCGTCTCATCTGCCCACCCGCCCTCCCAGTCCTCGTCTCATCTGCCCACCCGCCCTCCCAGTCCTCGTCTCATCTGCCCACCCGCCCTCCCAGTCCTTGTCTCATCTGCCCACCCGCCCTCCCAGTCCTTGTCTCATCTGCCCACCCGCCCTCCCATTCCTTGTCTCATCTGCCCACCCGCCCTCCCATTCCTTGTCTCATTTGCCCACCCGCCCTCCCAGTCCTCGTCTCATCTGCCCACCCGCCCTCCCAGTCCTCGTCTCATCTGCCCACCCGCCCTCCCAGTCCTCGTCTCATCTGCCCACCCGCCCTCCCAGTCCTCGTCTCATCTGCCCACCCGCCCTCCCAGTCCTCGTCTCATCTGCCCACCCGCCCTCCCAGTCCTCGTCTCATCTGCCCACCCGCCCTCCCTGTCCTCGTCTCATCTGCCCACCCGCCCTCCCTGTCCTCGTCTCATCTGCCCACCCGCCCTCCCTGTCCTCGTCTCATCTGCCCACCCGCCCTCCCTGTCCTCGTCTCATCTGCCCACCCGCCCTCCCTGTCCTCGTCTCATCTGCCCACCCGCCCTCCCTGTCCTCGTCTCATCTGCCCACCCGCCCTCCCTGTCCTCGTCTCATCTGCCCACCCGCCCTCCCTGTCCTCGTCTCATCTGCCCACCCGCCCTCCCTGTCTGTCTCATCTGAAAAACCCCCCCTCCCTGTCCTCGTCTCATCTGCCCACCCGCCCTCCCTGTCCTCGTCTCATCTGCCCACCCGCCCTCCCTGTCCTAATCTCATCTGCCCACCCGCCCTCCCTGTCCTCGTCTCATCTGCCCACCCGCCCTCCCTGTCCTCGTCTCATTTGCCCACCCGCCCTCCCTGTCCTCGTCTCATTTGCCCACCCGCCCTCCCTGTCCTCGTCTCATTTGCCCACCCGCCCTCCCTGTCCTCGTCTCATTTGCCCACCCGCCCTCCCTGTCCTCGTCTCATTTGCCCACCCGCCCTCCCTGTCCTCGTCTCATCTGCCCACCCGCCCTCCCTGTCCTCGTCTCATCTGCCCACCCACCCTCCCTGTCCTCGTCTCATCTGCCCACCCGCCCTCCCTGTCCTCGTCTCATCTGCCCACCCGCCCTCCCTGTCCTCGTCTCATCTGCCCACCCGCCCTCCCTGTCCTCGTCTCATCTGTACAACCCGCCCTCCCTGTCCTCGTCTCATCTGCCCACCAGCCCTCCCGGTCCTCGTCTCATCTGCCCACCCACCCTCCCTGTCCTCGTTCTTATTTGCCCACCCGTCCTCCCTGTCCTCGTCTCATTTGCCCACCCGTCCTCCCTGTCCTCGTCTCATTTGCCCACCCGCCCTCCCTGTCCTCGTCTCATTTGCCCACCCGCCCTCCCTGTCCTCGTCTCATTTGCCCACCCGCCCTCCCTGTCCTCGTCTCATCTGCCCACCCGCCCTCCCTGTCCTCGTCTCATCTGCCCACCCGCCCTCCCTCTCCTCGTCTCATCTGCCCACCTGCCCTCCCTGTCTGTCTCATTTGCCCACCCGCCCTCCCTGTCCTCATCTCATTTGCCCACCCGCCCTCCCTGTCCTCGTGCCATTTGCCCACCCGCCCTCCCTGTCCTCGTCTCATTTGCCCACCCGCCCTCCCTGTACTCGTCTCATTTGCCCACCCGCCCACTCTGTCCTCGCCTCATTTGCCCACCCGCCCACCCTGTCCTCGCCTCATTTGCCCACCCGCCCACCCTGTCCTCGCCTCATTTGCCCACCCGCCCACCCTGTCCTCGCCTCATTTGCCCACCCGCCCACCCTGTCCTCGCCTCATTTGCCCACCCGCCCACCCTGTCCTCGCCTCATTTGCCCACCCGCCCACCCTGTCCTCGCCTCATTTGCCCACCCGCCCACCCTGTCCTCGCCTCATTTGCCCACCCGCCCACCCTGTCCTCGCCTCATTTGCCCACCCTGTCCTTGCCTCATTTGCCCACCCGCCCACCCTGTCCTTGCCTCATTTGCTCACCCGCCCACCCTGTCCTCGCCTCATTTGCCCACCCGCCCACCCTGTCCTCGCCTCATTTGCCCACCCGCCCACCCTGTCCTCGCCTCATTTGCCCACCCGCCCACCCTGTCCTCGCCTCATTTGCCCACCCGCCCACCCTGTCCTCGCCTCATTTGCCCACCCGCCCACCCTGTCCTCGCCTCATTTGCCCACCCGCCCACCCTGTCCTCGCCTCATTTGCCCACCCGCCCACCCTGTCCTCGCCTCATTTGCCCACCCGCCCACCCTGTCCTCGCCTCATTTGCCCACCCGCCCACCCTGTCCTCGCCTCAATTGCCCACCCGCCCACCCGGTCCTCGCCTCATTTGCCCACCCGCCCACCCTGTCCTCGCCTCATTTGCCCACCCGCCCACCCTGTCCTCGCCTCATTTGCCCACCCGCCCACCCTGTCCTCGCCTCATTTGCCCACTCGCCCACCCTGTCCTCGCCTCATTTGCCCACCCGCCCACCCTGCCCTCGCCTCATTTGCCCACCCGCCCACCCTGCCCTCGCCTCATTTGCCCACCCGCCCACCCTGCCCTCGCCTCATTTGCCCACCCGCCCACCCTGCCCTCGCCTCATTTGCCCACCCGCCCACCCTGCCCTCGCCTCATTTGCCCACCCGCCCACCCTGCCCTCGCCTCATTTGCCCACCCGCCCACCCTGCCCTCGCCTCATTTGCCCACCCGCCCACCCTGCCCTCGCCTCATTTGCCCACCCGCCCACCCTGCCCTCGCCTCATTTGCCCACCCGCCCACCCTGCCCTCGCCTCATTTGCCCACCCGCCCTCCCTGCCTTCGTCTCATTTGCCCACCCGCCCTCCCTGTCCTCGTCTCATTTGCCCACCCGCCCTCCCTGTCCTCATCTCATTTGCCCACCCGCCCTCCCTGTCCTCGTCTCATTTGCCCACCCGCCCTCCCTGTCCTCGTCTCATTTGCCCACCCGCCCTCCCTGTCCTCGTCTCATTTGCCCACCCGCCCTCCCTGTTCTCGTCTCATTTGCCCACCCGCCCTCCCTGTCCTCGTCTCATTTGCCCACCCGCCCTCCCTGTCCTTGTCTCATTTGCCCACCCGCCCTCCCTGTCCTCGTCTCATTTGCCCACCCACCCTCCCTGTCCTCGTCTCATTTGCCCACCCGCCCTCCCTGTCCTCGTCTCATTTGCCCACCCGCCCTCCCTGTCCTCGTCTCATTTGCCCACCCGCCCTCCCTGTCCTCGCCTCATTTGCCCACCCGCCCTCCCTGTCCTCGCCTCATTTGCCCACCCGCCCTCCCTGTCCTCGCCTCATTTGCCCACCCGCCCACCCTGTCCTCGCCTCATTTGCCCACCCGCCCACCCTGTCCTCGCCTCATTTGCCCGCCTCATTTGCCCACCCTGTCCTCGATTCATTTGCCCACCTGCCCACCCTGTCCTCGCCTCATTTGCCCACCCGCCCACCCTGTCCTCGCCTCATTTGCCCACCCGCCCACCCTGTCCTCGCCTCATTTGCCCGCCTCATTTGCCCACCCTGTCCTCGATTCATTTGCCCACCCGCCCACCCTGTCCTCGCCTCATTTGCCCACCCGCCCACCCTGTCCTCGCCTCATTTGCCCACCCGCCCACCCTGTCCTCGCCTCATTTGCCCACCCGCCCACCCTGTCCTCACCTCATTTGCCCACCCGCCCACCCTGTCCTCACCTCATTTGCCCACCCGCCCACCCTGTCCTCACCTCATTTGCCCACCCGCCCACCCTGTCCTCGCCTCATTTGCCCACCCGCCCACCCTGTCCTCGCCTCATTTGCCCACCCTGTCCTCGCCTCATTTGCCCACCCGCCCACCCTGTCCTCGCCTCATTTGCCCACCCGCCCACCCTGTCCTCGCCTCATTTGCCCACCCGCCCACCCTGTCCTCGCCTCATTTGCCCACCCGCCCACCCTGTCCTCGCCTCATTTGCCCACCCGCCCACCCTGTCCTCGCCTCATTTGCCCACCCGCCCACCCTGTCCTCGCCTCATTTGCCCACCCGCCCACCCTGTCCTCGCCTAATTTGCCCACCCGCCCACCCTGCCCTCGCCTCATTTGCCCACCCGCCCACCCTGCCCTCGCCTCATTTGCCCACCCGCCCTGCCTTCGCCTCATTTGCCCATCCGCCCTTCCTGTCTTCGTCTCATTTGCCCACCCGCCCTCACTGTCCTCGTCTCATTTGCCCACCCGCCCTCCCTGTCCTCGTCTCATTTGCCCACCCGCCCTCCCTGTCCTCGTCTCATTTGCCCACCCGCCCTCCCTGTCCTCGTCTCATTTGCCCACCCACCCTCCCTGTCCTCGTCTCATTTGCCCACCCGCCCTCCCTGTCCTTGTCTCATTTGCCCACCCGCCCTCCCTGTCCTTGTCTCATTTGCCCACCCGCCCTCCCTGTCCTTGTCTCATTTGCCCACCCGCCCTCCCTGTCCTTGTCTCATTTGCCCACCCGCCCTCCCTGTCCTTGTCTCATTTGCCCACCCGCCCTCCCTGTCCTCGTCTCATTTGCCCACCCGCCCTCCCTGTCCTCGTCTCATTTGCCCACCCGCCCTCCCTGTCCTCGTCTCATTTGCCCACCCGCCCTCCCTGTCCTCGTCTCATTTGCCCACCCGCCCTCCCTGTCCTCGTCTCATTTGCCCACCCGCCCTCCCTGTCCTCGTCTCATTTGCCCACCCACCCTCCCTGTCCCATTTGCCCACCCGCCCTCCCTGTCGTCGTCTCATTTGCCCACCCGCCCCCCCTGTCCTAGTCTCATTTGCCCACCCGCCCCCCCTGTCCTAGTCTCATTTGCCCACCCGCCCTCCCTGTCCTAGTCTCATTTGCCCTCCCTGTCCTAGTCTCATTGGCCCACCCGCCCTCCCTGTCCTAGTCTCATTGGCCCACCCGCCCTCCCTGTCCTAGTCTCATTTGCCCACCCGCCCTCCCTGTCCTAGTCTCATTTGCCCACCCGCCCTCCCTGTCCTAGTCTCATTTGCCCACCCGCCCTCCCTGTCCTAGTCTCATTGGCCCACCCGCCCTCCCTGTCCTAGTCTCATTTGCCCACCCGCCCTCCCTGTCCTAGTCTCATTTGCCCACCCGCCCTCCCTGTCCTAGTCTCATCTGCCCACCTGCCCTCCCTGTCCTTGTCTCATCTGCCCACCCGCCCTCCCTGTCCTCGTCTCATCTGCCCACCCGCCCTCCCTGTCCTCGTCTCATTTGCCCACCCGCCCTCCCTGTCCTCGTCTCATTTGCCCACCCGCCCTCCCTGTCCTCGTCTCATCTGCCCACCCGCCCTCCCTGTCCTCGTCTCATCTGCCCACCCGCCCTCCCTGTCCTCGTCTCATCTGCCCACCCGCCCTCCCTGTCCTCGTCTCATCTGCCCACCCGCCCTCCCTGTCCTCGTCTCATCTGCCCACCCGCCCTCCCTGTCCTCGTCTCATCTGCCCACCCGCCCTCCCTGTCCACCCGCCCTCCCTGTCCTCGTCTCATCTGCCCACCCGCCCTCCCTGTCCTCGTCTCATCTGCCCACTCGCCCTCCCTATCCTCGTCTCATCTGCCCACCCGCACTCCCTGTCCTCATCTCATCTTCCCACCCGCTCTCCCTGTCCTCGTCTCATCTGATGTCCTTGTCTCATCTGCCCACCCGCCCTCCCTGTCCTCGTCTCATCTGCCCACCCGCCCTCCCTGTCCTCGTCTCATCTGCCCACCCGCCCTCCCTGTCCTCATCTCATCCGTGTCCTCGTCTCATCAGCCCACCCGCCCTCCCTGTCCTCGTCTCATCAGCCCTCCCGCCCTCCCTGTCCTCGTCTCATCAGCCCACCCGCCCTCCCTGTCCTCGTCTCATCAGCCCACCCGCCCTCCCTGTCCTTGTCTCATCAGCCCACCCGCCCTCCCTGTCCTTGTCTCATCAGCCCACCCGCCCTCCCTGTCCTTGTCTCATCAGCCCACCCGCCCTCCCTGTCCTTGTCTCATCAGCCCACCCGCCCTCCCTGTCCTCGTCTCATTTGCCCACCCGCCCTCCCTGTCCTCGTCTCATTTGCCCACCTGCCCTCCCTGTCCTCGTCTCATTTGCCCACCCGCCCTCCCTGTCCTCGTCTCATTTGCCCACCCGCCCTCCCTGTCCTCGTCTCATTTGCCCACCCGCCCTCCCTGTCCTCGTCTCATTTGCCCACCCGCCCTCCCTGTCCTCGTCTCATTTGCCCACCCGCCCTCCCTGTCCTCGTCTCATTTGCCCACCCGCCCTCCCTGTCCTCGTCTCATTTGCCCACCCGCCCTCCCTGTCCTCGTCTCATTTGCTCACCCGCCCTCCCTGTCCTCGTCTCATTTGCCCACCCGCCCTCCCTGTCCTCGTCTCATTTGCCCACCCGCCCTCCCTGTCCTCGTCTCATTTGCCCACCCGCCCTCCCTGTCCTCGTCTCATTTGCCCACCCGCCCTCCCTGTCCTCGTCTCATTTGCCCACCCGCCCTCCCTGTCCTCGTCTCATTTGCCCACCCGCCCTCCCTGTCCTCGTCTTTTTTGCCCACCCGCCCTCCCTGTCCTCGTCTCTTTTGCCCACCGCCCTCCCTGTCCTCGTCTCATTTGCCCACCCGCCCTCCCTGTCCTCGTCTCATTTGCCCACCCGCCCTCCCTGTCCTCGTCTCATTTGCCCACCCGCCCTCCCTGTCCTCGTCTCATTTGCCCACCCGCCCTCCCTGTCCTCGTCTCATTTGCCCACCCGCCCTCCCTGTCCTCGTCTCATTTGCCCACCCGCCCTCCCAGTCCTCGTCTCATTTGCCCACCCGCCCTCCCAGTCCTCGTCTCATTTGCCCACCCGCCCTCCCAGTCCTCGTCTCATTTGCCCACCCGCCCTCCCAGTCCTCGTCTCATTTGCCCACCCGCCCTCCCAGTCCTCGTCTCATTTGCCCACCCGCCCTCCCAGTCCTCGTCTCATTTGCCCACCCGCCCTCCATCCTCATCTCATTTGATGTCCTCGTCTCATTTGCCCACCCGCCCTCACAGTCCTTGTCTCATCTGCCCACCCGCCCTCCCTGTCCTCATCTCATCTGCCCACCCGCCCTCCCTGTCCTCGTCTCATCTGCCCACCCGCCCTCCCTGTCCTCGTCTCATCTGCCCACCCGCCCTCCCTGTCCTCGTCTCATCTGCCCACCCGCCCTCCCTGTCCTCGTCTCATCTGCCCACCCGCCCTCCCTGTCCTCATCTCATCTGCCCACCCGCCCTCCCTGTCCTCGTCTCATCTGCCCACTCGCCCTCCCTGTCCTCGTCTCATCTGCCCACCCGCACTCCCGGTCCTCATCTCATCTTCCCACCCGCTCTCCCTGTCCTCGTCTCATCTGATGTCCTTGTCTCATCTGCCCACCCGCCCTCCCTGTCCTTGTCTCATCTGCCCACCCGCCCTCCCTGTCCTCATCTCATCTGCCCACCCGCCCTCCCTGTCCTCGTCTCATCTGCCCACCCACCCTCCCTGTCCTCGTCTCATCTGCCCACCCACCCTCCCTGTCCTCGTCTCATCTGCCCACCCGCCCTCCCTGTCCTCGTCTCATCTGCCCACCCGCCCTCCATGTCCTCGTCTCATCTGCCCACCCGCCCTCCATGTCTTCGTCTCATCTGCCCTCCCTGTCTTCGTCTCATCTGCCCACCCGCACTCCCTGTCTTCGTCTCATCTGCCCACCCACCCTCCCTGTCTTCGTCTCATCTGCCCACCCGCCCTCCCTGTCTTCGTCTCATCTGCCCACCCGCCCTCCCTGTCTTCGTCTCATCTGCCCACCCGCCCTCCCTGTCCTCGTCCCATCTGCCCACCCGCCCTCCCTGTCCTCGTCCCATCTGCCCACCCGCCCTCCCTGTCCTCGTCCCGTCTGCCCACCCACCCTCCCTGTCCCATCTGCCCTCCCGCCCTCCCTGTCTCCTCTGCCCACCCACCCTCCCGGTCCCAGTCTCCTCTGCCCACCCACCCTCCCGGTCCCAGTCTCCTCTGCCCACCCACCCTCCCGGTCCCAGTCTCCTCTGCCCACCTACCCTCCCTGTCCCAGTCTCCTCTGCCCACCCACCCTCCCTGTCCCAGTCTCCTCTGCCCACCCGCCCTCCCTGTCCCAGTCTCCTCTGCCCACCCGCCCTCCCTGTCCCAGTCTCCTCTGCCCACCCACCCTCCCTGTCCCAGTCTCCTCTGCCCACCCGCCCTCCCTGTCCCAGTCTCCTCTGCCCACCCGCCCTCCCTGTCCACGTCTCATCTGCCCTCCCGTCCTCCCTGTCCACGTCTCAGCGGGTGTCCCGGTCTCAGCTGCCCACCTGCCCTCGCTATCCACATCTCAGCTGACCAGCCACCCTCCCTCTTCCAGTTGCCAACTGTGCGCTCTGTCCCAGCTGAATGTCCCTGTCTCACCTGTATGACCCTGTCTCACCTGTATGACCCTGTCTCACCTGAATGTCCCGGTCTCACCTGAATATCCCGGTCTCTTCTGTTGTCCATGAATCACCTGTTGTCCTTGTCTCAGCTGCCCACCTGCCTGACCTGTCCGTGTCTCAGCTGATGTCCCGGTCTCAGATGCCCGTCCTGTCCCTGTTTCAGCTGTCCACCCTGACCCTGTTTCAGCTGCCCACCTGCCCGCCCTGACCCTGTTTCAGCTGACCACCTGCCCTGTCCCAACTGACCACATGCCCTGTCCCAGCTGACCACACGCCTTGTCCCTGTTTCCGCTGCCCTCCCGCCCGCCCTGTCACTCAGCAGTAGACCCACCAACCCTGTCTCTGTCTCAGCTGACCACCCACCCACCCGGTCCCTGTCTCAGCTACAGGTCCTGACTCAGCTGAAGGTCCCTGTCTCAGCTGTCTGCCCAGTCCACGACTCATCTGCCCACCCGCCCTCCCTCTCCCAGTCTCATCTGCCCACCCGCCCTCCCTCTCCCAGTCTCATCTGCCCACCCGCCCTCCCTCTCCCGGTCCCATCTGCCCACCCGCCCTCCCTCTCCCAGTCTCATCTGCCCACCCGCCCTCCCTCTCCCAGTCTCATCTGCCCACCCGCCCTCCCTCTCCCGGTCCCATCTGCCCACCCACCCTCCCTCTCCCGGTCTCATCTGCCCACCCGCCCTCCCTCTCCCAGTCTCATCTGCCCACCCGCCCTCCCTCTCCCGGTCCCATCTGCCCACCCGCCCTCCCTCTCCCGGTCTCATCTGCCCACCCGCCCTCCCTCTCCCGGTCTCATCTGCCCACCCACCCTCCCTCTCCCGGTCTCATCTGCCCACCCGCCCTCCCTCTCCCGGTCTCATCTGCCCACCCGCCCTCCCTCTCCCGGTCTCATCTGCCCACCCGCCCTCCCTCTCCTGGTCTCATCTGCCCACCCGCCCTCCCTCTCCCAGTCTCATCTGCCCACCCGCCCTCCCTCTCCCAGTCTCATCTGCCCACCCGCCCTCCCTCTCCCGGTCTCAGCTGATCACCTGCCCTCCCTGTTCCGGTCTCAGTGTGTGTCCCTGTCTCAGCTGACCACACACCGTCCCTGTCCGAGCTGCCCACCCGCCCTCCCTCTCCCAGTCTCATCTGCCCACCTGCCCTCCCTCTCCCAGTCTCATCTGCCCACCCGCCCTCCCTCTCCCAGTCTCATCTGCCCACCCGCCCTCCCTCTCCCAGTCTCATCTGCCCACCCGCCCTCCCTCTCCCAGTCTCATCTGCCCACCCGCCCTCCCTCTCCCAGTCTCATCTGCCCACCCGCCCTCCCTCTCCCAGTCTCATCTGCCCACCCGCCCTCCCTCTCCCAGTCTCATCTGCCCACCCGCCCTCCCTCTCCCAGTCTCATCTGCCCACCCGCCCTCCCTCTCCCAGTCTCATCTGCCCACCCGCCCTCCCTCTCCCAGTCTCATCTGCCCACCCGGCCTCCCTCTCCCAATCTCATCTGCTCACCCGCCCTCCCTCTCCCAATCTCATCTGCCCACCCGCCCTCCTTCTCCCAATCTCATCTGCCCACCCGCCCTCCCTCTCCCAATCTCATCTGCCCACCCGCCCTCCCTCTCCCAATCTCATCTGCCCACCCGCCCTCCCTCTCCCAATCTCATCGGCCCACCCACCCGCCCTCCCTCTCCCAGTCTCAGCTGATCACCTGCCCTCCCTGTTCCGGTCTCAGTGGTGTCCCTGTCTCAGCTGACCACCCACTGTCCCTGTCCCAGCTGCCCACCTGCCCGCTCTGTCCCAGCTGAATGTCCCTGTCTCAACCTGTCTCGCCCTGTCTCTGCTGAACACCCACCTGCCCTGTCTCTGTTTCTGCTGGTGTCTCAGTTTCTGCTAACCACCCAACCGACCCTGTCTTGGTTTCTGTAGATGTCGGTTTCTGCTGGGTCTCTGTGCTGATCACCCACCCGTCCTACCTCTGCTGATGTCCCTGTCTCTGCTCGTGTCTCGGTTTCTGCTGAGCACCCACCCGCCCGATCTGTTTCTGCTGGGCACCCACCCGCACTGCCTCTGTTTCTGCTGATGCTTCTGTTTTTGCTGATGCCCCTGTTTTTTTGCTGATGCCCCTGTTTTTTTGCTGATGCCTCTGTTTTTTTGCTGATGCCCCTGTTTTTTTGCTGATGCCCCTGTTTTTTTGCTGAAGGCCCCTGTTTTTTTGCTGAAGGCCCCTGTTTTTTGCTGAAGGCCCCTGTTTTTTGCTGAAGGCCCCTGTTTTTTGCTGAAGGCCCGTGTTTCTGCTGCCCAGTGTCCCTGTTTCTGCTGAAGTCTTTTTTTCTGCTGACCACCCACCTGCCCTGTCTCTGTTTCTGCAGTTGTCACTGCATCTGCTGAAAAATGGTCCCTGTCTCATTTAAGTCACTGTTTTTGCTACCCACCCACCTGCCCTGTCCCCGTCTCATCTGACCACTCACCCGCCCTGTCCCTGTCTCAGCTGATCGCCCACACACCCTGTCCCTGTCTCAGCTGCCTGCCCACACACCCTGTCCCTGTCTCAGCTGCCCGCCCGCCCTGTCCGTCTCAGCTGCACACCCGCCCATCCTGTCCCTGTCTCAGCTGCCCACCAGCCGGCCCTGTCTCAGCTAGCCACCCGCCCGGTCCCTGTCTCAGCTGCCCGCCCTGTCCCTATCTCAGCTGATGACCCTGTCTCAGCTGACCACCCACTTTTCCTGTCCCTGTCTCAGCTGACTGCCCGCCCTCTCTCAGCTGTCCACCCGCCCGGTCCCTGTCTCAGCTTAGCCACCCGCCTGGTCCTTGTCTCAGTTGCCCGCCCAGTCCCTGTCTCAGCTGAAGTCCCTGTCTCAGCTGACCACCCGCCCACCCTGTCCCTGTCTCAGCTGAAGTCCCTTTCTCAGGTGCCCGTCTGCCCGCCCTGTCCCTGACTTAGCTGCCCGTCTGCCCGCCCTGTCCCTGTCTCAGCTGCCCACCCGCATGCCCTGTCCCTGTCTCAGCTGCCCACCCACCCGCCCTGTCCCTGTCTCAGCTGCCCACCCACCCGCCCTGTCCCTGTCTCAGCTGCCCACCCGCATGCCCTGTCCCTGTCTCAGCTGCCCACCCACCCACCCTGTCCCTGTCTCAGCTGCCCACCCACCCGCCCTGTCCCTGTCTCAGCTGCCCACCCACCCGCCCTGTCCCTGTCTCAGCTGCCCACCCACCCGTCCTGTCCCTGTCTCAGCTGCCCACCCACCTGCCCTGTCCCTGTCTCAGCTGCCCACCCGCCCGCCCGGTCCCACCCACCCGCCCTGTCCCTGTCTCAGCTGCCCACCCACCCGCCCTGTCCCTGTCTCAGCTGCCCACCCACCCGCCCTCCATGTCCTCGTCTCATCTGCCCACCCGCCCTCCATGTCTTCGTCTCATCTGCCCTCCCTGTCTTCGTCTCATCTGCCCACCCGCCCTCCCTGTCTTCGTCTCATCTGCCCACCCGCCCTCCCTGTCTTCGTCTCATCTGCCCACCCGCACTCCCTGTCTTCGTCTCATCTGCCCACCCGCCCTCCCTGTCTTCGTCTCATCTGCCCACCCGCCCTCCCTGTCTTCGTCTCATCTGCCCACCCGCCCTCCCTGTCCTCGTCCCATCTGCCCACCCGCCCTCCCTGTCCTCGTCCCGTCTGCCCACCCGCCCTCCCTGTCCTCGTCCCGTCTGCACACCCGCCCTCCCTGTCCCATCTGCCCTCCCGCCCTCCCTATCCCAGTCTCCGCTGCCCACCCACCCTCCCTGTCCCAGTCTCCTCTGCCCACCCACCCTCCCTGTCCCAGTCTCCTCTGCCCACCCGCCCTCCCTGTCCCAGTCTCCTCTGCCCACCCACCCTCCCTGTCCCAGTCTCCTCTGCCCACCCACCCTCCCTGTCCCAGTCTCCTCTGCCCACCCGCCCTCCCTGTCCACGTCTCATCTGCCCTCCGGTCCTCCCTGTCCACGTCTCAGCGGGTGTCCCGGTCTCAGCTGCCCACCTGCCCTCGCTATCCACATCTCAGCTGACCAGCCACCCTCCCTCTTCCAGTTGCCAACTGTGCGCTCTGTCCCAGCTGAATGTCCCTGTCTCACCTGTATGACCCTGTCTCACCTGTATGACCCTGTCTCACCTGTATGACCCTGTCTCACCTGAATGTCCCGGTCTCACCTGAATATCCCGGTCTCTTCTGTTGTCCATGAATCACCTGTTGTCCTTGTCTCAGCTGCCCACCTGCCTGACCTGTCCGTGTCTCAGCTGATGTCCCGGTCTCAGATGCCCGTCCTGTCCCTGTTTCAGCTGCCCACCCTGACCCTGTTTCAGCTGCCCACCTGCCCGCCCTGACCCTGTTTCAGCTGACCACCTGCCCTGTCCCAACTGACCACATGCCTTGTCCCTGTTTCCGCTGCCCTCCCGCCCGCCCTGTCACTCAGCAGTAGACCCACCAACCCTGTCTCTGTCTCAGCTGACCACCCACCCACCCGGTCCCTGTCTCAGCTACAGGTCCTGACTCAGCTGAAGGTCCCTGTCTCAGCTGTCTGCCCAGTCCACGACTCATCTGCCCACCCGCCCTCCCTCTCCCAGTCTCATCTGCCCACCCACCCTCCCTCTCCCAGTCTCATCTGCCTACCCGCCCTCCCTCTCCCGGTCTCATCTGCCCACCCGCCCTCCCTCTCCCGGTCTCATCTGCCCACCCGCCCTCCCTCTCCCGGTCTCATCTGCCCACCCGCCCTCCCTCTCCCGGTCTCATCTGCCCACCCGCCCTCCCTCTCCCGGTCTCATCTGCCCACCCGCCCTCCCTCTCCCGGTCTCATCTGCCCACCCGCCCTCCCTCTCCCAGTCTCATCTGCCCACCCGCCCTCCCTCTCCCGGTCTCAGCTGATCACCTGCCCTCCCTGTTCCGGTCTCAGTGTGTGTCCCTGTCTCAGCTGACCACACACCGTCCCTGTCCAAGCTGCCCACCCGCCCTCCCTCTCCCAGTCTCATCTGCCCACCCGCCCTCCCTCTCCCAGTCTCATCTGCCCACCCGCCCTCCCTCTCCCAGTCTCATCTGCCCACCCGCCCTCCCTCTCCCAATCTCATCTGCCCACCCGCCCTCCCTCTCCCAATCTCATCTGCCCACCCGCCCTCCCTCTCCCAATCTCATCTGCCCACCCGCCCTCCCTCTCCCAATCTCATCTGCCCACCCGCCCTCCCTCTCCCAATCTCATCTGCCCACCCACCCGCCCCCCCTCTCCCAGTCTCAGCTGATCACCTGCCCTCCCTGTTCCGGTCTCAGTGGTGTCCCTGTCTCAGCTGACCACCCACTGTCCCTGTCCCAGCTGCCCACCTGCCCGCTCTGTCCCAGCTGAATGTCCCTGTCTCAACCTGTCTCGCCCTGTCTCTGCTGAACACCCACCTGCCCTGTCTCTGTTTCTGCTGGTGTCTCAGTTTCTGCTAACCACCCAACCGACCCTGTCTTGGTTTCTGTAGATGTCGGTTTCTGCTGGGTCTCTGTGCTGATCACCCACCCATCCTACCTCTGCTGATGTCCCTGTCTCTGCTCGTGTCTCGGTTTCTGCTGCCCACCCACCTGCCCTGTCTCAGTTTCTGCTGAGCACCCACCCGCCCGATCTGTTTCTGCTGGGCACCCACCCGCACTGCCTCTGTTTCTGCTGATGCTTCTGTTTTTGCTGATGCCCCTGTTTTTTTGCTGATGCCCCTGTTTTTTTGCTGATGCCCCTGTTTTTTTGCTGATGCCCCTGTTTTTTGCTGATGCCCCTGTTTTTTTGCTGATGCCCCTGTTTTTTTGCTGAAGGCCCCTGTTTTTTTGCTGAAGGCCCCTGTTTTTTGCTGAAGGCCCCTGATTTTTGCTGAAGGCCCCTGTTTTTTGCTGAAGGCCCGTGTTTCTGCTGCCCAGTGTCCCTGTTTCTGCTGAAGTCTTTTTTTCTGCTGACCACCCACCTGCCCTGTCTCTGTTTCTGCAGTTGTCACTGCATCTGCTGAAAAATGGTCCCTGTCTCATTTAAGTCACTGTTTTTGCTACCCACCCACCTGCCCTGTTCCTGTCTCAGTTGCCCGCCCACCTGCCCTGTCCCCGTCTCATCTGACCACTCACCCGCCCTGTCCCTGTCTCAGCTGATCGCCCACACACCCTGTCCCTGTCTCAGCTGCCCGCCCGCCCTGTCCGTCTCAGCTGCACACCCGCCCATCCTGTCCCTGTCTCAGCTGCCCACCAGCCGGCCCTGTCTCAGCTAGCCACCCGCCCGGTCCCTGTCTCAGCTGCCCGCCCTGTCCCTATCTCAGCTGATGACCCTGTCTCAGCTGACCACCCACTTTTCCTGTCCCTGTCTCAGCTGACTGCCCGCCCTCTCTCAGCTGTCCACCCGCCCGGTCCCTGTCTCAGCTTAGCCACCCGCCTGGTCCTTGTCTCAGTTGCCCGCCCAGTCCCTGTCTCAGCTGAAGTCCCTGTCTCAGCTGACCACCCGCCCACCCTGTCCCTGTCTCAGCTGAAGTCCCTTTCTCAGGTGCCCGTCTGCCCGCCCTGTCCCTGACTTAGCTGCCCGTCTGCTCGACCTGTCCCTGTCTCAGCTGCCCACCCGCATGCCCTGTCCCTGTCTCAGCTGCCCACCCACCCGCCCTGTCCCTGTCTCAGCTGCCCACCCGCATGCCCTGTCCCTGTCTCAGCTGCCCACCCACCCGCCCTGTCCCTGTCTCAGCTGCCCACCCACCCGCCCTGTCCCTGTCTCAGCTGCCCACCCACCCGTCCTGTCCCTGTCTCAGCTGCCCACCCACCCGCCCTGTCCCTGTCTCAGCTGCCCACCCACCCGCCCTGTCCCTGTCTCAGCTGCCCACCCGCCCGCCCAGTCCCACCCACCCGCCCTGTCCCTGTCTCAGCTGACCACCCACCCGCCCTGTCCCTGTCTCAGCTGCCCACCCACCCACCCTGTCCCTGTCTCAGCTGCCCACCCGCCCGCCCGGTCCCTGTCTCAATTGTGGGTGTGGCTGGTCCCTGACGCAGCTGCCCAGCCACCCGCCCTGTCCCTGTCTCAGCTGCCCACCCACCCGCCCTGTCCCTGTCTCAGCTGCCCACCCACCCGCCCTGTCCTTGTCTCGGATGCCCACCCACCCTGTCCCTGTCTCAGCTGCCCACCCGCCCGCCCTGTCCCTGTCTCAGCTGCCCACCCGCCCGCCCTGTCCCTGTCTCAGCTGCCCACCCACCCGCCCTGTCCCTGTCTCAGCAGCCCACCCACCCGCCCTGTCCCTGTCTCAGCTGCCCACCCACCCACCCGGTCCCTGTCTCAGCTGCCCACCCACCCACCCGGTCCCTGTCTCAGCTGACGTCCCTGTCTCAGCTGCCCACCCACCCGCCCTGTCCCTGTCTCAGCTGCCCACCCACCCGCCCTGTCCCTGTCTCAGCTGCCCACCCGCCCGCCCTGTCCCTGTCTCAGCTGCCCACCCGCCCGGTCCCTGTCCCAGCTGTCCACCTGCCCGCTCTGTCCCAGCTGAATGTCCCTGTCTCAACCTGTCTCGCCCTGTCTCTGCTGAACACCCACCTGCCCTGTCTCTGTTTCTGCTGGTGTCTCAGTTTCTGCTAACCACCCAACCCACCCTGTCTTGGTTTCTGTAGATGTCGGTTTCTGCTGGGTCTCTGTGCTGATCACCCACCCGTCCTACATATGCTGATGTCCCTGTCTCTGCTGATGTCCCTGTCTCTGCTGATGTCCCTGTCTCTGCTGGTGTCTCGTTTTCTGCTGCCCACCCACCTGCCCTGTCTCAGTTTCTGCTGTAGACATCTTGGTTTCTGCTGACCACCACACCCGCAATGTCAGTCTCTGCTGAGCACCCACCCGCCCTATCTGTTTCTGCTGGGAACCCACCCGCACTGCCTCCGTTTCTGCTGATGCTTCTGTTTTTGCTGATGCCCCTGTTTTTTTGCTGATGCCTCTGTTTTTTTGCTGATGCCACTGTTTTTTTGCTGAAGGCCCCTATTTTTTGCTGAAGGCCCCTGTTTTTTGCTTAAGGCCCCTGTTTTTTGCTGAAGGCCCCTGTTTTTTGCTGAAGGCCCCTGTTTTTTGCTGAAGGCCCCTGTTTTTTGCTGAAGGCCCCCGTTTCTGCTGCCCAGTGTCCCTGTTTCTGCTGAAGTCTTTTTTCTGCTGACCACCCACCTGCCCTGTCTCCGTTTCTGCAGTTGTCACTGCATCTGCTGAAAAATGGTCCCTGTCTCATTTAAGTCACTGTTTTTGCTACCCACCCACCTGACCTGTCCCTGTCTCAGTTGCGCGCCCACCTGCCCTGTCCCCGTCTCATCTGACCACTCACCCGCCCTGTCCCTGTCTCAGCTAATCGCCCACACACCCTGTCCCTGTCTCAGCTGCCCGCCCGCCCGGTCCGTCTCAGCTGCACACCCGCCCATCCTGTCCCTGTCTCAGCTACCCACCAGCCCGCCCTGTCTCAGCTAGCCACCCGCCTGGTCCCTGTCTCAGCTGCCCGCCCTGTCCCTATCTCAGCTGATGACCCTGTCTCAGCTGACCACCCACTTTTCCTGTCCCTGTCTCAGCTGACTGCCCGCCCTCTCTCAGCTGTCCACCCGTCCGGTCCCTGTCTCAGCTAGCCACCCGCCTGGTCTTTGTCTCAGTTGCCCGCCCAGTCCCTGTCTCAGCTGAAGTCCCTGTCTCAGCTGAGTGTCCCTGTCTAGGGCGAAGTCCCTTTCTCAGGTGCCTGTCTGCCCGCCCTGTCCCTGACTTAGCTGCCCGTCTGCCCGCCCTGTCCCCCTCTCAGCTGACCACCCACCGCATGCCCTGTCCCTGTCTCAGCTGCCCACCCACCTGCCCTGTCCCTGTCTCAGCTGACCACCCACCCGCCCTGTCCCTGTCTCAGCTGCCCACCCACCAGCCCTGTCCCTGTCTCAGCTTCCCACCCACCCGCCCGGTCCCTGTCTCTGCTGATGGTCCCTGTCTCAGCTGCCCACCCACCCGCCCGGTCCCTGTCTCGGATGCCCACCCGGTCCCTGTCTCGGCTGCCCACCCACCCGCCCGGTCCCTGTCTCGGCTGCCCACCCGCCCGCCCGGTCCCTGTCTCGGCTGCCCACCCACCTGCCCTGTCCCTGTCTCAGCTGCCCACCCGCCCGCCCTGTCCCTGTCTCGGCTGCCCCCCCACCCGCCCTGTCCCTGTCTCGGCTGCCCACCCGCCCGCCCTGTCCCTGTCTCAGCTGCCCACCCACCTGCCCTGTCCCTGTCTCGGCTGCCCACCCACCCGCCCTGTCCCGGTTTCGGCTGCCCACCCACCCGCCCGCCCTGTCCCTGTCTCGGCTGCCCACCCACCTGCCCGCCCTGTCCCTGTCTGGGCTGCCCACCCACCCGCCCGCCCTGTCCCTGTCTGGGCTGCCCACCCACCCGCCCGCCCTGTCCCTGTCTCGGCTGCCCACCCACCCGCCCGCCCTGTCCCTGTCTCGGCTGCCCACCCGCCCGCCCTTTCCCTGTCTCGGCTGCCCAGACTGCCCACCCGCCTGCCCTTTCCCTGTCTCGGCTGCCCACCTGCCCGCCCTTTCCCTGTCTCGGCTGCCCACCTGCCCGCCCTGTCCCTGTCTCGGCTGCCCACCTGGCCGCCCTGTCCCTGTCTCGGCTGCCCACCCGCCCGCCCTGTCCCTGTCTCAGCTGCCCACCCGCCCGCCCTGTCCCTGTCTCAGCTGCCCACCCGCCCGCCCGGGCCCTGTCTCAGCTGCCCACCCGCCCGCCCGGTCCCTGTCTCAGCTGCCCGCCCGGTCCCTGTCTCAGCTGCCCGCCCGGTCCCTGTCTCAGCTGCCCGCCCGGTCCCTGTCTCAGCTGCCCGCCCGGTCCCTGTCTCAGCTGCCCACCCGCCCGGTCCCTGTCTCAGCGGCCCACCCGCCCGCCCGGTCCCTGTCTCAGCGGCCCACCCGCCCGCCCTGTCCCTGTCTCAGCTGCCCACCCGCCCGCCCTGTCCCTGTCTCAGCTGCCCACCCGCCCGCCCTGTCCCTGTCTCAGCTGCCCACCCCCTGCCCTGTCCCTGTCTCAGCTGATGTCTCTGTCTCAGCTGCCCACCCGCCCGCCCGGTCCCTGTCTCAGCTGCCCACCCGCCCGCCCGGTCCCTGTCTCAGCTGCCCACCCGCCCGCCCTGTCCCTGTCTCAGCGGCCCACCCGCCCGCCCTGTCTCAGCTGCCCACCCGCCCGCCCTGTCCCTGTCTCAGCTGCCCACCCCCTGCCCTGTCCCTGTCTCAGCTGATGTCTCTGTCTCAGCTGCCCACCCGCCCGCCCTGTCCTTGTCTCAGCTGTCCACCCGCCCGTCCTGTCCCTGTCTCAGCTGCCCACCCGCCCGCCCTGTCCCTGTCTCAGCTGCCCACCCGCCCGCCCTGTCCCTGTCTCAGCTGCCCACCCGCCCACCCTGTCCCTGTCTCAGCTGCCCGCCCGCCCTGTCCCAGTCTCAGCTGGTGTCCCAGTCGCAGCTGCCCACCCGCCCGCCCTGTCCCAGTCGCAGCTGCCCACCCGCCCGCCCTGTCCCAGTCGCAGCTGCCCACCCGCCCTGTCCCAGTCTCAGCTGCCCACCGCCCGCCCTGTCCCAGTCTCAGCTGCCCACCGCCCGCCCTGTCCCAGTCTCAGCTGCCCACCCGCCCGCCCTGTCCCTGTCCCAGCTGCCCGCCCTGTCTCTGTCTCAGCTGCCTGCCCGCCCTGTCCCGGTCTCAGCTGCCCGCCCTGCCCCTGTCTCAGCTGCCCACCCGCCCGCCCTGCCCCTGTCTCAGCTGCCCACCTGCCCGCCCTGTCCCTGTCTCAGCTGCCCACCCGCCCGCCCTGTCCCTGTCTCAGCTGCCCACCCACCCTGTCCCTGTCTCAGCTGCCCACCTGCCCTCCCTGTCCCTGTCTCAGCTGGCCACCCACCCGTCCTGTCCCTGTCTCAGCTGAAGTCCCTGTCTCAGCTGCCCACCCACCCTCCCTGTCCCTGTCTCAGCTGCCCACCCACCTGCCCTGTCCCTGTCTCAGCTGCCCACCCACCCGCCCTGTCCCTGTCTCAGCTGCCCACCCACCCGCCCTGTCCCTGTCTCAGCTGCCCACCCACCCGCCCTGTCCCTGTCTCAGCTGATGTCCCTGTCTCAGCTGCCCACCCACCCGCCCTGTCCCTGTCTCAGCTGCCCACCCACCCGCCCTGTCCCTGTCTCAGCTGATGTCCCTGTCTTAGCTGCCCACCCACCCGCCCTGTCCCTGTCTTAGCTGCCCACCCACCCGCCCTGTCCCTGTCTTAGCTGGCTCACCAGCCCGCCCTGTCCCTGTCTTATCTGGCTGTCCCTGTCTCAGCAGCCCACCCACCCGGTCCCTGTCTCAGCTGCCCACCCACCCGCCCTGTCCCTGTCTCAGCTGCCCACCCACCCGCCCTGTCCCTGTCTCAGCTGAGTGTCCCTGTCTTAGCTGATGTCCCTGTCTTAGCTGCCCACCCACCCGCCCTGTCCCTGTCTTAGCTGCCCACCCACCCACCCGCCCTGTCCCTGTCTTAGCTGCGTCCCTGTCTTAGCTGGCTGTCCCTGTCTCAGCAGCCCACCCATCCGCCCTGTCCCTGTCTCGGCTGCCCGCCCGCCCTGTCCCTGTCTCGGCTGCCCACCCGCCTGCCCTTTCCCTGTCTCGGCTGCCCACCCGCCCGCCCTTTCCCTGTCTCGGCTGCCCACCCGCCCGCCCTTTCCCTGTCTCGGCTGCCCACCCGCCCGCCCTGTCCCCCTCTCAGCTGACCACCCACCCGCATGCCCTGTCCCTGTCTCAGCTGCCCACCCACCCGCCCTGTCCCTGTCTCAGCTGCCCACCCACCCGCCCTGTCCCTGTCTCAGCTGCCCACCCACCCGCCCTGTCCCTCTCTCAGCTGCCCACCCACCAGCCCTGTCCCTGTCTCAGCTGCCCACCCACCCGCACGGTCCCTGTCTCAGCTGCCCACCCACCCGCCCGGTCCCTGTCTCAGCTGATGGTCCCTGTCTCAGCTGCCCACCCACCCGCCCGGTCCCTGTCTCAGCTGATGGTCCCTGTCTCAGCTGCCCACCCACCCGCCCGGTCCCTGTCTCGGATGCCCACCCGGTCCCTGTCTCGGCTGCCCACCCACCCGCCCGGTCCCTGTCTCGGCTGCCCACCCGCCCGCCCGGTCCCTGTCTCGGCTGCCCACCCGCCTGCCCTGTCCCTGTCTCAGCTGCCCACCCGCCCGCCCTGTCCCTGTCTCGGCTGCCCCCCCGCCCGCCCTGTCCCTGTCTCGGCTGCCCACCCGCCCGCCCTGTCCCTGTCTCAGCTGCCCACCCGCCCGCCCTGTCCCTGTCTCAGCTGCCCACCCACCTGCCCTGTCCCTGTCTCGGCTGCCCACCCACCCGCCCTGTCCCGGTCTCGGCTGCCCACCCACCCGCCCGCCCTGTCCCTGTCTCGGCTGCCCACCCACCCGCCCGCCCTGTCCCTGTCTGGGCTGCCCACCCACCTGCCCGCCCTGTCCCTGTCTCGGCTGCCCACCCACCCGCCCGCCCTGTCCCTGTCTCGGCTGCCCACCCGCCCGCCCTGTCCCTGTCTCAGCTGCCCACCCACCCGCCCTTTCCCTGTCTCGGCTGCCCAGACTGCCCACCCGCCCGCCCTTTCCCTGTCTCGGCTGCCCACCTGCCCGCCCTTTCCCTGTCTCGGCTGCCCACCTGCCCGCCCTGTCTCGGCTGCCCACCCGCCCGCCCTGTCCCTGTCTCGGCTGCCCACCCGCCCGCCCTGTCCCTGTCTCAGCTGCCCACCCGCCCGCCCTGTCCCTGTCTCAGCTGCCCACCCGCCCGCCCTGTCCCTGTCTCAGCTGCCCACCCACCCGGGCCCTGTCTCAGCTGCCCACCCGCCCGCCCGGGCCCTGTCTCAGCTGCCCACCCGCCCGCCCGGTCCCTGTCTCAGCTGCCCGCCCGGTCCCTGTCTCAGCTGCCCGCCCGGTCCCTGTCTCAGCTGCCCACCCGCCCGCCCGGTCCCTGTCTCAGCTGCCCACCCGCCCGCCCGGTCCCTGTCTCAGCTGCACACCCGCCCGCCCGGTCCCTGTCTCAGCTACCCACCCTCCCGGTCCCTGTCTCAGCTAAGGGTCCCTGTCTCAGCTGAATGTCCCGCCCGCCCGGTCCCTGTCTCAGCTGCCCACCCGCCCGCCCGGTCCCTGTCTCAGCTGCCCACCCGCCCGCCCTGTCCCTGTCTCAGCGGCCCACCCGCCCGCCCTGTCCCTGTCTCAGCTGCCCACCCGCCCGCCCTGTCCCTGTCTCAGCTGCCCACCCCCTGCCCTGTCCCTGTCTCAGCTGATGTCTCTGTCTCAGCTGCCCACCCGCCCGCCCTGTCCTTGTCTCAGCTGTCCACCTGCCCGTCCTGTCCCTGTCTCAGCTGCCCACCCGCCCGCCCTGTCCCTGTCTCAGCTGCCCACCCGCCCGCCCTGTCCCTGTCTCAGCTGAGTGTCCCTGTCTCAGCTGCCCGCCCGCCCTGTCCCAGTCTCAGCTGGTGTCCCAGTCGCAGCTGCCCACCCGCCCGCCCTGTCCCAGTCGCAGCTGCCCACCCGCCCGCCCTGTCCCAGTCGCAGCTGCCCACCCGCCCTGTCCCAGTCTCAGCTGCCCACCGCCCGCCCTGTCCCAGTCTCAGCTGCCCACCGCCCGCCCTGTCCCAGTCTCAGCTGCCCACCCGCCCGCCCTGTCCCTGTCCCAGCTGCCCGCCCTGTCTCTGTCTCAGCTGCCCGCCCGCCCTGTCCCGGTCTCAGCTGCCAGCCCTGCCCCTGTCTCAGCTGCCCACCCGCCCGCCCTGCCCCTGTCTCAGCTGCCCACCCGCCCGCCCTGTCCCTGTCTCAGCTGCCCACCAGCCCGCCCTGTCCCTGTCTCAGCTGCCCACCCGCCCGCCCTGTCCCTGTCTCAGCTGCCCACCCACCCTGTCCCTGTCTCAGCTGCCCACCCGCCCTCCCTGTCCCTGTCTCAGCTGGCCACCCGCCCGTCCTGTCCCTGCCTCAGCTGAAGTCCCTGTCTCAGCTGCCCACCCACCTGCCCTGTCCCTGTCTCAGCTGCCCACCCACCCGCCCTGTCCCTGTTTCAGCTGGTGTGTCCCTGTTTCAGCTGCCCACCCACCCGCCCTGTCCCTGTCTCAGCTAAACCACCCACCCGCCCTGTCCCTGTCTCAGCTGATGTCCCTGTCTTAGCTGCCCACCCACCCGCCCTGTCCCTGTCTTAGCTGCCCACCCACCCGCCCTGTCCCTGTCTTAGCTGGCTCACCAGCCCGCCCTGTCCCTGTCTTATCTGGCTGTCCCTGTCTCAGCAGCCCACCCACCCGGTCCCTGTCTCAGCTGACCACCCACCCGCCCTGTCCCTGTCTCAGCTGCCCACCCACCCGCCCTGTCCCTGTCTCAGCTGCCCACCCACCCGCCCTGTCCCTGTCTTAGCTGATGTCCCTGTCTTAGCTGACCTGCCACCCGCCCTGTCCCTGTCTTAGCTGCCCACCCACCCACCCGCCCTGTCCCTGTCTTAGCTGCGTCCCTGTCTTAGCTGGCTGTCCCTGTCTCAGCAGCCCACCCATCCGCCCTGTCCCTGTCTCGGCTGCCCGCCCGCCCTGTCCCTGTCTCGGCTGCCCACCCGCCTGCCCTTTCCCTGTCTCGGCTGCCCACCCGCCCGCCCTTTCCCTGTCTCGGCTGCCCACCCGCCCGCCCTTTCCCTGTCTCGGCTGCCCACCCGCCCGCCCTGTCCCTGTCTCGGCTGCCCACCCGCCCGCCCTGTCCCTGTCTCGGCTGCCCACCCGCCCGCCCTGTCTCAGCTGCCCACCCGCCCGCCCTGTCCCTGTCTCAGCTGCCCACCCGCCCACCCTGTCCCTGTCTCAGCTGCCCACCCGCCCGGTCCCTGTCTCAGCTGCCCACCCACCCACCCGCCCTGTCCCTGTCTCAGCTGCCCACCCGCCCTGTCCCTGTCTCAGCTGCCCATCCACTCGCCCTGTCCCAGCTGATGTCCCTGTCTTAGCTGATGTCTCTGTCTTAGCTGCCCACCCACCCGCCCTGTCCCTGTCTTAGCTTCCCACCCACCCGGCCTGTCCCTGTCTTAGCTGGCTGTCCCTGTCTCAGCTGACCACCCACCCGCCCTGTCCCTGTCTCAGCTGCCCACCCACCCGCCCTGTCCCTGTCTCAGCTGATGTCCCTGTCTCAGCTGCCCACCCACCCGCCCTGTCCCTGTCTCAGCTGCCCACCCACCCGCCCTGTCCCTGTCTCAGGTGCCCATGTCCCTGTCTCAGCTGCCCACCCACCCACCCTGTCCCTGTCTCAGCTGTCCACCCACCCGCCCTGTCCCTGTCTCAGCTGTCCACCCACCCGCCCTGTCCCTGTCTCAGCTGCCCACCCACCCGGTCCCTGTCTCAGCTGCCCACCGACCCGCCCTGTCCCTGTCTCAGCTGCCCACCCACCCGCCCTGTACCTGTCTCAGCTGTTGTCCCTGTCTCAGCTGCCCACCCGCCCTGTCCCTGTCTCAGCTGCCCACCCACCCGCCCTGTCCCTGTCTCAGCTGCCCACCCGCCCGCCCAGTCCCTGTCTCAGCTGCCCACCCGCCCGCCCAGTCCCTGTCTCAGCTGATGTCCCTGTCCCAGCTGCCCACCTGCCCGCTCTGTCCCAGCTGAATGTCCCTGTCTCAACCTGTCTCGCCCTGTCTCTGCTGGTGTCTCAGTTTCTGCTAACCACCCAACCCACCCTGTCTTGGTTTCTGTAGATGTCGGTTTCTGCTGGGTCTCTGTGCTGATCACCCACCCGTCCTACCTCTGCTGATGCCCTGTCTCTGCTGATGTCCCTGTCTCTGCTGATGTCCCTGTCTCTGCTGGTGTCTCGGTTTCTGCTGCCCACCCACCTGCCCTGTCTCAGTTTCTGCTGTAGATATCTTGGTTTCTGCTGACCACCACACCCGCAATGTCAGTCTCTGCTGAGCACCCACCCGCCCGATCTGTTTCTGCTGGGCACCCACCCGCACTGCCTCTGTTTCTGCTGATGCTTCTGTTTTTGCTGATGCCCCTGTTTTTTTGCTGATGCCTCTGTTTTTTTGCTAACGCCACTGTTTTTTTGATGATGCCCCTTTTTTTTGCTGATGCCCCTTTTTTTTGCTGAAAGCCCCTGTTTTTTGCTGAAGGCCCCTGTTTTTTGCTGAAGGCCCCTGTTTCTGCTGCCCAGTGTCCCTGTTTCTGCTGAAGTCTTTTTTTCTGCTGACCACCCACCTGCCCTGTCTCTGTTTCTGCAGTTGTCACTGCATCTGCTGAAAAATGGTCCCTGTCTCATTTAAGTCACTGTTTTTGCTACCCACCCACCTGCCCTGTTCCTGTCTCTGTTGCCCGCCCACCTGCCCTGTCCCCGTCTCATCTGACCACTCACCCGCCCTGTCCCTGTCTCAGCTGATCGCCCACACACCCTGTCCCTGTCTTAGCTGCCCGCCCGCCCTGTCCGTCTCAGCTGCACACCCGCCCATCCTGTCCCTGTCTCAGCTGCCCACCAGCCTGCCCTGTCTCAGCTAGCCACCCGCCTGGTCCCTGTCTCAGCTGCCCGCCCTGTCCCTATCTCAGCTGATGTCCCTGTCTCAGCTGACCACCCACTTTTCCTGTCCCTGTCTCAGCTGACTGCCCGCCCTCTCTCAGCTGTCCACCCGCCCGGTCCCTGTCTCAGCTAGCCACCCGCCTGGTCTTTGTCTCAGTTGCCCGCCCAGTCCCTGTCTCAGCTGAAGTCCCTGTCTCAGCTGACCACCCGCCCACCCTGTCCCTGTCTCAGCTGAAGTCCCTTTCTCAGGTGCCCGTCTGCCCGCCCTGTCCCTGACTTAGCTGCCCGTCTGCCCGCCCTGTCCCTGTCTCAGCTGACCACCCACCCGCATGCCCTGTCCCTGTCTCAGCTGACCACCCACCCGCCCTGTCCCTGTCTCAGCAGCCCACCCACCCAGTCCCTGTCTCAGCTGCCCACCCACCCGCCCTGTCCCTGTCTCAGCTGCCCACCCACCCGCCCTGTCCCTGTCTCGGCTGCCCACCCACCCGCCCTGTCCCTGTCTCGGCTGCCCACCCACCCGCCCTGTCCCTGTCCCTGTCTCGGCTGCCCACCCACCCGCCCTGTCCCTGTCTCGGCTGATAACCCACCCGCCCTGTCCCTGTCTCGGCTGACCACCCACCAGCCCGGTCCCTGTCTCGGCTGACCACCCGCCCGCCCTGTCCCTGTCTCGGCTGCCCACCCGCCCGCCCTTTCCCTGTCTCGGCTGCCCACCCGCCCGCCCTTTCCCTGTCTCGGCTGCCCACCCGCCCGCCCTTTCCCTGTCTCGGCTGCCCACCCGCCTGCCCTGTCCCTGTCTCGGCTATCCACCCGCCCGCCCTGTCCCTGTCTCAGCTGCCCACCCGCCCGCCCTGTCCCTGTCTCAGCTGCCCACCCGCCCGCCCTGTCCCTTTCTCAGCTGCCCACCCGCCCGCCCTGTCCCTGTCTCAGCTGCCCACCCGCCCGCCCTGTCCCTGTCTCAGCTATGTCCCTGTCTCAGCTGCCCACCCACCCGCCCTGTCCCTGTCTCAGCTGCCCACCCGCCCACGCTGTCCCTGTCTCAGCTGCCCACCCACCCGCCCACCCTGTCCCTGTTTCAGCTGATTGTCCCTGTCTCATCTGCCCACCCGCCCGCCCTGTCCCTGTCTCAGCTGCCCACCCGCCCGCTTTGTCCCTGTCTCAGCTGCCCACCCGCCCGCCCTGTCCCTGTCTCAGCTGCCCACCCGCCCGCCCTGTCCCTGTCTCAGCTGCCAACCCGCCCGCCCTGTCCCTGTCTCAGCTGCCCACCCGCCCGCCCTGTCCCTGTCTCAGCTAAGCACCCGCCCGCCCTGTCCCTGTCTCAGCTGCCCACCCGCCCGGTCCCTATCTCAGCTGCCCACCCGCCTGCCCTGTCCCTGTCTCAGCTGCCCACCCACCCGCCCTGTCCCTGTATTAGCTGCCCACCCACCCGCCCTGTCCCTGTCTCAGCTGCCCACCCACCCGCCCTGTCCCTGTCTCAGCTGCCCACCCACCCGCCCTGTCTCAGCTGCCCACCCACCCGCCCTGTCCCTGTCTCAGCTGCCCACCCGCCCGCCCTGTCCCTGTCTCAGCTGCCCACCCGCCCGCCCTGTCCCTGTCCCATCTGCCCACCGGCCCGCCCTGTCCCTGTCCCATCTGCCCACCCGCCCGCCCTGTCCCTGTCCCAGCTGCCCACCTGCCCGCTCTGTCCCAGCTGAATGTCCCTGTCTCAACCTGTCTCGCCCTGTCTCTGCTGAACACCCACCTGCCCTGTCTCTGTTTCTGCTGGTGTCTCAGTTTCTGCTAACCACCCAACCCACCCTGTCTTGGTTTCTGTAGATGTCGGTTTCTGCTGGGTCTCTGTGCTGATCACCCACCCGTCTTACCTCTGCTGATGTCCCTGTCTCTGCTGATGTCCCTGTCTCTGCTGATGTCCCTGTCTCTGCTGGTGTCTCGGTTTCTGCTGCCCACCCACCTGCCCTGTCTCAGTTTCTGCTGTAGATATCTTGGTTTCTGCTGACCACCACACCCGCAATGTCAGTCTCTGCTGAGCACCCACCCGCCCGATCTGTTTCTGCTGGGCACCCACCCGCACTGCCTCTGTTTCTGCTGATGCCCCTGTTTTTTTGCTGATGCCCCTGTTTTTTTGCTGATGCCTCTGTCTTTTTGCTGACGCCACTGTTTTTTTGCTGATGCCCCTTTTTTTTGCTGAAGGCCCCTGTTTTTTGCTGAAGGCCCCTGTTTTTTGCTGAAGGCCCCTGTTTTTTGCTGAAGGCCCCTGTTTTTTGCTGAAGGCCCCTGTTTTTTGCTGAAGGCCCCTGTTTCTGCTGCCCAGTGTCTCTGTTTCTGCTGAAGTCTTTTTTTCTGCTGACCACCCACCTGCCCTGTCTCTGTTTCTGCAGTTGTCACTGCATCTGCTGAAAAATGGTTCCTGTCTCATTTAAGTCACTGTTTTTGCTACCCACCCACCTGCCCTGTTCCTGTCTCAGTTGCCCGCCCACCTGCCCTGTCCCCGTCTCATCTGACCACTCACCCGCCCTGTCCCTGTCTTAGCTGATCGCCCACACACCCTGTCCCTGTCTCAGCTGCCCACCCGCCCTGTCCGTCTCAGCTGCACACCCGCCCATCCTGTCCCTGTCTCAGCTGCCCACAAGCCCGCCCTGTCTCAGCTAGCCACCCGCCTGGTCCCTGTCTCAGCTGCCCGCCCTGTCCCTATCTCAGCTGATGACCCTGTCTCAGCTGACCACCCACTTTTCCTGTCCCTGTCTCAGCTGACTGCCCGCCCTCTCTCAGCTGTCCACCCACCCGGTCCCTGTCTCAGCTAGCCACCCGCCTGGTCTTTGTCTCAGTTGCCCGCCCAGTCCCTGTCTCAGCTGAAGTCCCTGTCTCAGCTGACCACCCGCCCACCCTGTCCCTGTCTCAGCTGAAGTCCCTTTCTCAGGTGCCCGTCTGCCCGCCCTGTCCCTGACTTAGCTGCCCGTCTGCCCGCCCTGTCCCTGTCTCAGCTGACCACCCACCCGCATGCCCTGTCCCTGTCTCAGCTGACCACCCACCCACCCAGTCCCTGTCTCAGCTGCCCACCCACCCGCCCTGTCCCTGACTTAGCTGCCCGTCTGCCCACCCTGTCCCTGTCTCAGCTGACCACCCACCCGCATGCCCTGTCCCTGTCTCGGCTGCCCACCCGCCCGCCCTGTCCCTGTCTCAGCTGCCCGCCCTGTCTCAGGTGCCCACCCGCCCGTTTTGTCCCTGTCTCAGCTGCCCACCCGCCCGCCCTGTCCCTGTCTCAGCTGCCCACCCGCCCGCCCTGTCCCTGTCTCAGCTGCCCACCCGCCCGCCCTGTCCCTGTCTCAGCTGCCCACCCACCCACCCTGTCCCTGTCTCGGCTGCCCACCCACCCACCCTGTCCCTGTCTTGGCTTCCCACCCACCCACCCTGTCCCTGTCTTGGCTTCCCACCCACCCACCCTGTCCCTGTCTTGGCTTGCCACCCACCCACCCTGTCCCTGTCTTGGCTTCCCACCCACCCACCCTGTCCCTGTCTTGGCTGACCACCCACCCACCCGCCCTGTCCCTGTCTCGGCTGCCCACCCACCCACCCTGTCCCTGTCTCGGCTGCCCACCCACCCGCCCGGTCCCTGTCTCGGCTGCCCACCCACCCGCCCGGTCCCTGACTCGGCTGCCCACCCACCCGCCCGGTCCCTGACTCGGCTGCCCACCCACCCGCCCGGTCCCTGTCTCGGCTGCCCACCCACCTGGTCACTGTCTTGGCTGCCCACCCACCCGCCTGGTCCCTGTCTCGGCTGCCCACCCACCCGCCCGGTCCCTGTCTCGGCTGTAGAACCCACCCGCCCTGTCCCTGTCTCGGCTGCCCACCCGCCCGCCCTGTCTCGGCTGCCCACCCGCCCGCCCTGTCTCGGCTGCCCACCCGCCCGCCCTGTCCCAGTCTCGGCTGCCCACCCGCCCGCCCTGTCCCTGTCTCGGCTGCCCACCTGCCCGCCCTGTCCCTGTCTCAGCTGCCCACCCGCCCGCCCTGTCCCGGCTGCCCACCCGCCTGCCCTTTCCCTGTCTCGGCTGCCCACCCGCCCTTTCCCTGTCTCGGCTGCCCACCCGCCCGCCCTGTCCCTGTCTCAGCTGCCCACCCGCCCGCCCTGTCCCTGTCTCAGCTGCCCACCCGCCCGCCCTGTCCAAGCTGTTCACCCGCCCGCCCTGTCCCTGTCCCAGCTGCCCACCCGCCCGCCCTGTCCCTGTCCCTGTCTCAGCTGCCCACCCGCCTGGCCTGTCCCTGTCTCAGCTGCCCGCCCTGTCTCGGCTGCCCACCCGCCCGCTTTGTCCCTGTCTCAGCTGCCCGCCCTGTCTCGGCTGCCCACCCGCCCGCTTTGTCCCTGTCTCAGCTGCCCACCCGCCCGCCCTGTCCCTGTCTTAGCTGAACACCCGCCCGCCCTGTCCCTGTCTCAGCTGCCCACCCGCCCGCCCTGTCCCTGTCTCAGCTGCCCACCCGCCCGCCCTGTCCCAGCTGCCCACCCACCCACCCTGTCCCTGTCCCAGCTGCCCACCCGCCCGCCCTGTCCCTGTCCTAGCTGCCCACCTGCCCGCTCTGTCCCAGCTGAATGTCCCTGTCTCAACCTGTCTCGCCCTGTCTCTGCTGAACACCCACCTGCCCTGTCTCTGTTTCTGCTGGTGTCTCAGTTTCTGCTAACCACCCAACCCACCCTGTCTTGGTTTCTGTAGATGTCGGTTTCTGCTGGGTCTCTGTGCTGATCACCCACCCGTCCTACCTCTGCTGATGTCCCTGTCTCTGCTGATGTCCCTGTCTCTGCTGATGTCCCTGTCTCTGCTGGTGTCTCGGTTTCTGCTGCCCACCCACCTGCCCTGTCTCAGTTTCTGCTGTAGATATCTTGGTTTCTGCTGACCACCACACCCGCAATGTCAGTCTCTGCTGAGCACCCACCCGCCCGATCTGTTTCTGCTGGGCACCCACCCGCACTGCCTCTGTTTCTGCTGATGCTTCTGTTTTTGCTGATGCCCCTGTTTTTTTGCTGATGCCTCTGTCTTTTTGCTGACGCCACTGTTTTTTTGCTGATGCCCCTTTTTTTTTGCTGAAGGCCCCTTTTTTTTGCTGAAGGCCCCTGTTTTTTGCTGAAGGCCCCTGTTTTTTGCTGAAGGCCCCTGTTTTTTGCTGAAGGCCCCTGTTTTTTGCTGAAGGCCCCAGTTTTTTGCTGAAGGCCCCTGTTGTTTGCTGAAGGCCCCTGTTTCTGCTGCCCAGTGTCCCTGTTTATGCTGAAGTCTTTTTTTCTGCTGACCACCCACCTGCCCTGTCTCTGTTTCTGCAGTTGTCACGGCATCTGCTGAAAAATGGTTCCTGTCTCATTTAAGTCACTGTTTTTGCTACCCACCCACCTGCCCTGTTCCTGTCTCAGTTGCCCGCCCACCTGCCCTGTCCCCGTCTCATCTGACCACTCACCCGCCCTGTCCCTGTCTTAGCTGATCGCCCACACACCCTGTCCCTGTCTCAGCTGCCCGCCCGCCCTGTCTGTCTCAGCTGCACACCCGCCCATCCTGTCCCTGTCTCAGCTGCCCACCAGCCCGCCCTGTCTCAGCTAGCCACCCGCCTGGTCCCTGTCTCAGCTGCCCGCCCTGTCCCTATCTCAGCTGATGACCCTGTCTCAGCTGACCACCCACTTTTCCTGTCCCTGTCTCAGCTGACTGCCCGCCCTCTCTCAGCTGTCCACCCGCCCGGTCCCTGTCTCAGCTAGCCACCCGCCTGGTCTTTGTCTCAGTTGCCCGCCCAGTCCCTGTCTCAGCTGAAGTCCCTGTCTCAGGTGACCACCCGCCCACCCTGTCCCTGTCTCAGCTGAAGTCCCTTTCTCAGGTGCCCGTCTGCCCGCCCTGTCCCTGACTTAGCTGCCCGTCTGCCCACCCTGTCCCTGTCTCAGCTGACCACCCACCCGCATGCCCTGTCCCTGTCTCAGCTGACCACCCACCCACCCAGTCCCTGTCTCAGCTGCCCACCCACCCGCCCTGTCCCTGACTTAGCTGCCCGTCTGCCCACCCTGTCCCTGTCTCAGCTGACCACCCACCCGCATGCCCTGTCCCTGTCTCGGCTGCCCACCCGCCCGCCCAGTCCCTGTCTTAGCTGCCCGCCCTGTCTCAGCTGCCCACCCGCCCGCTTTGTCCCTGTCTCAGCTGCCCACCCGCCCGCCCTGTCCCTGTCTCAGCTGCCCACCCGCCCGCCCTGTCCCTGTCTCAGCTGCCCACCCGCCCGCCCTGTCCCTTCCCAGCTGCCCACCCGCCCGCCCTGTCCCTGTCTCAGCTGCCCACCCGCCCACCCTGTCCCTGTCTCAGCTGCCCACCCGCCCGCCCTGTCCCTGTCTCGGCTGCCCACCCGCCCACCCTGTCCTTGTCTCGGCTGCCCACCCACCCGCCCTGTCCCTGTCTCGGCTGCCCACCCACCCGCCCTGTCTCTGTCTCGGCTGCCCACCCACCCGCCCTGTTCCTGTCTCGGCTGCCCACCCACCCGCCCTGTTCCTGTCTCGGCTGCCCACCCACCCTCCTGGTCCCTGTCTCAGCTGCCCACCCACCCGCCCTGTCCCTGACTTAGCTGCCCGTCTGCCCACCCTGTCCCTGTCTCAGCTGACCACCCACCCGCATGCCCTGTCCCTGTCTCAGCTGACCACCCACCCAGTCCCTGTCTCAGCTGCCCACCCACCCGCCCTGTCCCTGACTTAGCTGCCCGTCTGCCCACCCTGTCCCTGTCTCAGCTGACCACCCACCCGCATGCCCTGTCCCTGTCTCGGCTGCCCACCCGCCCGCCCAGTCCCTGTCTTAGCTGCCCGCCCTGTCTCAGCTGCCCACCCGCCCGCTTTGTCCCTGTCTCAGCTGCCCACCCGCCCGCCCTGTCCCTGTCTCAGCTGCCCACCCGCCCGCCCTGTCCCTGTCTCAGCTGCCCACCCGCCCGCCCTGTCCCTTCCCAGCTGCCCACCCGCCCGCCCTGTCCCTGTCTCAGCTGCCCACCCGCCCACCCTGTCCCTGTCTCAGCTGCCCACCCGCCCGCCCTGTCCCTGTCTCAGCTGCCCACCCGCCCACCCTGTCCCTGTCTCGGCTGCCCACCCACCCGCCCTGTCCCTGTCTCGGCTGCCCACCCACCCGCCCTGTCTCTGTCTCGGCTGCCCACCCACCCGCCCTGTTCCTGTCTCGGCTGCCCACCCACCCGCCCTGTCCCTGTCTCGGCTGCCCACCCACCCGCCTGGTCCCTGTCTCGGCTGCCCACCCACCCGCCCGGTCCCTGTCTCGGCTGCCCACCCACCCGCCCGGTCCCTGTCTCGGCTGCCCACCCACCCACCCGGTCCCTGTCTCGGCTGCCCACCCACCCGCCCGGTCCCGGCTGCCCACCCACCCGCCCGGTCCCTGTCTCGGCTGCCCACCCGCCCGCCCGGTCCCTGTCTCGGCTGCCCACCCGCCCGCCCTGTCCCTGTCTCGGCTGCCCACCCGCCCGCCCTGTCCCTGTCTCGGCTGCCCACCCGCCCGCCCGGTCCCTTTCTCGGCTGCCCACCCGCCCGCCCTGTCTCGGCTGAAGTCCCTGTCTTGGCTGCCCACCCGCCCGCCCTGTCCCTGTCTTGGCTGCCCACCCACCCGCCCTGTCCCTGTTTCGGCTGCCCACCCGCCCGCCCTTTCCCTGTCTCGGCTGCCCACCCGCCCGCCCTTTCCCTCCCGCTCGCCCTTTCCCTGTCTCGGCTGCCCACCCGCCCGCCCTTTCCCTGTCTCGGCTGCCCACCCGCCCGCCCTGTCCCCGTCTCAGCTGACCACCGCCCGCCCTGTCCCCGTCTCAGCTGCCCACCCGCCCGCCCTGTCCCTGTCTCAGCTGCCCACCCGCCCGCCCTGTCCCTGTCTCAGCTGCCCACCCGCCCGCCCTGTCCCTGTCTCAGCTGCCCACCCGCCCGGCCTGGTCCCTGTCTCGGCTGCCCACCCGCCCGCCCTGTCCCTGTCTCAGCTGCCCACCCGCCCGCCCTGTCCCTGTCTCAGCTGCCCACCCGCCCGCCCTGTCCCTGTCTCAGCTGCCCACCCGCCCGCCCTGTCCCTTTCTCAGCTGCCCACCCGCCCGCCCTGTCCCTGTCTCAGCTGCCCACCCGCCCGCCCTGTCCCTGTCTCAGCTATGTCCCTGTCTCAGCTGCCCACCCACCCGCCCTGTCCCTGTCTCAGCTGCCCACCCGCCCACGCTGTCCCTGTCTCAGCTGCCCACCCACCCGCCCACCCTGTCCCTGTTTCAGCTGATTGTCCCTGTCTCATCTGCCCACCCGCCCGCCCTGTCCCTGTCTCAGCTGCCCACCCGCCCGCTTTGTCCCCGTCTCAGCTGCCCACCCGCCCGCCCTGTCCCTGTCTCAGCTGCCCACCCGCCCGCCCTGTCCCTGTCTCAGCTGCCAACCCACCCGCCCTGTCCCTGTCTCAGCTGCCCACCCGCCCGCCCTGTCCCTGTCTCAGCTAAGCACCCGCCCGCCCTGTCCCTGTCTCAGCTGCCCACCCGCCCGGTCCCTATCTCAGCTGCCCACCCGCCTGCCCTCTCCCTGTCTCAGCTGCCCACCCACCCGCCCTGTCCCTGTATTAGCTGCCCACCCACCCGCCCTGTCCCTGTCTCAGCTGCCCACCCACCCGCCCTGTCCCTGTCTCAGCTGCCCACCCACCCGCCCTGTCTCAGCTGCCCACCCACCCGCCCTGTCCCTGTCTCAGCTGCCCACCCGCCCGCCCTGTCCCTGTCTCAGCTGCCCACCCGCCCGCCCTGTCCCTGTCCCATCTGCCCACCGGCCCGCCCTGTCCCTGTCCCATCTGCCCACCCGCCCGCCCTGTCCCTGTCCCAGCTGCCCACCTGCCCGCTCTGTCCCAGCTGAATGTCCCTGTCTCAACCTGTCTCGCCCTGTCTCTGCTGAACACCCACCTGCCCTGTCTCTGTTTCTGCTGGTGTCTCAGTTTCTGCTAACCACCTGTTGGACAGGCCACATGAAGGGCCGCTCTCCCCCGGCCCAACCAGGCCCGAGTCCGGTCACACAGGTACCCCACACCACCATTACACGTCCTCCGTCCCCTCAGGGACCCCTACCCTTGAACATGTCGACCTCGTGGGACCGATCCACTGCCGGCCTGCGAGCCATCCTGGGCGCCATCTTGGACACTCCACCACGAGGCCGCCCGGCCCCCGATCGACCTCAACCCTGGGCCTGGCCAGGCCTCAGACATCCCGGCACCACCATCCACCCAGGAGGTGAGCGGGCTACTTGGCAAGTCAATGGGAGAAAGAGGTGTCGATGGCTCTCCCCCGCCAAGTGCCGCTCGCCCATCGCCTCCCCGGGCGCTGGCTCCACTCCCCTGCTGGGTGTCTGGACTCCCTCATCCCGGACCTCCCGACCTCCAAGTGCGAGGGTCCGGACATCAAAGAACACCAGCCCTATAACTGGGGCAGCTCCAGAGCAGGAAGGCAGTTGTATCTTGGAGTCGAGAGACGTAAAGAGGAACTCATCCTGGACGGACTACTGGCGCTGCCATAGCTCTGTCCTGTGCACCATCGTCCTGCCTGTTGGCACTGCCACAGCCGTCGTAACCTTCATCCTTCATCGTCGTCGGGATCTGCTGGCGTGGCCGCGGACCGTTGTAACCGTCATCTTCTACCGGGACCTGCAGGCTCCGCCGCGGACCGTCGTCCTTCCTTCATCCATCTCGGGACCTGCTTGGCTCCTCCACGGCCCGATCATCTAGAACGCCGAGCTCGAGGATTGAGAGCTATTTTGTACTCATTGGTAACTAAGACTGTCCCGCTACCCCTTTCCTAAACCAGAGTCTAGAACCGAGGGGACCCCTGAGTCCAGACCTCCTTGTATTCATCATCGTAACCTAAGAATTGCATATAAAGTCTCGTTAACCTTCAACCTTGTGTGGTGTCCGTCTGTGGGGGGGAAGTTACTTATCTGTACAGTCGTTGGAGACGGCTCTCCCTGGAGACCTCTCCCCGTAACCTCGGCCGACCCTCCCGGTCCGTCTAACATTGGTGGCCAGCGGCGCGATCCGAATCACCGCATAAACGTACAGAGAGTAGCTCACCCCACGACGAAGTCACAATGACCACGAAAGAGAGCGGATCAACCGAGAAATTCCAAATGGAGAAATTGGAGGAGTACAACCATCGTGAACTTAAACAATTCTGCATCGAACTGGGTATCGCTACCACCGGACTGAGTACCAAGGACGATTTTAAGCATGCCCTAGAATCTTGGGCAGAAACCGGGGCTGCCGGAACCCCTGATCAAAGCACCGTAGAAAAAACGACCACGGCCCCGGAAGGGCAAAGAACGGGTCTCTCGCAAGGCGAGATCCAGGAAAGAGAAAGGACCCGACTACACGAACTAGAAATGGCCCGACTTAAAATGGACGTTGAACTTAAGTTGGCCGAACAAAAAATCAACTTAGAGCACCTGCGTCTCCGAGAAGAAAGAGAGGAGAAACAGAGACAAAGGGAGCTCGAGGAAAAAAAACTAGCGTACGAACACGAACGAAACCTAGCCGAGATCAACCTACGCAAGCAGAATAAAGAAGCAGGGGTACCCGAGCGACCCCCCACCTCAGGGGCCACAGACAAAAAGGTACACATCCCCAAGGATGTTGTCCGAGAATACTTCAGAGAGGACGACATCCAGCAATGGTTTAAAGCCTATGAAATCGCTATGACTGCACACCGGATCGATAGAAGCGACTGGGGAGCCGGTCTCTGGGGAAGATTCCTCAATGAGGGCCGCGACACCCTACTACAGCTCCCGGACCACCAGATGACCTCCTACGACCATATGAAAGCGGCCCTCCTCACCCGCTATGGTCTCACACCCGAGATGTACCGTCAGAGGTTCCGAGACTGCACCCGCATCCCGGGTACAACTTGGGTGGACTATGTAACATACTTTAGCCGAGCCTTCGAGGGCTGGATCCGAGGAAGCAACGTCACGACCTACGAGCAACTATTTAACCTGATGGTATGGGAGCATCTGTCGAACAATTGCTTCATTGAACTCCGCCAACATCTCCTCGACAGCAAGTTAACGGATCCCCGGCAGCTCGCAGCCGAAGCTGACCGGTGGGAGATCACCAGAGTGGGCCGGAATGGGTCCTACGAACAGAACCGGAACAACAATGGTCAGCACCGACCCAGAGGAGGAGGAGGGGGCCAAGGGCGAGGAAGAGACAACGCCCCGGTCGCCCCCGCTACCAACACCACCCCCCCGGCCAACCGGGGCAGCACCCCAGCGCGACCGGGGTACAGAGCCAATGTCACGTGTCACCGATGTCAACGAGTCGGCCACTATGCGAACGACCCAAACTGCCCGCAGTACCAGAGCCCAAGACCCCGCCAAGTGGCCGCTGCAGCCCTAGGGGAAGAACAGATCTCCGAGGAACAGGAAGAGTACGAACAAGAGCATCAAGAGTGGGAGCCAGCCGCCATGACTCTAGCCTGCTTAGGGGGGAAAGACATGGTCCCGCGGGTCCCCCTACCCGCTAACACCCAGAAGTACAGCCAATGGGTGAGCATCAATGGACACCAGGCCGAAGCCCTTCGTGACACCGGGGCCAGTGTAACAGCCGTCCGCTGTCACCTGGTGGCCCCAGAACAGTATCTACCGAACATTCTCTGCCCTGTACGATCAGCCGATAACTCGGAGAGCCTGTGTCGGATGGCCTGCGTCCCCTTCGAATGGGGGGGGGTCTCCGGCATGTTGAAAGTGACGGTCCGAGACGATGCCCCCGTAGACTGCCTCCTGGGCAATGACCTGGAAAGCTCTCCGTGGGCCGCCGTGGAGCGAAAGGAACACCTGGGGATGTTGGGCGTCCCAGACTGGGCGTGCGTCACCACCCGTTCCATGGCCGCCCGTGCCAACCACCAGCCAGAAGAACCCGAATGGCCGGCGCCACCGCCTCCGGTCGCCCCAGCCGAAAACACCGACCGTAACATTCCCGCCGAACCAGCTCAACCTACCGACCTCGCTGACCTCGACCAGTGGCCTCAAGAAGGGGGACCCACGCAAGAACAATTTCGCAAAGAACAGAAGACCTGTCCCTCCCTCGAGGGACTCCGCCAGCAAGCGCTCGCCCAAAGCGCAGGGGATACCCCCGGAACTCATTGGGTCTACTGGGACAATGATCTGCTGTACAGCGAGCAAAGAATCGCCGAGCTGGGGAGCAACCGAGTACTAGTGGTACCCCTCCGTTTCAGAGACTTCCTGTTAAACCTGGCCCACGATGTCCCCCTGGCAGGACATCTGGGACAAGATAAAACCTACAGTCGCCTAGTGACCCACTTCTTCTGGCCCAAAATGAGAAACGATGTGCACCAGCATTGCCGATCTTGCCCCACGTGCCAAGCCAGTGGGAAGAGCGGCCGCAAACTAAAGGCTCCCCTGCAACCTTTTCCCGTGGTCACTACCCCGTTTGAGAGAGTCGGAATAGACATTGTGGGGCCCTTGAACCCACGCACAAAACAAGGACATCGATTCATCCTGGTGCTAGTGGACCACGCCACCCGCTACCCTGAGGCTGTTCCTCTGCGAACTGTGACAGCCCCGGTGGTCGGCCGGGCCCTGATGGGGATCTTCTCCCGTGTGGGCTTCCCCCGAGAAGTCGTCAGCGACAGAGGCACGAACTTTATTTCCAAATACATGAAGTCCCTCTGGCAACAGTGCGGGGTCACCTACAGATTCACAACCCCCTATCACCCTCAAGGGAACGGACTCGTTGAGCGGTTCAACCGCACGCTAAAGGGAATGATCGGGGGGTTGGAAGAGCCCCTCCGTCGCCAGTGGGATGTGCTGCTGCCGTGCCTCCTCTTCGCATGTCGAGAAGTCCCCCAGAAATCCCTGGGCTTCAGCCCATTTGAACTGCTATATGGACACCCAGTGCGAGGGCCGCTCAGTCTCGTCAAAGAAGGCTGGGAGATGCCTCCGCTAAAGAACCCTCCAGATGTCTTCCGGTACCTCCTCACCCTCCGCAACCAGACCCGGCGGTTCAGAGAACTAGCGAAGGCCAACCTAGAGGCCAGTCAAGAGGACATGAAAAAATGGTATGACCAGAATGCCTCATCCATTGAATTCGAACCTGGCCAACAGGTATGGGTGATGTCCCCCACTGAGCCATGCGCCCTGCAAGACAAATGGACGGGGCCCTTCAAAGTAATAGAGCGCAAGGGTCCTGCCACTTATCTCATCGACATGGAATCCTCCCGGAACCCTCTCCGGGTCCTCCACGCTAACAGACTAAAGCCCCACTTTGTGCGAACAGAGCTCAGCCTCCTGATGGCCACAGACACTGGGGTTGAAGAAGACTCCGAGCCTCTCCCTGACCTCCTCCGGACTCAAGAGCAAGACGGCTCCGTGGATGGGGTCCGACTCTCAGAGGCCCTCACCAGAGAACAACGCCAGGAGTGTCAAGCCCTCCTATCACAGTTCGCCAGCCTGTTCTCCCTCACCCCGGGTGTCACTTCCTGGTGTGTGCACGATGTGGATACCGGGGACAGCCCCCCTATCCGCCACCGGGCCTACCGCGTGCCAGACCGGGTACGGGCCTGCATCCAGGAAGAAATAGCCAAGATGCTCACGATCGGGGTCATCGAGCCCTCAGACAGTCCCTGGGCCAGCCCTGTCGTACTGGTCCCCAAAGCAGCTGCCCCCGGCACCACACCCGAACTCCGGTTCTGCGTCGACTACCAGGGCTTGAATGCGGTCACCAGAACAGACGCGCACCCCATCCCCCGGGCAGATGAACTAGTCGACCGAATGGGAGCTGCCCGCTACCTCAGCATCTTCGACTTGACAGCAGGCTATTGGCAGATCGGCCTCACACCCCGGGCGCAAGAACGTTCTGCCTTCTCCACCCCCGATGGCCATTACCATTTCACGGTCATGCCCTTCGGCATGAAGAATGCCCCAGCAACATTCCAACGGCTCGTCAATCAGGTCCTGGCGGGGCTCGAAGGATTCAGCGCCGCCTACCTAGACGACATCGCTGTATACAGCCACCATTGGACCGAGCACCTCCACCACCTCCGAGCAGTGCTGCAAGCCCTTCAGCGAGCTGGCCTCACGATCAAGGCCAGCAAGTGTCAAATTGGGCAAGGGTCTGTAACCTACCTCGGACACCAGGTGGGAAGCGGCCTAGTGGCCCCGCTACAGCTGAAAATTGCCGCCATCCAGGCCTGGCAGCCCCCCATCACCCAAACCGAGGTACGAGCCTTCCTGGGCCTCACGGGCTACTACCGAAGGTTCGTAAAAGACTATGGTACCATAGTGGGGCCCCTCACAGAACTCACGTCAAAGAACCAGCCCAAGAAAGTCACCTGGACCCCAGAGTGTCAAACTGCATTTGAACAATTAAAGGCCGCCATGTGTTCCGCCCCTGTGCTCCAGGCCCCAGACTACAGCCGGGAGTTCGTCGTCCAGACGGACGCCTCTGACCAGGGCATTGGGGCAGTCCTGTCTCAAGTGAACACCGAAGGCCTTGATCAACCGGTGGCCTTCATCAGCCGGAGACTCCTACCACGGGAGCAACGCTGGAGCACCATAGAGAGGGAAGCCTTCGCTGTGGTATGGGCCCTCAAGAAGCTCCGGCCCTACCTTTTCGGCACCCACTTTCGGGTGCAGACCGACCACCGACCCCTGCAATGGCTGATGCATATGCGGGGGGAGAACCCAAAGTTGCTACGCTGGTCCATCTCCTTGCAAGGTATGGACTTCACAGTCGAACACCGGCCTGGGCCAGATCACGCCAACGCGGATGGCCTGTCCCGGTTTTTCCGCCTCGACGAGGAGAGTCCCCAAGAGGATGGGTAACTCTCCCCGCCTTCAGCTGGGGGGGACGCATGTTGGACAGGCCACATGAAGGGCCGCTCTCCCCCGGCCCAACCAGGCCCGAGTCCGGTCACACAGGTACCCCACACCACCATTACACGTCCTCCGTCCCCTCAGGGACCCCTACCCTTGAACATGTCGACCTCGTGGGCCCGATCCACTGCCGGCCTGCGCGCCATCCTGGGCGCCATCTTGGACACTCCACCACGAGGCCGCCCGGCCCCCGATCGACCTCAACCCTGGGCCTGGCCAGGCCTCAGACATCCCGGCACCACCATCCACCCAGGAGGTGAGCGGGCTACTTGGCAAGTCAATGGGAGAAAGAGGTGTCGATGGCTCTCCCCCGCCAAGTGCCGCTCGCCCATCGCCTCCCCGGGCGCTGGCTCCACTCCCCTGCTGGGTGTCTGGACTCCCTCATCCCGGACCTCCCGACCTCCAAGTGCGAGGGTCCGGACATCAAAGAACACCAGCCCTATAACTGGGGCAGCTCCAGAGCAGGAAGGCAGTTGTATCTTGGAGTCGAGAGACGTAAAGAGGAACTCATCCTGGACGGACTACTGGCGCTGCCATAGCTCTGTCCTGTGCACCATCGTCCTGCCTGTTGGCGCTGCCACAGCCGTCGTAACCTTCATCCTTCATCGTCGTCGGGATCTGCTGGCGTGGCCGCGGACCGTTGTAACCGTCATCTTCTACCGGGACCTGCAGGCTCCGCCGCGGACCGTCGTCCTTCCTTCATCCATCTCGGGACCTGCTTGGCTCCTCCACGGCCCGATCATCTAGAACGCCGAGCTCGAGGATTGAGAGCTATTTTGTACTCATTGGTAACTAAGACTGTCCCGCTACCCCTTTCCTAAACCAGAGTCTAGAACCGAGGGGACCCCTGAGTCCAGACCTCCTTGTATTCATCATCGTAACCTAAGAATTGCATATAAAGTCTCGTTAACCTTCAACCTTGTGTGGTGTCCGTCTGTGGGGGGGAAGTTACTTATCTGTACAGTCGTTGGAGACGGCTCTCCCTGGAGACCTCTCCCCGTAACCTCGGCCGACCCTCCCGGTCCGTCTAACACCACCCAACCCACCCTGTCTTGGTTTCTGTAGATGTCGGTTTCTGCTGGGTCTCTGTGCTGATCACCCACCCGTCTTACCTCTGCTGATGTCCCTGTCTCTGCTGATGTCCCTGTCTCTGCTGATGTCCCTGTCTCTGCTGGTGTCTCGGTTTCTGCTGCCCACCCACCTGCCCTGTCCCAGTTTCTGCTGTAGATATCTTGGTTTCTGCTGACCACCACACCCGCAATGTCAGTCTCTGCTGAGCACCCACCCGCCCGATCTGTTTCTGCTGGGCACCCACCCGCACTGCCTCTGTTTCTGCTGATGCCCCTGTTTTTTTGCTGATGCCCCTGTTTTTTTGCTGATGCCTCTGTCTTTTTGCTGACGCCACTGTTTTTTTGCTGATGCCCCTTTTTTTTGCTGAAGGCCCCTGTTTTTTGCTGAAGGCCCCTGTTTTTTGCTGAAGGCCCCTGTTTTTTGCTGAAGGCCCCTGTTTCTGCTGCCCAGTGTCTCTGTTTCTGCTGAAGTCTTTTTTTCTGCTGACCACCCACCTGCCCTGTCTCTGTTTCTGCAGTTGTCACTGCATCTGCTGAAAAATGGTTCCTGTCTCATTTAAGTCACTGTTTTTGCTACCCACCCACCTGCCCTGTTCCTGTCTCAGTTGCCCGCCCACCTGCCCTGTCCCCGTCTCATCTGACCACTCACCCGCCCTGTCCCTGTCTTAGCTGATCGCCCACACACCCTGTCCCTGTCTCAGCTGCCCACCCGCCCTGTCCGTCTCAGCTGCACACCCGCCCATCCTGTCCCTGTCTCAGCTGCCCACAAGCCCGCCCTGTCTCAGCTAGCCACCCGCCTGGTCCCTGTCTCAGCTGCCCGCCCTGTCCCTATCTCAGCTGATGACCCTGTCTCAGCTGACCACCCACTTTTCCTGTCCCTGTCTCAGCTGACTGCCCGCCCTCTCTCAGCTGTCCACCCGCCCGGTCCCTGTCTCAGCTAGCCACCCGCCTGGTCTTTGTCTCAGTTGCCCGCCCAGTCCCTGTCTCAGCTGAAGTCCCTGTCTCAGCTGACCACCCGCCCACCCTGTCCCTGTCTCAGCTGAAGTCCCTTTCTCAGGTGCCCGTCTGCCCGCCCTGTCCCTGACTTAGCTGCCCGTCTGCCCGCCCTGTCCCTGTCTCAGCTGACCACCCACCCGCAGGCCCTGTCCCTGTCTCAGCTGACCACCCACCCACCCAGTCCCTGTCTCAGCTGCCCACCCACCCGCCCTGTCCCTGACTTAGCTGCCCGTCTGCCCACCCTGTCCCTGTCTCAGCTGACCACCCACCCGCATGCCCTGTCCCTGTCTCGGCTGCCCACCCGCCCGCCCTGTCCCTGTCTCAGCTGCCCGCCCTGTCTCAGGTGCCCACCCGCCCGTTTTGTCCCTGTCTCAGCTGCCCACCCGCCCGCCCTGTCCCTGTCTCAGCTGCCCACCCGCCCGCCCTGTCCCTGTCTCAGCTGCCCACCCGCCCGCCCTGTCCCTGTCTCAGCTGCCCACCCACCCACCCTGTCCCTGTCTCGGCTGCCCACCCACCCACCCTGTCCCTGTCTTGGCTTCCCACCCACCCACCCTGTCCCTGTCTTGGCTTGCCACCCACCCACCCTGTCCCTGTCTTGGCTTGCCACCCACCCACCCTGTCCCTGTCTTGGCTTCCCACCCACCCACCCTGTCCCTGTCTTGGCTTCCCACCCACCCGCCCTGTCCCTGTCTCGGCTGCCCACCCACCCGCCCTGTCCCTGTCTCGGCTGCCCACCCACCCGCCCGGTCCCTGTCTCGGCTGCCCACCCACCCGCCCGGTCCCTGACTCGGCTGCCCACCCACCCGCCCGGTCCCTGTCTCGGCTGCCCACCCACCTGGTCACTGTCTTGGCTGCCCACCCACCCGCCTGGTCCCTGTCTCGGCTGCCCACCCACCCGCCCGGTCCCTGTCTCGGCTGTAGAACCCACCCGCCCTGTCCCTGTCTCGGCTGCCCACCCGCCCGCCCTGTCTCGGCTGCCCACCCGCCCGCCCTGTCTCGGCTGCCCACCCGCCCGCCCTGTCCCAGTCTCGGCTGCCCACCCGCCCGCCCTGTCCCTGTCTCGGCTGCCCACCTGCCCGCCCTGTCCCTGTCTCAGCTGCCCACCCGCCCGCCCTGTCCCGGCTGCCCACCCGCCTGCCCTTTCCCTGTCTCGGCTGCCCACCCGCCCTTTCCCTGTCTCGGCTGCCCACCCGCCCGCCCTGTCCCTGTCTCAGCTGCCCACCCGCCCGCCCTGTCCAAGCTGCCCACCCGCCCGCCCTGTCCCTGTCCCAGCTGCCCACCCGCCCGCCCTGTCCTTGTCCCTGTCTCAGCTGCCCACCCGCCTGGCCTGTCCCTGTCTCAGCTGCCCGCCCTGTCTCGGCTGCCCACCCGCCCGCTTTGTCCCTGTCTCAGCTGCCCGCCCTGTCTCGGCTGCCCACCCGCCCGCTTTGTCCCTGTCTCAGCTGCCCACCCGCCCGCCCTGTCCCTGTCTCAGCTGAACACCCGCCCGCCCTGTCCCTGTCTCAGCTGCCCACCCGCCCGCCCTGTCCCTGTCTCAGCTGCCCACCCGCCCGCCCTGTCCCAGCTGCCCACCCACCCACCCTGTCCCTGTCCCAGCTGCCCACCCACCCACCCTGTCCCTGTCCCAGCTGCCCACCCGCCCGCCCTGTCCCTGTCCTAGCTGCCCACCTGCCCGCTCTGTCCCAGCTGAATGTCCCTGTCTCAACCTGTCTCGCCCTGTCTCTGCTGAACACCCACCTGCCCTGTCTCTGTTTCTGCTGGTGTCTCAGTTTCTGCTAACCACCCAACCCACCCTGTCTTGGTTTCTGTAGATGTCGGTTTCTGCTGGGTCTCTGTGCTGATCACCCACCCGTCCTACCTCTGCTGATGTCCCTGTCTCTGCTGATGTCCCTGTCTCTGCTGATGTCCCTGTCTCTGCTGGTGTCTCGGTTTCTGCTGCCCACCCACCTGCCCTGTCTCAGTTTCTGCTGTAGATATCTTGGTTTCTGCTGACCACCACACCCGCAATGTCAGTCTCTGCTGAGCACCCACCCGCCCGATCTGTTTCTGCTGGGCACCCACCCGCACTGCCTCTGTTTCTGCTGATGCTTCTGTTTTTGCTGATGCCCCTGTTTTTTTGCTGATGCCTCTGTCTTTTTGCTGACGCCACTGTTTTTTTGCTGATGCCCCTTTTTTTTGCTGAAGGCCCCTTTTTTTTGCTGAAGGCCCCTGTTTTTTGCTGAAGGCCCCTGTTTTTTGCTGAAGGCCCCTGTTTTTTGCTGAAGGCCCCTGTTTTTTGCTGAAGGCCCCTGTTTTTTGCTGAAGGCCCCAGTTTTTTGCTGAAGGCCCCTGTTGTTTGCTGAAGGCCCCTGTTTCTGCTGCCCAGTGTCCCTGTTTATGCTGAAGTCTTTTTTTCTGCTGACCACCCACCTGCCCTGTCTCTGTTTCTGCAGTTGTCACGGCATCTGCTGAAAAATGGTTCCTGTCTCATTTAAGTCACTGTTTTTGCTACCCACCCACCTGCCCTGTTCCTGTCTCAGTTGCCCGCCCACCTGCCCTGTCCCCGTCTCATCTGACCACTCACCCGCCCTGTCCCTGTCTTAGCTGATCGCCCACACACCCTGTCCCTGTCTCAGCTGCCCGCCCGCCCTGTCTGTCTCAGCTGCACACCCGCCCATCCTGTCCCTGTCTCAGCTGCCCACCAGCCCGCCCTGTCTCAGCTAGCCACCCGCCTGGTCCCTGTCTCAGCTGCCCGCCCTGTCCCTATCTCAGCTGATGACCCTGTCTCAGCTGACCACCCACTTTTCCTGTCCCTGTCTCAGCTGACTGCCCGCCCTCTCTCAGCTGTCCACCCGCCCGGTCCCTGTCTCAGCTAGCCACCCGCCTGGTCTTTGTCTCAGTTGCCCGCCCAGTCCCTGTCTCAGCTGAAGTCCCTGTCTCAGGTGACCACCCGCCCACCCTGTCCCTGTCTCAGCTGAAGTCCCTTTCTCAGGTGCCCGTCTGCCCGCCCTGTCCCTGACTTAGCTGCCCGTCTGCCCACCCTGTCCCTGTCTCAGCTGACCACCCACCCGCATGCCCTGTCCCTGTCTCAGCTGACCACCCACCCACCCAGTCCCTGTCTCAGCTGCCCGCCCTGTCTCAGGTGAAGTCCCTTTCTCAGGTGCCCGTCTGCCCGCCCTGTCCCTGACTTAGCTGCCCGTCTGCCCACCCTGTCCCTGTCTCAGCTGACCACCCACCCGCATGCCCTGTCCCTGTCTCAGCTGTCCGCCCGCCCGCCCTGTCCCTGTCTCAGCTAGATTCCCACCCGGTCCCTATCTCAGCTAGCCACCTGCTCGGTCCCTGTCTCAGCCACCCACCCGCCCTGTCCCTGTCTCAGCTGATGTCCCTGTCTCAGCTGCAGTCACTGTCTCAGCTGCCCGCCCGCCCGTCCGGCCTCTGTCTCAGCTGCCCGCCCGTCCTGCCTCTGTCTCAGCTGCCCGCCCGCCCTGCCTCTGTCTCAGCTGCCCACCCTCCCGCCCTGTCTCTGTCTCAGCTGCCCACCCTCCCGCCCTGTCTCTGTCTCAGCTGCCCACCCTCCCGCCCTGTCTCTGTCTCAGCTGCCCACCCTCCCGCCCTGTCTCTGTCTCAGCTGCCCACCTGCCTGCCCTGTCTCTGTCTCAGCTGATTGCACACCCGCCCACCCTGTCTCTGTCTCAGCTGATTGCACACCCGCCCACCCACCCTGTCCCTGTCTAAGCTAAAGTCCCTGTCCGCCCTGTCCCTGTCTCGGCTGCCCACCCGCCCGCCCCGTCTGTCTCAGCTGCCCACCTGCCCTGTCCCTGTCTCAGCTGTCCGCCCGCCCGCCCTGTCCCTGTCTCAGCTAGATTCCCACCCGGTCCCTATCTCAGCTAGCCACCTGCTCGGTCCCTGTCTCAGCCACCCACCCGCCCTGTCCCTGTCTCAGCTGATGTCCCTGTCTCAGCTGCAGTCACTGTCTCAGCTGACCACCCGCCTGCCATGTCCCTGTCTCAGCTGCCCACCTGCCTGCCATGTACCTATCTCAGCAGACGTCCATGTCTCAGCTGCTTACCAGCCCACCTTGTCCCTTTCTCAGATGACCACCCTCCCACCCTGTCCCTTTCTCAGCTGCCCACCACCCGCCCTGTCCCTTTCTCAGCTGATGTCCCTTTCTCAGTTGACCGCCTGCCCTGTCCCTGCCTCAGCGATCATCCCTCTCAGCCAAGTCTCCGTCTCAGCTGCCCACCCGTCTGCCCTGTCCCTGTCTCAGCTGCCCACCCAGTCCCCCTCAGCTTTAGTTCCTGTCTCAGGTGTCCACCCACCTGCCCTGTCCCTGTCTCAGCTGTGCACCCACCCGCCCTATCCCTGTCTCAGATGCACGCCTGCCCTGTCCCTCTTTCAGCTGATGGGCCTATCTCAACTGCCGGCCTGCTCTGACTCTCTCTCAGCTGCCCGCCAGACCCTGTCTCAGCTGGTGACCCTGTCTCAGCTGGTGACCCTGTCTCAGCTGGTGACCCTGTCTCTGCTGGTGACCCTGTCTCTGCTGGTGACCCTGTCTCTGCTGGTGACCCTGTCTCAGCTGGTGACCCTGTCTCAGCTGGTGACCCTGTCTCAACTGGTGACCCTGTCTCAACTGGTGACCCTGTCTCAACTGGTGACCCTGGCTCAGCTGACCACCTGCCCACCCTGATCCTGTGTCAGCTTATCGCCCGCCTGCCCTGACCCTGTATTAGCTGACCACCTGCCCGCCCTGACCCTCTCAGCTGACCACCAGCCCTGTCCCTGTCTCAGCTGCCCGCTCTCTGTGTCCCGGTCCTGCTGCCCGCCCGCCCTGTCTCAGCTGACTGTCCTGTTCCTGTCTCAGCTGCCTGCCGCCCGCCCTGTCCCTGTCTCAGCTGTTGTCCCTGTCTCTGATGCCCACACGCCTGACCTGTCCCTGTCTCAGCTGATGTTCCCCATCTAACAGAGGCTCTGAACGAAGCCTTTCATTCTGGATGCTAGCCACTAGTTTGGAAAAACACGGTCATTAAGCCCCTACTAAAAAAGACAATCTTGGCCCTACAGACTTTAACAAGCATTGGCATAGACACAAGGTCTCGCCTAAGTGGAAGGAGGGGTGACGAAATCACCTACCCCTTACACCAGAATGGAACCCCATTCTTTTGTGTTTGTTCAGTTGTAGTCACTAACACTTCACATGCAGCAAGCTGTTTCTGAATGCGCTGAAGGGCAAGTGGGTGCAACCGTGCAAATGTTGTTGGTATCGCAAGAGTTGTAGCTTTCTAACTGCCAATAGAGAGAAAAGATAGCCCAGTCAACTCAGAAGTGAATGAATCCGCTATTACAGAAACAAATGTTCCAGATGCCTAAGAACCGGTAGTTCAGTGTTTCAAGGCTGTATGTGTACTAGAAGATTACTTATTACTGCTTTCATTGACTATGTGAGTTTTGGAAATATAATCTCTCTGGTGGTCCAATTACTGGTGCCGGCTAAAAGAACTGTCTGTACTGCTAGTAAATATGCAATAGTCTACGCCAGACAGAGTACTGGAAAATGAACCGTTAGATCTGATAGAGACATCTAGCCGCAGATTCCTTAACTTAGAATGTCCCCAGGCGTCAGACTGGATCCGGAATTTTTTTTGCAGCAGCACCTCTGCGCAGTTCCATTTGCGGCGTCGGTCGCCATCTGGTGCCAGTGCTCATCGCTCTCCCCTTCCGGGTAAGTCACGGCGCATGTCGCCGAGGTCCTCAACCTCCCTTCCTTCTGTTGTCAGGGGCACTACTTCCTGGATTTGTCCGGACGTGCGCCCCCGGGACTCGTCCCTCCCCGCCTTATCCTGGCACGGGGCGACTCAGACCCAGATGGAGGCCTATACCGTGGCCCTGCAGGCCTCACTGGGGTGTCCTCGGAGCCTCCGCTACATGCGGGGTCTCCGGCGGACTTGCTGGTGGGTTCGCCCCCAGCGCCGACTGAGCCCTTTGCCTCAAGGGATGATGGAGATATGGCTTTGCCAGGGTGCGGCCCGGCTGGGTCCCCCTCTTCGACCCCTAGCACCTCTACCGCACTCATAGTCCAGTGGGGCTCCCTGTGGCAGCGCAGGTGGTTGCTGGTGCTCGCAGCTTTGCTTCGAGCCCACCTTGGCCTTGAGGACAAGTGGCTGCCTGTTTGGATGTGGGGTCGGTGCCGGTTCGGTGCCGTAGACTTGCCTCCCCCGCTCTGACTCCATTCCTTACTTCGGAGTCGGAGCCTGTTGTGGTTAAGGCTGAGTCGGCACCGGTTCGGCGCCGTAGGCTTGCCTCCCCGGCTCCCGCACCTTCCCCCTCTTCAGAACCGGAGCCTGTTGTGGTTGAGGTCGAGTTGGTGCTGGACGAGGCAGGGTCGGCACTGGCCGAGGTCGCCCTGGTTCCGCCTCGACGTCGGATTATTGACTCCTCTCCGAAGGCTTCTGGAAGGAGTTCAGTGTTGCCTCAACATCCGGTGATGCCGGCTCTGTCCTTGCCTTTCCTCCCCTTGGAATTTGTGGCCCCGGCAGACTCCCCACCTCCTCCGGAGCCCCATCAGGACCCTCATTTGTCAATGGGGCTTCCTTCTTTTGGACATTGGTCTCCAGGGCCGGACTGGCCGTAGCGGGCACCGGGCAATCCCCCAGTGCGCCACACGGATGGGGGCCATTTTTTGTTACAGGGCCGTTTTTGCAGCATAGCTGCAAAATCGACCTTGTAACAAAATCGGCCGAAAACCGGCCCTGTCAAAGAGCTCGGCTGCACCCCCCACCTCGGGGGGTTGGGGCTGGCCGAGCACTTTATCAGGGCCGGTTTTGGTTCCCAGTTGGTCTCATCCTCAGTTCATTTGACAAACCCCTTGGGGTGGGAAGCAAGTTTACAGCCCTCACCCACGGATGAGTTGCTGTCCCCTCCTCTGGGGGCTACCGTGGCTGGTGCGGCGTTCATAAGAGTTGTCTCCGTGTTCTGAGTATGCAACCCCCTTCGGTCGCCCTGCGTGTCGACCCTCTGCTGTTTGTCCTCCACCATGGTTTCGGGAATGTAGAGCGGCTTCTGCCTTTCGAAGCTTTTTATGATGCCCTTTTTGGTACTTGGGCTCAGCCGGCTTCTGGTGATCTGGTGGCTCGTTCTATCTTGCACCGCCACCGTCCTGCTCCACGCGATACCGTGGATTCCTTGGGTCGAGCTATGGCTGGTACGGTTGCCCTACGGCGCCATGTTGGGTTGCAGGATGGAGTCTTCCCAGAGAAAATCCGGGAACGCCTTGTTGACCTACCCTTTGATGGGGATCTTTTGTTTGATGCCCACACCGATTCGGCTCTTCAGCGCCTCCTTGTGGGCTTTCTCCTCCCCCATAGGTCTGTACTTCGCAGGTCTCAGTTTGTCATGTTCTGGGGTGGTTACCCTTTCATTTAGCATCCTCCAGTTGCACTATGCGTTTTTGGGCTGGCAGTAAGCTTACAGTGGCCGGTGTTCCACAGGTTGTTTGTGTTCTGTCCTCTGACTGTGGTTTACCCTAAGAGGTGTTCCCCCGTTTTTCTTGGGGGTGCGCTATACTCCAAGTGGGGTACCTATATACTATTGGATAGCTCTGCTACGCGCCATGCGGGCATGGAGGTCCCTTTGGACTCTCTACGTCCCCTGACGCCATTATCTTACCAGCACGGTGTTCAGTGTTGTGCCTTTTGGTGCTATCTCCTATACGCCATGGGTCTCACCTTGCTTGAGCCTTGCATATGAGCCTCATTCTCCTCTTTTGGAGGTTTTCAATGTATTTCAACACGCTTGAAAATGCGGCTACCTCCTGCCACGGGTGCACTAGGTGGGTTCCTCCTACGGCATCCGTAGCTGCGTGGTCGTGGTTCGCCCCTTTTGAGATATATATATATATATATATGTATATATATATATATATATATATATCATCAATATATATATATATATATATATCTCCATTGATTGCCCATGGGGTATCCCTTTTTATACACCTCCACCTCTCTTTGCTACTACGAGGTCTGGTTCTATATCTTTCGTTCTGCACGACGGTGTCTTTTCTTAGTACGTTTATTGTGCACTTCTGTGTCTTTTCTTGCATCTTCAGCAATAAGGGTTCCTTGCGTTCCACTCCTTGGGGTGGTCCCCCGCTTCAGGATGCTCTTCTGTGGGGGGGGGGAGGGGGGGCATTTCCCCTCACAGTCAGAGGAGGTGGTCTGGAGATCTGAGGTTCTTCTCAACAGTTATGCGTGTTCCTCTTCAGATTGGCACCTTCAGTGTCTCTGCTGCCACTCCCTTCGGATGTGTCTTTTTCATTGCATGTCACCCTACTTTGTCTGCAGGGCCTGCAGGAAAGCTCCTCTGATGCAGGTCGTCCCAGGTGCTGTGCCCTGCGTCTCTGTTTCTCGTGGGTGAGTTCTCACCTTGGCCTTCAAGCTGCCTTGTGCTCATTTTAGCTACGGCACCTTCTTGTCTTTGTGGCTGTCTGCTCTGTGCATGTTTTAGTTGTGGTCCGAATCAGCGTGCTTCAGCGTGATACTGTTTGCCCCTGTCGCCCCTTTTGTGACTAGTTGTGCACTTGGTGTGTCTTTTGTTCCTGCCTGTACTTCTGAGACGATGCTCAGTTCCTGCCTCTTGCCTTTCGCTTCCTGGATGCTGCCTCTCCGGCCTCCCTTGCTTGGGCTAGCCTGGTAGGCTCTAGTTACATCTCTCCATGTTGTCTTCTAGCTTTGGTTGTTGTCAACTTAGTGCATCATTGAGCTCTGGGAGTGGTCCTTCTTCCTCCCTTCGTTGTGGACTCTCTCTTCTGTTCTTGGATATGGCTAGTGCTGTTTCTACATCTCATACTCATACGGGTGTGGTGTAGGCCCTTCTGGCAGTTTTGTGATGCCTTGTCTCCCATTGTCTTTTGCTCTTCTGTGCTACTTGGGTTGCTGTCTGGCTGCTCTGCCACAGCCTTCCCCATAGTCCGTCACTCTTTTGTTGGCTCAGTGCTTCAATCAATCAATCAATCAGCAGAATTTGTAAAGCGCACTACTCACCCGTAAGGGTCTCAAGGCGCTGAGGGGGTCGCTACTGCTCGAACAGCCAGGTCTTGATTTGTTTCTTGAAGGAGAGATGATCCACGGTCAGCCGTAGATGTGTGGGGAGGGTGTTCCATGTCTTGGCTGCCAGGAAGGAGAAGGATCTTCCTCCGACGGTGGCTTTGCGGATCCGTGGGGTGGTGGCGAGGGCGAGGCTGGCGGATCAGAGCTGGCGGTTAGGTGTGTAGAATGTGAGGCAACTGTTGAGGTACTTCGGGCCCGTGTCGTGGAGAGCCTTGTGAGCGTGGGTGAGGAGTCTGAACGTGATCCTTTTGTTGATGGGGAGCCAGTGCAGGTCTTTCAGGTGAGCAGAGATGTGGCTGTGGCGAGGGATGTCCAGGATGAGTCGTGCTGAGGCGTTTTGAATGCGCTGGAGTCTTTTCTGTAGTTTGGCTGTGGTTCCAGCGTAGAGGGTGTTCCCGTAGTCCAGGCGGCTAGTGACGCCTGGACTACGGCACTTTCTGTTGTTCTGTCACAGACCCACCTTTCCCTTGGGGCATGGCTGTGGTATCTATTTTAAGTTAAGGAATCTGTGGCTAGATGTACGAGTTACTTACCTTTAGTAACGATGTATCTGGTACAGACGTTGTCTAGCCGCAGATTCCTTAATGCCCAATGTTAGAGGGCCAATCTCAGGAGAGGACAGATTTCGCACCTGACCACCCTGGGACCCACCTCTCGTAGGAACACAGCAGAGCACTGGCGGGAGACCCTCAGGCTGAGGATCTCGAATCTCGAATCGTACGCGCTGCGCTAGCACCACTTCAACAGAGAGACACCACACTAGAGATTTTAAGAGAACGTATTCTTTATCTCTTCGAATAAAAATGGATCTTTAAGATCCGCAGAGTATTACGTACAGGTGAGCCGGGGCTCAAAGAGTCTTGGTAGTGATAGGGTAGCGGGACAGTCTCAAAGTTCAAGGTATCCGGCGCACAGCTCTCAATCCTCGAGCTGGGGGATACGGGATGATCTTGGGTCCAGCCGGACCAGAGTGTTCTCTCGAGCTGCGATCAAATCAGCAGGGCTCACGGTGATCTTCTTGGTTGCAAAGGAGCCGCGAACGAATCAGCAGGGCTCAAGAGTTCTCAAAGTAGCGATGGAGCCGCGACAGCGTCAGCAGGGCTCGGTGGGCTTCTCGGTTGCAAGGAGCCGCGAACGAATCAGCAGGGCTCAAGAGTTCTCCGGATAGTAGGGAAGCCGCAACCAGGTCCGCAGGGCTCTCGTAGTCCAGGATACAACTGGTTTGATCGGTCCAGAGCCACGACTGATATAGGACTCCCTTCCTTTGATGTCTGGAGTCCTCGCAGGCGGAGGTCTTGGCACCTGGGGGCTGGTTGTTGGGGGTTCCGCCTCGGCGGCTCCTTTCATCCTTTCAAGTTGGGTCTGGAGGAATCCCAGACACTCAGCAGGCCTGGAGCCAGCCCTCGGGGAGGCCGGATGGGTGATCGAAACTCATCTCTCGAGGGGAGGTGGAAGGTGTGACCAAGCTACTCCTCCCTCTCTCGCTCACAGGGAGCGCTCTACCCCCTGGCTGGGAATGGGGCCGACGTCGGGCTGGGGCCGGGGTGGCTATTTTAGGTGCAGGGACATGGGCCTCGGCCTCGGATGTCAGGAAAATGAAGGACGAGGACGGGAAGCCTAGGGTCAGGTATGTGTAACATGGCGGGAAGGGTCGGGTGGTTCAGGGTCTGGGGAAGCTATCTGGTTCAGGGGTGACCACGCCACGAGGCCGGGTCCAACACCCACCCATCCTCCCCGTTCTGCGAGGACCTTGCCAGGTGGGATTCTCCACTTTGCCTCCTTTCAGTTGCCATTGGTTTTCTTCCAGGGTGCTGACATTGTTGCGCCCCTTTAAGAGTTGCCATATGCCGCTGCCTCCCTCCGGGTGGCTTCTTTCCTGTAAAACGGTGCTCTTTGATTCACCTTCATCAGGAGATTCTTCTTCTCCTGTTGCCTTCTCTCCCTCCCGCCTTCTCCGTTGACTCAGGGCTCTTGTCTCCTCTATTGTCGTTGTCTTTGGGGATCTGCTGGGCTGTGTTTCGGCCTTCCATTACTATAGGGGAAGGGCTATTCTTTTCATACCTTCTTGCAGTAGATTGTTGTTCCTCCTGTGCTATGTCCTTGTTGGCCGGCACAGTTCTACGCGGTAATAACAGTCTACCTTTGTCTCTTGAGATATTCTTCCCTTGTTACTCAGCCTTTGGGGAGGGTCCACGCTTCGCTTTGCGGGGTTCTTTCTCAGAGCCTTGCTCTGCCTTTACTTATTCACTTATATGTAGACAGTGTCTGATACTGTCTTTTATGATGGTGTTTCGCACCATCCGCCTTCTTTATTTTGCGGATTTTTCATCCTTCGCACACTGTTCCCATACTTTCACAGTTTTGTTGGTGGCTCTGCGTTGTGTGACGGAAAAGTTTCTCTGAAGAAAACTGACATCAGCGCGCTGGGAGGGCCTTTTATGACTCGCTGATTTCATGACCGTGGACGACGTCAGGGTGGGGTCGTGTGGCGCCGTCGCCTGGCACGCACAGGTACTGCTGCTGCAAAAAAAAATCCGGATCCAGTCTGACGCTTGGGGATATTCTAAGTTAAGGATTCTGTGGCTAGACAACGTCTCTACCAGATACATCGTTACCGAAGGTAAGTAACTCATACTTTAATACATTTTTGTTGTTCCTGAGTGAAAATGTATCCTCACGTATTGCTTTTGGAATAGGGTTCACAACTTTCAGTTATCGCTTCAAAAGGCACCTAGCACGCATAGAGCCACTTTGCGCTCACACTGCTATTAGAGGGATTTTTTAAAGAGCGGGAGAGCAAGCATATTTTTGCTGGACTGCAGGCGGGCAAAAAGGAATGAACGGTAGGGGTGTGGGGGGCCGAGAAGTCAGGGACTGCAGGATGGGAGGGGGGGAGACACAGGAAGCCGTGACTGGAGTTAAATGTATATTTCAGTGAGCACATTAATAAAAACAAAAGCCGATATGTCTGCGAGAGCGAGCTAACGTGGATGCAGTGACTGGGGTCGGATGTCTATTAAGGTGAGCTCAATAACAACCGGTTTGTCTAAGAAAAAGAAAAAGGTAACCAGCACGACCAGCACCGACCGCCATCTGTTTCCAATTAACGCGACTGCAAGAAGCGAGCGCGATAATTGGAAACAGATGGTGCTGCTGCTCGCTCCCGAGCACCCTAGGCCAGGGGACAGAGAAGACGGGACTTGCACCCGTATTGGACCAATTGCGTGCTGTCTTTCTTAAAAAGACGCATGCAAAATCCAATTGTGGGTGATAAAAAAAGCTTGTGTTTAGAGTTTAAAGGCCCTTACTAAAAGCCTTGCAGAGCAGAGCATGCGCGCTGGCCCAGGCAAGACCTAAAAAGGGTCCCTGTTTTACCTACCCACCCGGTCCCAGTTTCATCGACCCCCCCACCTGCTCCGTCCCTGTTGCATCTATGCCCACCCGCCCGGTCCCGGTTTCATCTACACCCTCACCCACCTCATCCCTGTTTCATCTAACCCATGACCTGCCCATGTTTTATCTTGCCGTTGCTGTTTCATCTACCCCCGCCCACCCCTTCCCTGTTTCGTCAAGCCCCTTCCCTGTTTGATCTACCGCCTGCCCAGTCACTATGTCTTCTCTTCCCCACCCTTCCAGTCACTGTTTCTTCGCTTCCCTACCCTCCAAGTTAATGTTTTTCTCCTCCCACCTGCCCGGTTATGTCCTGTCTAGAAGGATGAGGGCCGCAGTGTGTCCCTGGTTGAGTAGCATGCGGATGCCATCGGTGGTGGCGAGGAGGGCGGTCTTGGTGCAGTGGCTGCTGCAGAATCCAGACTGGGGGGCGTCTAAGATAGAGTTCTCTTCGATGAAGGACGTTAGCTGGGTGTTTACGAGTCATAGCCTTTATAGGTCAAGCATGGGCAACCATGCGCTTCTCTGCATGTCATGCTGTCTTCAGGTATGGACTTGAAGCTCCGGCACACTTCGCCCATATTTTTCATTGGCTTGTGTCATTGTCCTTTGGAAACTGTGGCTTTTCATTGGTCAATAGGTGCAGTAGTCCCTCCTTAGTACCACCTTGTCTCATTTTGTAACCTCTCATGAGGACACCCCTTGTTACATGTGTTGTTACTCGGTAGGCTTTTAATTATAGCCTCTGAGCACTATTTGCTGAAATGGTTTTCTACTGCCTGCACTCTCCCCATTGCTTTAATGACTATTATTTTTTTTCATGGCACACCACGCTCATACAGTGGCGGCCACACCTCTGATTTATTTGCGGCACTGAACTTGGCCACATGTCTTTTTTTTTTTTATTTATTGCCTTTTTTTAACTGCCTCATGCCGCTCTTTCACTTTAATGGCAGCCGCGCCCCATTCCTTAGACCAGTCACGTCTAAGGAAAGGGGTGCGGCCGCCATTAAAGTGAAACCACGGCATTGGGACACTTTTACAACAAAAAAAAAAAAATTCAGTTGACAAATGCTTCTTTTTGTAAAAGCGCCCCTTTTTATGTCCTCGTAAGCGGTAAGACCCAAAGGGTTGGCTGCTTGGTATGCCACTTGCAGATCTCCTGACAGTAATGGCCCCAAGTATTGTCCCCATTTATACGGCGGCCAGGCTGCCGCTCTGGCCATTCGCTCGAAATTGGAGAAGTAGAAATCCGGATCTTCACCAGCAACGTACTTTTGCATTACAACCAAGGGAAGAGTGGTATGGGCCCTTGGTTGGCCATGCGTCTCTGCTAGTTTGCCTATGACTGTTTCTTGTGCGTTGCTTTGCTCAGTGAGTGTTCGGAGTAGATTCTCTCAGCCTTCCTCAGCCACAGCCAGGAATTTCTCCATGATTTTCCCTAACTGTTCCTAGTTGTCTGCCATCTTCTTCATAACAGCCTCCATGTTCACCGATCCCACTTCTGACACCGCCTGTGAGAGGGATGGGTGGAAATAGAAACTAGGAGGCATGATTGGCTTATTAATAGCTGTATTTTATTAAAGGTTTTGATGAACAGTGTATCCTCTGTGCATAGTCTTGGTAGATGACCACCGTCCCTTGGTTTGTCTCCTCAGTGGTTTTGATAGGAGTTGTTCGGTATGTCCGTCGACCCCCAGGAAGCTTGAGGAAAGAGACAAAAGAGGACGGTAAGTACTCTGTACTACTCGGATTTTAGGGTGTAGAGCGTTACGCCGGAGACTGTCACGACACCCCGTGTATGTGAAGTATGGTCAGGAAATGTCAGAGAGAATACTCAGTACACGGTCTCCTCAGATTAGAGTGGATACTTCTCTCTCTTGATCCTTTAGACCACAAGGAATTTCATGTCACAGGGAGGGTAGGTGATCAAGCAGAAAACTTGAGGGGCGGAAGAACGGAATGGGATGGTGCCAAAAAAATACACACAACTGCTCCTTAGAATAGTGCCCAAGCTGCTTTAGTGGCCTGTAACTTCCTGCCCATCCACCCCACTCCCTCGAACTTCCACCCGATTCCCGTCTCTTTGAGCCCTAGGCTCGTGTGCGGTGTCACTCACCGTCCAGGCCGTAACTCTCCTGAGTTACGACGGCGTTCACCCCCTCCCTGGGGGGAATCCACCACTCCTCGCACTACTCCTCGTCTTCCACGACTCCTTCCGTGGTTCTCCCGGACTCCTTGCCTCGTTCCCGCGTCTTGTCCGGCTCCGTATCCTCGCGACTCCTCTCTCTTCTGCCTTCCGTGATCCGCGACATCACCATGTTCTTCTTCCTGTTCCGCCTTTTCTTCTCGCTGCTCTCGGCCTCATTGATTGTCGTCGTCTGGCACGCCTCCATGTTCCTGTACGGAAGAGGTCCCAGACCAAGAGTTATCCAGGTTGCTGAGATATCGGTCTCTGGCCCAACCAACATCAGCTGTAGTTCGAGGTAAGGGGGCGGCTCCTGAAGGTCCGGGGTCAGGTCCCTTCCGACAGCGCCATAGCACACTTTCACTTTAATGGCGGCCACGCCTCTTTCTTTAGATATGGCTTGTCTAAAGTAAAGGGTGCGGCCAACATTAAAGTGAAAGCACCGTTTGACGCTTTTACAAACAAGCATTTGCATTGCAATAGGTGTTGCATTTATGAGAGTTTTCGTAAATGCGAGACCTATTGCATTGTAAATGCTTGTTTTACAGGCTTGCTCTGCACCCACCTTCCCATTCACCACCTCCACCGGACTGACAAAGCCAACTGCTCCCCCATAGGTGAAACCTATTGGCTTTGGCAATGCTTGTTAGAATAATTAGTAATGCTGTTCTCAGGCTTTGCAGAAGCTAGAAAACGAGCAACTGTTTGGAAAGAAATTTTGATTTCTATTCCCTGGGACGCCTGCTTTTCTCCCCTCTTGTATGGTCACTGCAAGAAGCTGCACTCCTTCGGCTTCTGAAGTACAACATGGAAAAGGAACCGGCTCCTACCCAGACTGGGATAATCTTTTTTTTATTTTTTATTAGAAACATAACAGCTGGGGGTCGTGGCTTGGACGGCAATGAGGACGGTCGTCTGAGTCTGTCAGCTCCGCAGTCCCGAGGCCAGCAACGGCGAGTTTCACCAGCCAAACGGAACCAAAACAAGCATAAGAAGCCGGATTCTGACAACGGAACCCACAGACCACAAGCGGAGCCAAGAAAACCAAAGGGAAAGTGGCCAAGGCAAGAAACACAGGCTTTTAAACCCTCCGGGCGGGAGACGGAGACGAGAGGCAAAATGGCGCCCAGACGCCCGCGGCAGGAGACATAGCCGCAAGCAGTGAAAGCGAGAGGAGGTGAGCCCGCAGGGAACACCCAGCGCAGCACATCCTAAATGTCCCCCACGCATGCAGGCATCATAATACACTGCAGCAAGCGCTAAAGAAGGCGGGAGGACTGAATCGGAACCAAAACCCGCCAGAAAACAGCGCGAAGAAGGGTGGGGAAACAGAAGAGCAAGCAGCAAGCAAAGGGAAGCACCGGCACAACAGCAAGAGAGGCTGGAACCAAAACGAGCCAACCCACACCTACCGTGAGGGGGGTAAAGCAGCTAAGCGAGATCGTGCAGGCGACCGAACGAAAGTGAAACCAGTCCATGCACAAGGCGCCGCCATTGCAGCTGCCGTTCCCGGAAGGAGTTGCCAAGGTGCAAAACAAAGGAACAGGAAGTGAGAAACAGGGGCGAGGCGAAGCTCGCACAGCAGCAACACTGCACCTACAACAAACACTACACGCTGCACCCACGCCGGAAGGCGGCACGAACTAAGAGATCGAGCAGCCTACACGCCCTGAGCAGAAACGCTACCACAGCGGTGACAACCCTGAACGCAACCCTAAACCCACACAGCGGTGACAACGACCGGAACAACTGGGGGGCGCCCTTACAGGCGGTGACGACACTACACACCAGTAAGCTACGGTGGCGGTGGCGAACGTAAACCCGACAAAGACGCCGGAGAGGCTACGCCTACCTAAGCACAGTGGGCACAGGGAACCAGCGAATCGAGGGCATAAGGGCATAACAGGAACAGGAACGAGCGACTCCTGGTCACACGCAAGAACAAGCGCCAAAGACCATAAACAGGGCACAGCGAACATCGGCCACAGCAATGCAAGTGTGGGCAGTCAAGCACGACAACCCACGTGTATGATACAAGGACACAGCGCAACAGACACAATATAGGAAGCCAATGAACAAACCACTACCCCAGATTGCGCAGAGGCAAACGAGACCAAGCACGCGCTGGCAGGGGCAAAATCAAAAACAAGAACCAGGAACATAAGACAACCCACAAGGTACCGTACGCACAACACAATCCCGGCACAAACTACTGGCTAAACCACAGTCATAACTGCAACCCAGAAGGGAGGGAGAGCAGACAACCTCCAAACAAGGGGGGGCCTCAGTGCAATGGCGGGACAAGAGGGGAGAACGGCCGGAGACCAGAAAAAACTCAGGAAAGATATTTCGGAGTCGCCGAAGAAGCCCAAAAACGAGGCAACTACGCTAGAGGCAATCCTCAAAAGGGTCAATGAAGGAAATGCAGTGGCAAAAGAAACAAAGCTCACAATAGACAATATGCAGCTGGAACTAGCAGCGATAAGAGCAGACCTCCACAGCACCAATACAAAGATAGAAGCAGCGGAAAAGCGCATAAGCGACATCGAGGATGTTACCATCACAAACACCAGAGCCCTAGCACAGTGCTCCAAGATTACAAAAGCCATGCAAAAGCAATTCGCGGAACAAGAAGACAAAGCACGAAGGGGCAACATAAGGATCCTGGGCGTCCCAGAAGGAGCGGAGGACACAGCGGGCACCTGTGCGGCCATGCTGGAAGATATGCTACCAAAGCTAACAGGCCTGAAATTTGATAGGCAATTTGAGGTCGATAGAGCATACAGAGTGCCAGCGGGCAAACCGGCACAGGGGAAGCCCCCCAGGCCGATAATCTGCTGCCCATTAAGATCTACCCACACCGTCGCCATCTTTGCCTTTGCCCGTAAAAATCAAAACCTAACATGGGCAAGCAGCAAGATAGTGCTCACACAGGACTACTCCAAACCAACAGTTGAAACAAGAAAAGGGTTTCTAGCACTGAGAGACGCCCTGCGCAGAAGGAAGCTCAACTTCAGCTTCTCCGGCCCAGCACGCTTCAAAATCACAGACAACTGGAGGACAATGGTCTTTGAAGACCCAGAAGATCTAAGAAGATACTTACAGGGACCACCAGCGGAAGAAATGGAAACCAAAAGCCCAGGAGCACCAAAAAGGAGCGCATCACCGGACGTTGCAGAAAAATCAGAATGAAAAGTGCAAAAAATTCAAAAGAGAACACACCGCAACTACCTCACTAGAATCTACCTCAAATAAGGGTCGGGGGTGCCCTCAACCAAAGTTCAATGATCTATGGCTAATCACAGAGATCTACCTTGATGACAGCAACTACCTCATGGAAAAGAGACGCGCAGGGAGGCAAGGGAGAGACAATCGCGGAGACTGATCTAAGCAGAACAATATCTCTCGAAGCTAATGAGCAACGGACGGCTCAAGGCTGTTTTGAACAAGTGAACGACTTGAACACAAGGCCTCAGGGACGATTGCGGAGCAAAGGGAACTTTGTCATCGCACACCCACTCAGCAAGTAAGGGGGGAAAGGGGGCTGGAGGAGAGGGGGGCTGGGGAGAGGGAGGGGTGCACGGGGTGCACATACATGGACTAGTTTCTTTCTCTATTTCTACCTTTATATCTCTTACCCCTATCTACCCGGTGGTACACGAAGCATAGGAGAAAGAGCAGGCAAATACCGACATGCAGGGACAGGACGAGGCAGCCATGGAAACGGCCAGATAAATACCATATAGAATTACACCCAACCAACACAAACACATCACCACCGATATCAAAGTGGTGTCTATGAATGTCAAGGGTCTGAACCACCCAGTTAAAAGAAGGAAAATCCTAGACCACCTGGCGAAACTCAAAAGTGACATATATGTACTACAGAAAACTAGACTAGAAGCGGAAGACATAAGCCGACTCAGGGCCAGCTGGATAAGCGAAGTCATAGGGTCACCTGCACAAAACAAAAAGAATGGGGTCATCACAATAGTGAGCAAGAAATCCAAGCTAGTACTGACAAGCTCGCAGGCAAACACAGAGGGCAGACTGCTAGTGACCAGTCTCGCGAGAGGGGAAGAACCCATACATGTAGCGAACATCTACGGCCCCAACACGGACGACAGGTCCTTCTGGGACAAGGTCGGAGAGCAGCTAGACACCCTACCGCTGGGGGAACTTCTCATGGTGGCTGGTGACATGAATCAGGTCTTAGACCCAGCCACGGACAGACACCCACATAGACCGAGTCAGACAGCACAGAAAGGGAACATTCTGAACAATCTATGCACAAAACTCAACCTCAAAGACCCGTGGCGACTTCAGAACCCAGACGGTAGAGAGTACACGTTCTATTCAACCCCACACAACTCATACAGCAGAATAGACTACATACTGATCTCAGACGCGCACCCTCACCGACTTGACCAAACAGAAATAGGCCCGCGAACGATCTCGGATCACTCGCACATCAGCCTTGTGCTCACTGGCAAACACAATGAAAGGCCAATGCGCAGGTGGAGATTTGACGACGAGCTGCTTAAAAACACAACAGCTAAGGCGGAAATAGAGACGGCAATAAAAGATTACCTCGCAATCAACGACACCCCCGACATAGACAGGAATTCACTATGGGACGCCCTAAAAGCCATGATCAGAGGCACAATACTCTCCATTAAAGGCAGGCTAAATAGAGAGAGGAACAAAAGGATCTCAGACCTAGAACAGGAGATTAAAAACTTAGAAACAGGACACATAGCCAACTTAGAAGACAGGAACACACTCACCACCCTAACAAAAAAGAAATACGAACTAAACAGAATTCTCAGTGAAAGGGCGGGAAACTGGATAAACAAATACAAAGCCATAAATTTGTGTAACGCCAACAGAGCAGGGAAGGCGCTAGCGTCCTACCTCAAGGGCAAGCAGAAACAGCACTCAATAGCCAGCAAAGACAAATCCCAGACAGCCAACAAGGAGATACTCAACGCGTTTAGAGATTTCTATGCGCAACTCTACAAAAGAGATACAACCCTAGGCAGTGATGGAGGCAAGGAACTCCTTGAACGCATCACAACTCCAGTACTGATCGACACCCAGCGAGGAATGCTAGAATCAAACATCACAGGTGACGAGATAGAGAGGGCTGTAGCCAGCCTCAAAGATAACAAAGCTCCAGGGCCGGATGGATTCACAGCAAGGTTCTTCAAACAGTTTCTACCATTACTCAAGCCCACACTGACAGACGTGCTCACAAACTGCGCCCATAGAGGCAGCATGACACCAACAATGGCAGAAGCCAATATCATAGTGATACCCAAGGAAGGCAAAGATACTCAACACCCCAAAAACTACAGGCCAATATCACTTATCAATGTAGATTGCAAGATTTACGCAAAAATCCTTGCGACCAGACTAAACACATACCTACCTAAGCTCAAACACTGCTCACAGGTAGGCTACCTTAAAAATAGAATGTACCACGACAACACTAGACTGCTCTGTCACATAATTAACCATGCCGGCAAAAGCAACAACGCAGCAGTCATGATAGCCCTGGACGCAGAAAAGGCATTCGACAGAGTATCCTGGCCATTCCTAGACCAATGTATGCAGAAATTCGGACTGGTACCCAATTACAGGAAGATGGTCCTGGCTCTATACAACGATCCAAAAGCACGCGTAGTGGTCAACGGGGGGACAGCTGAACCACTCTGCTTAGAACGGGGTACCAGACAGGGATGTCCACTCTCACCGGCCCTCTTCCTCCTAGCAATTGAACCTCTGCTCAATATGATGAGAACAAACACGGACATAACAGGGATACCAATAGAAGGGGAATCATTCAAACAAGCTGCCTACGCGGATGATGTCCTAATAATAACCGAAAACCCAGAAGAGTAAATTAAAGCCCTCATGGACACCATAGAACAGTATGCACATGTATCAGGATATAAACTCAATAGGGAAAAATCAGAGTGCAAACCACTAAATATTCAAACCATGAAGACAGTATTAGGTACATCGGGGCTCACATGGCAAAAAAAGTCCATCAAATACTTAGGTATCCTCTTCGAGAAGGACCTCAGGTCCACACTAGACCAGAACGAGCAAGCAATACTATGTAAAATCAAGGAACGGACAGAGAGGTGGTCACCCAAATTCACCACATGGTGGGGAAGGGTGGAAACAGTCAAGATGATGCTCACACCGATAGTGAACTACATGCTTAACATGCTCCCGTTGATTAATACAGCGGACTTCCATAAAAGACTAGACAAACTGCTCAACACCTTCCTGTGGAGGGGCACAAAACCCAGACTTAGCCTACAAAAACTCGGACTAGCCAAGAGCCTGGGAGGCCTCAATATAACAAACTTTAAGACATTCCAAACCGCATGCATAGCGAAACAAGGACTACACTGGCTGACCCCGAAACAAGAATCTACCCCGGCTTGGCTCTCGCTAGAAAGAAGGCTACTAGGGGGCATGGAACCCATCGCACTACTTACAGCAACCAAACATCCCGCAATCAAACATAACCCTATACTAAGAAACACCAGGAAGGCCCTCCTTAAGATAGACAGGCAACTAGACACAAGCGTAAAGAACTCGCAGCTGGAGTCCATATGGCACAATCCCAGAATCAAATATAGAGACAGAACACTAGATATACACTCTTGGTACAAGCATGGCATCTCCACAGTAAACCAACTACACCAACACGGCCCACACACCACGTTTGACACACTCAAAGATGAATACAAACTAAACAACATCGAACTATACAATTTCCTGAAGATCAAAGTGGCGATTAGGAAGGCAGGCCTTAACAAACACACACACCCTCAATCCTGCAATACGCTACCAACCTAAACAAACTGGGGCACCAGGTAGCACACTTGTAGAAAGCCCTAAGCCCCAAGTCCACCAAACTTAACAACAAGGTCACAACATACATGTTTTTCTTATGTATTTTTTATGATTTCTGATATCATGACATTTTCAATATATGTTTAAAATTTAGTAATTTTGTACACACTTCTAGCTGGCATTGTGAGTTATCGGGGTAGTACATGTAAGGGCTTTTTTCGAGTTGAACCTAGTGGGACCTCTCTAGTTTTTCTCTATATATCTCCTTGTCCCTAATTGGATAAAAAAAAGGAGACCTCCCTTACTTTAATTCTTATTTGTACACAACATACTGGGACACTCTCATAGGTAGAGAGCTCAGTGAGGAAGAGAGGATCGACCTCTGGACATCCACGTCGAGGAAGAAAGTAACAACCACCCTAGACCAAACTAAATTCTGGCTGATACACAAAGCATACTAGACTCCTGCCCGCCTAGCGTCCATAGGAGTCAGAGAAAGCGACTCCTGCTGGAACTGTAACAAACAAACAGGAGATCTACCATACCTTCTGTTCCATTGCACCAAGGTCAAGAAGTTCTGGAACAAGATAGGCACACTGATAAATGACATAACAGGCGCCTCACTCCAACTTGAGTTCCACAGCCTAGCCATAGGGTTCATGGCTCCCTCAATCAAAACCAAAGAGGATAAGGACCTGATAGACCTACTGCTGACGGCAGCAGTTAAGACGATACTGAACAACTGGAAGGACACAGCGAAAGTCACATTCAAGGCATGGTTCAACTGGGTTACATTCCTAAGGGGGGCAGACACCATAACGGCCAAACACACGCAGACGCCCCACAAGCAATGCGAAATGTGGCACTCACTGGACAACTACCTGGCCTCACACAAACCGCCGTAGTAACGGTAACAAGCAACGCAAACACAGGAGCCTCAACTTAGTCATAGAATATCAGCAAGACACTGCCCACGCCTCGCACCAGAAAATATTCCTCCTACCCTATGCTTCTCCACTCTCTCTTCTCCACTCTCTCTTTTTCTTTTCTGAGCCACTGAGACCAGGGGAGTGGGTAATCAACAAACGGGCGAGTGACAATAAGAAGGGAACCAGGGGGGACGGAGGGGGAAACTAAAGACTATCGATATATACGGAGGCACGAACTAACGGAACACACTGGCAGATCTGCACAGCCACAGTCAGAAGCACTAATTACTGAAATGATGGAACTGTGTTCCCTTCCCCCCCCAGGGCGCTTTTCTTCTCTTTCCTTTGTGAATTACCCCCCCCATGTATATGTTACGCACCATGTAAATATAATTTTCAATAAAAAATTACTGGAAAAAAAAAAAGGAAACATAACAGCTGGAAGTAGGGGGTGCTGCAAAACCATGCTGAAGTCCCGAAGCTGAATGAGCAGTAAAGATGCCTTTAAATCTTGTTTTTATCTTTTCACATTTGCTGTGCTGTTCCAAGGCAGAGGTCAAATGTCAGGCTAGTTTTCTGACAGTGCTGCTTGTTATTCTAACACTGAGACTGGTGTTTACTCTGTCTGACTGCACTGTGTGAGGATTCTGTAAAATGATGAACTATGTGACAATCTTGCTGTCGAGAAAGGAAAGGTGGTTTTCTTTAACACAATAAAATGTAAATACATATAATAAACTGTACACCTATTTCAAAATAGATAAGCTGTTAGGATAACACAAATGAAGCGATTGTTTTCTATTTCTGAAGGTTGATGGAAACAGATTTTAATAAGATCAACGCATATGACACGTAGCCGCTCTCGCCCCAGTAATCAGATCCTTCGGGTTCGAGCTAACATCATACGCCGATGACACCCAGATTGTGGTCTCGGTGCTCCCGGGGACCGAGGGGGAGGTGGCAGGCAGGTTTCAGGATTGCATGTCTGCAGTCAGCTCCTGGATGGCAAAAAGCTGTTTAAAATTGAACTCATCAAAGACTGAGGTGATCATCTTTGGCCCAAGTACTAATCTTTGCAGCCCTAACTGGTGGCCCACTGATATGGGGTCTCCTCCTCTCCCTGTTTCAAAGGTGAAGAATTTGGGGGTCGTTATTGACAACCTACTCACCTTTAAACCACAAGTCAATGCGCTGAGTTCCTCTGTACACTGCACCCTGAGAATTATCAGAAAGGTTTTGCCCTTCCTTCCTGAGGGCTGTAGAAAGACGGTGGTGACAGCCCTTGTTCTCTCACGCATCGACTACTGCAATAGCCTTTTTCTTGAGGCACAACAGGGGGTGCTCAATAAGCTTCAAGTTTTACAAAATGCGGCCGCCCGCCTAATTGGGGGATTGCCCAAGTTCTCCTCAGTCTCCAAGGAGTTGGATAAACTGCACTGGCTTCCGGTGCGGAAGCGGATTATGTTCAAGGCCCTCTGTATTGTCTTTAAGGCACTACATGGTCTTGGTCCAGCGTTCCTTCAGGATCTTTTTCAATGGTATAGACCAGGTAGACAACTGAGGTCGGCCAGTCTTGGGCTGGTTAAAACCACTCGGATCAAGAAGGCACGCTGGGGTGGAAGGAGTTTTGTCAGGGGAGCTGCGACGGCGTGGAATTCCCTCCCTCTCTCCCTCAAACTTAATAAAAATCTCATGACATTCAGCAAAGATCTAAAGACATGGCTCTTCTCCCATTAAGTACCCATATCTTCCGCTTCTTTGGAATTATCACTTCAGCGCCAGGACGCCGACTGGTATCAGTGCGCTCTATAAGTGTTAAAAATAAATAAATAAATAAATAAATGACACACTTTTGGTGATGCGCTAATGACAAATAATTTCTGAATTCCATTTTCCACACATTATCTTTTGTGCACAATATAGTTTTATAAGTAAAACTATGTCTGTGCAAATTGAATGATCGTTTTAGTAGAAAATGTGGCCTGTAAATGCAAATATCCTAATTAATACACCAGGCTTTAGTAATATATTTGTGACAGTGTGCTCCAAAATGCAACACAAGCTGCATACTAACTACACCGTTAATACTCTTCAGTGCAGTAACATTGAGTGCACCACTCAGAACATTGCTCCAGCGCCACTGAATAGAAAAGCAAGTGCTTGTAAAAAGCAATTACTTTCTATCTCCAAATAGTGACACGATTCCCGAAATGCCTTGTAGAATCAATTACCTCATTTGCAAATGTTTCCAAAATCAATTATATTTTCTAATGCTGAACATTTAGAAAACACCAACCTCAGCACCAACCAGGTCACGTGACACTTGGACTGTCCCAGAGTGACCTCGAGGTTGCATTGTGCAAATTAAAGGGAAAATAATTGAACCGCTTGACAAAATGTTTGTCGGAATATTAGAGGAGTCATGATCTATCCTGTTGAAATACACATTTAATTGCTTCGGTTTGAAATGGATCAGTCAAATGCAAATTGTGGTTTCTGAAGACTTCAGCTGCTGAATGCACTTCTCAAGCACAAACAAAATTAAACTTTAAGTACATGGTGACAATGCTTCTTCCATACCAAATAATATAAACTCCTCATTTTTGGTTGCTGCGGAATCTGGATTAGAAGGTGTCCAGGATGCCCTTGGTTTCTGTGAAGTGAGCTAGTGGGTGTTGATTGCCTTTTTGATGACTTTGGCTACGAAGGGAAGCAGTGAGATGGGCCTGAAGTTTTTAAAGTCCGTCGGGTCTGTGTGTCTGCCAAAGAACTTTTATTTTGGTTACAAGAATTATTGCCCTCAGCCAGAGAATAGCGCTTTTTTAAAATTGATCACAACTTGCTCGTGTCTGGTAATGTGCTGCAGTGCTTGGACTAGGTTCATGCAAGTTTCATTCGGTGTTTCTGGGGTGTGTTTAGGTGTGCCCTCAATGGGTCTGTGGCTTTGTTATGCTTATGACATGTTGCCTCAGTATGATCACTCGAGTGTGAGATTGGAGCGGCGGTGTGTGGGTTATTGTTGGGTACAGAGTTGAGTTCAGAGTGATGTGTGATGAAAGCTAAAAATAGTGGCTGTTGGTGCTTATGGAAAGGGCTGTCAAAAGTGTATTCATTGTATGCTGGTCATGGTTTGGGTGTTATTAAAAAAAGAAACTAGTTATTCCCGAAAACTAGAATGCTTTTTATAATTCGCGTGATATGGGTTGGTGCTCCTTGAAGGTTTAGTGCGCCCTGGTTATCCTGTGGGAAACAAACACAAGGAAAAGTACTGAAGCCTTCAAAGTCACAGATGCAACAGTAGCTTTATGCTTGTGTTTAAGACAATAGTACAGAATGAGTTAGTGAACATTAAAGCATCAGTAACTCCTTTTTTAGCCAAAGTGTATTCAATGCAAGACAACCCGACGTGTGGACCAGAGAGCCTGCCTTCCATTGGAGCAGTGTGTCGCTGCTGCTGGAGCCCAGCTTTAACGGTTCATAGTTTGGTATTGGACCTTAATGCTGCAGCGCGGTGCAAATGTCAGGCGTCGAGGTACTTTGTGTTTGCTGTTCCATTGCTGCTGCCTGTACCTGTTCACCAGAGTGCTCCAGACACTATTACACTGTGACAAGAGGAAGAGTGTGCTGGAAGCATGCACTGCTGCTGCCTGTACCTGTTCACCAGGGTGCTCCAGACACTATTACACTGTGACAAGAGGAAGAGTGTGCTGGAAGCATGCACTGCTGCTGCCTGTACCTGTTCACCAGGGTGCTCCAGACACTATTACACTGTGACAAGAGGAAGAGTGTGCTGGAAGCATGCACTGCTGCTGCCTGTACCTGTTCACCAGGGTGCTCCAGACACTGTTATACTGTGACAAGAGGAAGAGTGTGCTGGAAGCATGCATTGCTGCTGCCTGTACCTGTTCACCAGGGTGCTCCAGACACTGTTACACTGTGACAAGAGGAAGAGTGTGCTGGAAGCATGCATTGCTGCTGCCTGTACCTGTTCACCAGGGTGCTCCAGACACTGTTACACTGTGACAAGAGTAAGAGTGTGCTGGAAGCATGCATTGCTGCTGCCTGTACCTGTTCACCAGGGTGCTCCAGACACTGTTACACTGTGACAAGAGGAAGAGTGTGCTGGAAGCATGCATTGCTGCTGCCTGTACCTGTTCACCAGGGTGCTCCAGACACTGTTACACTGTGACAAGAGGAAGAGTGTGATGGAAGCATGCACTGCTGCTGCCTGTACCTGTTCACCAGGGTGCTCCAGACACTGTTACACTGTGACAAGAGGAAGAGTGTGCTGGAAGCATGCATTGCTGCTGCCTGTACCTGTTCACCAGGGTGCTCCAGACACTGTTACACTGTGACAAGAGGAAGAGTGTGCTGGAAGCATGCACTGCTGCTGCCTGTACCTGTTCACCAGGGTGCTCCAGACACTATTACACTGTGACAAGAGGAAGAGTGTGCTGGAAGCATGCACTGCTGCTGCCTGTACCTGTTCACCAGGGTGCTCCAGACACTATTACACTGTGACAAGAGGAAGAGTGTGCTGGAAGCATGCATTGCTGCTGCCTGTACCTGTTCACCAGGGTGCTCCAGACACTATTACACTGTGACAAGAGGAAGAGTGTGCTGGAAGCATGCATTGCTGCTGCCTGTACCTGTTCACCAGGGTGCTCCAGACACTATTACACTGTGACAAGAGGAAGAGTGTGCTGGAAGCATGCATTGCTGCTACCTACACTATTACACTGTGACAAGAGGAAGAGTGTGCTGGAAGCATGCACTGCTGATGCCTGTACCTGTTCACCAGGGTGCTCCAGACACTATTACACTGTGACAAGAGGAAGAGTGTGCTGGAAGCATGCACTGCTGCTGCCTGTACCTGTTCACCAGGGTGCTCCAGACACTATTACACTGTGACAAGAGGAAGAGTGTGCTGGAAGCATGCATTGCTGCTGCCTGTACCTGTTCACCAGGGTGCTCCAGACACTATTACACTGTGACAAGAGGAAGAGTGTGCTGGAAGCATGCATTGCTGCTACCTGTACCTGTTCACCAGGGTGCTCCAGACACTATTACTTACACTATGAAACGAGGAAGAGTGTGCTGGAAGTATGCATTGCTGCTGCCTGTTCCTGTTCACCAGGGTGCTCCAGATACTATTACACTGTGACAAGAGGAAGAGTGTGCTGGAAGCATGCATTGCTGCTGCCTGTACCTGTTCACCAGGGTGCTCCAGACACTGTTACACTGTGACAAGAGGAAGAGTGTGCTGGAAGCATGCATTGCTGCTGCCTGTACCTGTTCACCAGGGTGCTCCAGACACTATTACACTGTGACAAGAGTAAGAGTGTGCTGGAAGCATGCATTGCTGCTGCCTGTACCTGTTCACCAGGGTGCTCCAGACACTGGTACACTGTGACAAGAGGAAGAGTGTGCTGGAAGCATGCATTGCTGCTGCCTGTACCTGTTCACCAGGGTGCTCCAGACACTGTTACACTGTGACACGAGGAAGAGTGTGCTGGAAGCATGCATTGCTGCTACCTGTACCTGTTCACCAGGGTGCTCCAGACACTGTTACACTGTGACAAGAGGAAGAGTGTGCTGGAAGCATGCATTGCTGCTGCCTGTACCTGTTCACCAGGGTGCTCCAGACACTGTTACACTGTGACAAGAGGAAGAGTGTGCTGGAAGCATGCATTGCTGCTACCTGTACCTGTTCACCAGGGTGCTCCAGACACTGTTACACTGTGACAAGAGGAAGAGTGTGCTGGAAGCATGCATTGCTGCTGCCTGTACCTGTTCACCAGGGTGCTCCAGACACTGTTACACTGTGACAAGAGGAAGAGTGTGCTGGAAGCATGCATTGCTGCTACCTGTACCTGTTCACCAGGGTGCTCCAGACACTGTTACACTGTGACAAGAGGAAGAGTGTGCTGGAAGCATGCATTGCTGCTGCCTGTACCTGTTCACCAGGGTGCTCCAGACACTGTTACACTGTGACAAGAGGAAGAGTGTGCTGGAAGCATGCATTGCTGCTACCTGTACCTGTTCCCCAGGGTGCTTCAGACACTGTTACACTGTGACAAGAGGAAGAGTGTGCTGGAAGCATGCATTGCTGCTACCTGTACCTGTTCCCCAGGGTGCTTCAGACACTTACACTGTGACAAGAGGAAGAGTGTGCTGGGAGCATGCATTGCTGCTACCTGTACCTGTTCCCCGGGGTGCTTCAGACACTGTTACACTGTGACAAGAGGAAGAGTGTGCTGGAAGCATGCATTGCTGCTACCTGTACCTGTTCACCGGGGTGCTCCAGACACTGTTACACTGTGACAAGAGGAAGAGTGTGCTGGAAGCATGCATTGCTGCTACCTGTACCTGTTCACCAGGGTGCTCCAGACACTGTTACACTGTGACAAGAGGAAGAGTGTGCTGGAAGCATGCATTGCTGCTACCTGTACCTGTTCCCCAGGGTGCTTCAGACACTGTTACACTGTGACAAGAGGAAGAGTGTGCTGGAAGCATGCATTGCTGCTACCTGTACCTGTTCCCCAGGGTGCTTCAGACACTGTTACACTGTGACAAGAGGAAGAGTGTGCTGGAAGCATGCATTGCTGCTACCTGTACCTGTTCACCAGGGTGCTCCAGACACTGTTACACTGTGACAAGAGGAAGAGTGTGCTGGAAGCATGCATTGCTGCTACCTGTACCTGTTCCCCAGGGTGCTTCAGACACTGTTACACTGTGACAAGAGGAAGAGTGTGCTGGAAGCATGCATTGCTGCTGCCTGTACCTGTTCACCAGGGTGCTCCAGACACTGTTACACTGTGACAAGAGGAAGACTGTGCTGGAAGCATGCATTGCTGCTACCTGTACCTGTTCCCCAGGGTGCTTCAGACACTGTTACACTGTGACAAGAGGAAGAGTGTGCTGGAAGCATGCATTGCTGCTACCTGTACCTGTTCCCCAGGGTGCTTCAGACACTGTTACACTGTGACAAGAGGAAGAGTGTGCTGGAAGCATGCATTGCTGCTACCTGTACCTGTTCCCCAGGGTGCTTCAGACACTGTTACACTGTGACAAGAGGAAGAGTGTGCTGGAAGCATGCATTGCTGCTACCTGTACCTGTTCACCAGGGTGCTTCAGACACTGTTACACTGTGACAAGAGGAAGAGTGTGCTGGAAGCATGCATTGCTGCTACCTGTACCTGTTCCCCAGGGTGCTTCAGACACTGTTACACTGTGACAAGAGGAAGAGTGTGCTGGAAGCATGCATTGCTGCTACCTGTACCTGTTCCCCAGGGTGCTTCAGACACTGTTACACTGTGACAAGAGGAAGAGTGTGCTGGAAGCATGCATTGCTGCTGCCTGTACCTGTTCACCAGGGTGCTCCAGACACTGTTACACTGTGACAAGAGGAAGAGTGTGCTGGAAGCATGCATTGCTGCTACCTGTACCTGTTCACCAGGGTGCTCCAGACACTGTTACACTGTGACAAGAGGAAGAGTGTGCTGGAAGCATGCATTGCTGCTACCTGTACCTGTTCCCCAGGGTGCTTCAGACACTGTTACATTGTGACACGAGGAAGAGTAAGCGAGAAGCATGCATTGCTGCTGCCTGTTCCTGTTCACCAGGGTGCTCCAGACACTATTACTTACACTATGAAACAAGGAAGAGTGTGCTGGAAGTATGCATTGCTGCTGCCTGTTCACCAGGGTGCTCCAGACACTATTACTTACACTGTGAAACGAGGAAGAGTGTGGGGCAAAGCATGCGTTGCTGCTGCCTGTGCCTGTTCACCAGGGTGCTCCAGACACTATTACTTACACTATGAAATGAGGAAAAGTGTGCTGGAAGCATGCATTGCTGCTGCCTGTTCCTGTTCACCAGGGTGCTCCAGACACTGTTACACGGTGACAGGAGGAAGAGTGTGCGGGAAGCATGCAGTGCTGCTACCTGTACCTGTTCACCAGGGTGCTCCAGACACTGTTACACGGTGACAGGAGGAAGAGTGTGCGGGAACCATGCACTGCTGCTAACTGTACCTGTTCACCAGGGGGTGCTCCAGCCACTGTTACACAGTGACACAAGGAAGAGTGTGCAGGAAGCATGCATTGCTGCTACCTGTACCTGTTCACCAGGGTGCTCCAGACACTGTTACACGGTGACACAAGGAAGAGTGTGCGGGAAGCATGCACTGCTGGTACCTGTTCACCAGGGTGCTCCAGACACTGTTACACGGTGACACATGGAAGAGTGTGCAGGGAAGCATGTACTGCTGCTGCCTGTACCTGTTCACCAGGGTGCTCCAGACACTGTTACACGGTGACACATGGAAGAGTGTGCAGGGAAGCATGCATTGCTGCTGCCTGTTCCTGTTCACCAGGGTGCTCCAGACACTCTTACACTGTGACACGAGGAAGAGTGTGCAGGGAAGCATGCATTGCTGCTGCCTGTACCTGTTCACCAGGGTGCTCCGGGCACTATTACACTTTGACACGTGGAAGAGTGTGTGGGAAGCATGCAGTGCTGCTACCTGTACCTGTTCACCAGGGTGCTTCGGACACTGTTACACTTTGACATATGGAAGTGTGCGCGAAAAGCATGCATTGCTGCTACCTGTACCTATTCACCAGGGTGCTTCAGACACTGTTACACTTTGACACGTGAAAGAGTGTGTGGGAAGCATGCACTGCTGCTACCTGTACCTGTTCACCAGGGTGCTCCAGACACTGTTACACTGTGAGACAAGGAACTGTGTACGGGGAAGCATGCACTGCTGCTGCCTGTTCACAAGGATGCTCCAGACACTGTTACTCTGTGATACGAGGAAGTGTGTACGGGGAAGCATGCACTGCTGCTGCCTGTTCACAAGGATGCTCCAGACACTGTTACTCTGTGATACGAGGAAGTGTGTACGGGGAAGCCTGCACTGCTGCTGCCTGTTCACAAGGATGCTCCGGACACTGTTACACTTTGAAACGTGAAAGAGTGTGCGGGGAACCATGCACTGCTGCTAACTGTACCTGTTCACCAGGATGCTCCAGACATTGTTACACTGTGAAAAGAGGAAGAGTGTGTGGGAAGCATTCTCTGCTGCTTCCTGTACATTTTCACCAGGGTGCTCCAGACATTTTTACACTGTGACAAGAGGAAGCGTGTGCGGGAAACATGCTCTGCTGCTACCTGTACCTCTCCACCACGGTGCTCCAGGCACTGTTACACTATGACATGAGGAATAGTGTGCGGGGAAGCATGCAGTGCTGCTGCCTGTACCTTTTCACCAGGGAGCTCCAGGTACTGTTACACTGTGACTCGAGGAAGAGTGTGCGGGCAAGCATGCAGTGCTGCTGCCTGTACCTTTTTCACCAGGGTGCTCCATGTAACGTTACTCGACGAAGTGTGCGCAGGGAAGCATGCATTGCTGCTACCTGTACCTGTTCACCAGGGTGCTCCGGACACTGTTACACTGTGACATGAGGAATAGTGTGCGGGGAAGTATGCACTGCTGCTACCTGTACCTCTTCACCAGCGTGCTCCGTACAATGTTACACTGTGACACGAGGAAGGGTGTGCGGGAAGCATATACTGCTGCTGCCTGTACCTCTTCACCAGGGTGCTCCAGACACTGTTACACTGTGACACAGGGAAGAGTGTGCAGGGAAGCATGCTCTGCTGCTACCTGTACACCAGGGTGCTCCAGATACTGTTACACTGTGACAAGAGGAAGAGTGTGCCGGGAAGCATGCATTGCTGCTGCCTGTACCTCTCCACTACAGTGCTCTGGACACTGTTACACTGTCAAACGAAGAAGAGTGCGGGGGAGCATGCACTGCTGCTACCTGTACCTCTTCACCTGAGGGTGCTCCAGATAGTGTTACAGTGTGACATGAGGAAGAGTATGCAGGAAGCATGCATTGCGGCTACCTGTACCTGTTCACCGGGGTGCTTCGGACACTGTTACACTTTGACAAATGGAAGTGTGCACAAAAAGCATGCATTGCTACTACCTCTAACTGTTGACCAGGGTGCTCAGGACACTGTTACACTTTGAAACGTGGAAGAGTGTGCAGGTGTTGGACTTGGCCCTTTTGGCAGGTTAACCCCTGAACTTTTTGCCTGTGAATATGACATGATGTTAGTGGATTTCTGGTCTCTGCGCACTTTAGCACTGTGGCCCAGTGTAAAGTGCGTGCGCTCTCTGAGTGCGTGTGGTGAGATTGGCCTGCCCTCCCATAGGAATGCATGGGGAATCTGTATGTCCATGGTAGTTCCTGATGTGTGGGGAGTGCAGGGTCAAGTTTTGTATGTGCGAACTCGTGAGATTAAATGCTGCGCGATGATGTGTCCGGATTTATTGTGTCTAGTGTGGAAGTGCTACTTTTAGAAGTTGGCATGTCTGTGCAGTAAATGTGAATTGACTGTCTGGCTTGTGATTGGCTGGAGCTAGCTGGTGTGCCTGGCTCCAGGAGTCAGGATGGGTCTGCCCCGGTGGTGAATGGAGAGATCTGCATGTTGATGGGAGGGAGGAGTGCACCTGGGACCTGAATAGGGCCGGGCCTTCCCTCCACAATGCTGGCTCCACCCCCTGTGGTGTGTCCGATGTCCCTGACCGATCCTGTGAATAGGCAGAGGGGCTGAGCAAAACAAAGTGCTCAAGAACCAGTTGCATCTGGTTCGCCCTTTGCCTGCACCTTTGGAAACAAAGGATTTCTCTGTATAAAGAGGGGCTGTGACCAATGTTCCCTCTAATTTTTTTCCTCTGTGTGCGGCAGTGGAGGGTCTCTGTGCGCTGCAACCATGGCTATGTGCGCCAGGAACCAAACCGTGCGTGTCTGCGGCGCCAAATGCCACTCAAAACGTTTACTTTAAAAAGTGAAAAGATGGTGCATTTTCACACATACAGAGCCAAAATAAGGGTCTTAAAGTCAGTTTGCAAATTTATTGTATTGCCTGTATTTTCATTGTTGTGTCTCTGACTGCTGTCTGTCTTTCACGCTGCCTGTACGTGGTCCATGCCACTTTTTCTTCCCTCTGTTCCCCTCACTGTCCCTGTGCTCTCTCTGTCCGGTCTTTCCTTCTGTACCCCTCGCTGCCCGTGTCTCTACCCAGTTTTCCCTTCTGTTCCCCTCGCCGCCCCTCTGCCCGTTCTGCCTTCTGTTTCTTAGCTGCCCCTATATTTCTGTATTCTGTATTTTGCCTCTGTGCCATTAGTTTTTTGTGCCCGTCTGCCCTCTGTGCCACTTCTTTTTGTGACCTTCTGCCCTCTGTCCCACTCGTTTTTGTCCCCTTCTGCCTTATCCACTTCGTTTTCCCCTTGTTTTTTGTGCCTTTCTGCCCTCTGTTCCACTTCGCTTTCCCCTCGTTTTTTGCCTTTCTGCCCTCTGTCCCACTCGTTTTTGTAGCTTTCTGCCATCTTTCCCACTCGTTTTTGTGCCCTTCTGCCATCTGGGATAAACTGAAAAGAAATTTTGAGTGCACAAGGATAACAATTTTCAGTTATTTACTTCAGCCCTAACGATCCTTGGCTGCACCAACTCATAAACATGCAACTAGATGAGATTGCACAAATCACTACCAATAAAGCTGAAACTTTAGGTTTCACCCCAGAAGCAGCTTTGGAAATCTATGATTTGATTCAGGAGACCAGACAATTGACTTCTCAGAAAACTACCACAGCACAATTAATACGTCAATTTGAATATATGAGCAAAAAAGAAATTAACCAGAGGATGATTCCACGCTAATACACTACCATAAAAACAAAAGAATACAGAGAGGCCTTCGGATAGCCCTCAAGCCTATGTTGTGTAAAAATAGTAACGTTGGTATCAAATTCTAAACAAATGTTCTTTGGATTTGATTCTGCTGATTGTGGAAGAACTATCGAAACCACTGACAGAAATAGAGGACGAAATTAAAACATTAAAGTCTGAAATCAGTACAATCCCGGATCTGCAAAAAACTTTAGAGGATGTGAATAGTATACTTGATAAGTACGCTAAAGAAGTGAATGAACGCAAAATTCGTAAGTATCGTAGAGATACCTTGGATTATAAACTCGAGGAGGTTTATACTTGGGCCGACATTTATAATCAAAGGAAATGGCAACCTCAACAACAACAATCAAAAAAGACCACAACATCATCATCCCAAGAGAGCGTTGTATCAGACTCAGACATAGCATCAACAAGAAGACCCATAACAAAACCTACAATCCCAATAGATAATACAGGAGAAAAACCATCCACGAGCAATGTGACCCCACAAGTGAGTTTTTTAGAGATCAGTCCAGCTGCAAACGCCCCACCAACAATTACAGAACCACAAGAAGAGGACGTGGAAACAGAAAAAAGTATAGCAGAAAGGACAAGGAGTCAAAAAACGAAAACAAATTGATTGTTAACATCTCATCTAAACAACTTACGGCAGCTGAAACTAAAATTCTAAATAAAGGGATGACATTTGTACCTACATATCGTTCTAATCCAGCTGAAACAGACATTGCACTATTTAAATTCTTCAGATCGTTGAAGTTGAGATACTTCTTAAAGATTCCACTGAAGTCCAACCCGAAAAAACTTGGGAGAAAGAATTTAGACCTAAAAGTTCGTTTTGCGCACCATTCACGCATAAAACCATTGAAGCCTTTGAGCGGTCGGTCCTCACAGACGTTCAACAAATTACATACACCAAACCTAAAAAAAGCAACCTTTCCTCCAGTGAATGGAATACATTGAAAAATCTAAATAACAACAAACAACTAACATTCCAGAAGGCAGACAAAGGAGGTGCCTTAGTAGTCATGGATACTGATTTCTACAAAAAAAATGTGAATGATCATGTGAACAACTCTGACATATATCTTCCTTTAGAATCAGATCCCACTCATGAATACCAATTGATTCTACAAAAAATCATCAATCATGCCTATGATATGAAGTGGATTAATGAAAAAACTAAACAATACTTTGAAATGAAACACCCCAGACGACCTAAGTTGTACATGATGCCAAAAATACACAAGGATCTTAACAACCCGCCATTCAGACCCATCGTCTCTGCGTGTGGGTCAATCTCTGAACCCATAGGGAAATTTGTGGACAAGTTCTTGCAACCTATTGTACAAAACACTTCTACATACATTAAAGACACAACTGCATTTCTGAACTTATTGAAAACTATTGTACTAGACATGAATTAAACATATCTACTCTGTACCATTGATGTTACGGCCCTTTATACCTCTATACCCCACAACGAGGGTATAGAGGCATTGGAATGGAGCCTAATAAACAGTGACCTTGAGGAGCAACAGAAACTGTTCATCATAGAGCTCATGCAATTTGCATTATACTGCAGTTATTTTGAATGGGAAGGAAAATTCTACAACCAAAGTAGTGGCACATCCATGGGCTTTGGGGGGGCGCCCTCGTACGCCAATATTTTCATGAACAAATTTGAAACCGATTACATTCTTGAAAACTCAACATGGACAGAGAACTTGGTTATGTACAAAAGGTACATTGATGATTTGTTTATAATATGGAGAGGTGAACGACAAGATTTGGAAAATAACATCATGGCACTAAATTCACGTAATGAACGCATTAAATTCACCTATACCATAGATGAACAATCTATAGCATTCCTTGACGTGAGAGTGGAAATTTCAAACAATACTATCAGCACGAGCGTCCACATAAAAAAAACAGATAAAAACTCCTCACTATTGTTTCAAAGTTTTCACCCTATGTCTCTAAAAAAACACTTACCGACTTCACAATTTATCAGAATGAAAAGAATTACCTCCAATGAGGGAGAGTTGACAAATGTGTTGCAAGAACAAATAATCAAATACAAGTCAAGAGGATATCCAGATGACGTGTTGCAAACATCATTAAATAAAGTGGCTATTCAATCTCGAACCAGCATGTTAAAAGAGACAACTAAAATCCAAGAAGTAAAAACAGTATGTGTATTGAAATTTTCTACGGATGCATCTAAAATTAAAAAAATCGTCAATAAACATTGGAGATTAATTCAGCAAGAACCTGACTTAAAAGACTTATACAACGAGAAAATAACCTTTGCGTTTCAAAGGTCTAAAAACATTAAAGAACTCTTGAACACTCCGAAGAAATCTACAATGACCTATCGAGGCATGCAAAAATGTCAAAATTGTACCCACTGTGGAAATGTTATTGTGGGAAATCAATTCACTCACCCCACCAAAGGACAACAAATAGAACTGAAAAATAACAGCACTTTGGACACAATGAACTGTATATATGCAATTAAATGTCCTTGTGGAAAAACATATGTGGGACAGACCGAAAGAAAAGTTAAAACACGTATAACTGAACAAAAGAGCAATATAAGACTCATGAATTCTAAATCCACCATAGCATGCCACTGGTTAGAAGCCAGACACCAAATCTCTCAACTACGCTTCATGGTTTTGGAGAAAATCTCACCACGCAGAGACCAGGATCCCACTAAACAAAGACTCAGATGTGAATATTTTTGGATTAAAAAACTTAACTCTGCCCACCCAATTGGGCTTAATGACCGAATTGAATATTCGTGTTTTTTGTAGATTCCTCCAACATCAGGCTTGTACTGCATCCGAGACTCATAATTGATTTTGGTTTTATTTATAAACATGCCTTAAATTACTGTATTCGTTTCATGTAAACATGTTGTGTATAGCATTTTTCTAGTTTAGAGTATTGGTTAACCAGATATGCTTTTATTTTGGACATAGTTCGCCCTCAGTATGTTTACATAGCTTACTTCCTTGAAGCCAGAGTAGACCTTACCATGTGACCAGAGCATAACACTTCTGTGATTGGAAGGCTTTCCGATCACATGACCGGAACTACAATTGCTCCGTTTACTAATAAACATTTGGCGCGTAATTGTGAGAACGCCAAGACGGTATACTCCGTGTAGCAGACCCGATGGTCGCAAGTAAGTAGACCCGCCGTTAGGCTGCTAGTTTATAGCTATGCGATTACGAACTGAATGACAGGCAGTTAGGGCCCGATGTAGGTAGGCCGTTACCGATCGGTAACTGCCGAAAATACCGATTTTTGGCCCTTACCGATCGGTAAACAGCCATCGAGATGTAGGGAACAAAAAACATACATAATCGGAGTGATATCCGAATCGGAATGAGTACCGAATGGGAAAGAATCCGATACGTACATACCGAAAATCGGATATGTAACGAATCGGTAAAACACCGAATCGGATGCAAACATCGAATCGGTCCATGTACCGAATCGGTAGTGACACCGAATCGGAAAATTACCGATTCGGTCCATGTACCGAATCGGTAGTCACACCGAATCGGAAAATTACCGATTCGGTCCATGTACCGAATCGGTAGTGACACCGAATCTGAAAATTACCGATTCGGTCCATGTACCGAATCGGTAGTGACACCGAATCGGGACATGGGCCGATTCGGTCCATGTACCGAATCGGTAGATAGACCGATTCGGACATGAGCCGAATCGGAAAACATACCGATTCGTATGAATCGCCGATCGGGAAATTCCCCGATTCCGACAGATGGGGAGATGTAGGGAGGCACAGAAACACCGAAATCGGCTCAAAATCGGTAGAATCCACTCGGTATTTACCATGGATTCCAATCAGGTGGTAACCAACTCCAACCCATATAAACAGTCCCAAAATGCATTGCAACTTGCAGGATGGCAGCTTTTTATGTCATTGCGAGGCGGCTACGGCTACAGCAGGAAGGACAGAGGGAATGGCTAAGAAATGAACAGGTCTACAGACAGAGGATAACCCTGTTCATGCTCACAGAGGCAGAGATACTACAGAGATACAGGCTGGACTCTGACACCATACTTGAGCTCATCAGGGATCTCAAACCATTCTTGGACCACCACACCCCAAGGGCACACGCCATCCCTGCGCACATCCAGGTGCTATGCAGCCTACACCTGCTAGCGTCTGGCAGCTATCAAAGTGGAGTTGCAGCAGCAGGAGGGGTGAGCCAGAGCAGCCTGTCAAGGTTCTTCCACACATTCCTTGACGCCATGATACACAGGATGGACCAATACATCTCTTTCCCTGCAACCCACGCAGAACTGCTACAAACTAAAGCTGACTTCTACCAGATGGCACAATTTCCCCAAATCATTGGTTGCATAGATGGCACGCACATTCCGATTTGCCCACCAGCGGACACAGAATACATATACCGCAATCGGAAGTCTACACACACCATCAACGTGCAGGTGATCTGCAATGCAAAGTGCACCATCACAGACCTGGTAGCAAAATTTCCAGGGAGTACCCATGACTCCTATATTTTCCAACAGAGCGGCATCTATGCACGGCTGATGGCTGGCGAATTTGGTGAAGGATACCTCCTAGGTGAGACACATCATCAGACCCCCATAACACATAGTAGCTAGGTGTAATACATGTATGCATGTGTGTAATGTAACCCCTTTGTCTTCCAGGCGACAGTGCATATGCCCTCCGCTCATTCATACTCACCCCCTACCTCAACCCCTCCACACCCAGCCAAAGGAGGTATAACCGGGCCCACATACGCACAAGGAATGTTGTCGAACGGACCTTTGGCATCTGGAAAAGTAGATTCAGATGCCTGCACAAGAGTGGAGGTGCAAGGCAGTATACCCCCATCACCTGCTGCAAGATCATAGCTGTATGTGCAATGTTACACAACCTTGCGGTGAAGAAGGGCACTGAGGTGGAGTTGTCTGACTACGAGGACCATGACGACGACGAAGCTGTGCCACTGACACAGCCAGCTGGGGTGTGTATGCCAAGTGATGGCAGATACAGACGTGAGGAGATTACTGAGAACTATTTCTGAGTGAGTACAGATGCAAAGACAGCTAAATGGTGGTTGGGAAAAAACACATTTTAATACTGTTGCAACACAGTTACAGCACTGATGTGCAACAAAAAATGGTGTATAGGAAAAAAAACTAAAGTCCAAGGTTCAGGTTGCCTCACCCGCCCTTGCAAGGCTATTTCTTTGCCCGCTTGCTAGACCCACTGGGGTGTCCCTCAGCCCCCTCTGAATGACCAGCAGCATCTGCGGAGCGCCTGGTGCTCCTACGTGGCTCAGACGCAGCGCTGGCCGGGCTGCTGCGGCTGCTGCTGTCCCCAGCATCACCCAGGTCCAGGGCAGGATTGGAGGCTGTGTTCGAAATAATCATGGCCTCCATAGCAGTGGTGATCCGGGCCATCCCCCTTGTGAGCTCTGCCGTATTCTGACTCAGGCTAGATTCCATGTTTGCGCTGCGCTGGCACAGTTGTGCCGTCGCCGCAGCAAGGCGGCTCATGCAGCGGTTCTGTACACGGGCATCCCGCCTGCGCACCAGCTCCTGCTCCTCCATTCTGCTACACAACTGGGTTATGGCAGTGGTTAGCCTGCCTAACCCTGCTGCCACCTCCTTATTCGATTCCACGAAGGCCTGAAATCCCTTTACCATTTCTCCCATCTGCAGGTTGTGCTGCAGGAGCTGGCGTTGGCAGGCCATCGTGGATTTTGCCTGCTGCCTCTGTATCTTCACCATCTTTCCCTCGAGGCCCAGGAATACACTGCCCTCCCGTGCTGGTGCAGCAGTGGTGGTGATGGCACGGCGCCGGGCACTGCTGCTGCCGGCCTGCTGAGTGGGCTGGGGTGCCACTGGTGGGGGTGTGGTGCTGGCCGGTCCCTGAGCCCCTGCTCCCAGGACAGGTTGTACAGGTGGCAAAGCCATGGTTGTGGCAGGAGCTGGTGTAGGTGGAATGGTGTCCCTTGTAGGGGAGTTCTCTGGGGAGAACTGCAAGGGGGGTGTGCTGGCCATTTGTGGGGAGTGCAGTGCGTCGAAGTCTATCACCAGGTCTCCCTCCATACCTAGCCCTAGGGTGTTTCCATCCTCCTCCTCCTCCTGGGCAGCCTGGCTGGTGCTCGGCCCTGCGAGTGCAGTGTCAGACGGTGCTGCTCCCTCTGATGACAATGTTGGTCCGCCTGATGGTGCCCCTAGGTACAAAGAAGCATTTGTAAACTGAGTGCCGATGTATTACAGTCAGTTCAATTAAAGCATTCCACATGTCCTTGCATCTCCTTACACTGTGTCACACTGTTTCCTGTCTTGTGATCCTGCACTGCCATATTTTGCTAACTTCTGCTGACTACATGTACCATGATGCTTGTCTCTTGTATGTTGGTGACAGTACTGTGCTGGGGTTTGCCTATGCATTGTGTCTAATGGGGAGGTGTCTGATAGGGTGTGTCATGATGCGCATGCTTCTTACCTGTAGCTGTAGCTCTCGCAGAGCTGTCCAGGGTCCCAATTCCACTGACACTCTCCCTCTCAATGGTGCTGGAGACCAGTTCCTCCAGCTCGGTGAGGGGTGGCGCCGGGTTCCTGCCTCCTCCAGTGCCTCCAGCCTGCCTCTGTATCTCAGCCATCTTCCTTTTTGTGAGGCTGCGGATGTCGTAGAATCTCTTCTTGAGTTCTTCCACGGACCTGGGGGTGACACCCGCAGCATTCACCTTTTGGGCGATTTCGGCCCAGATCCTCCTCTTGGTGCTGTCTGGCACATTGAGGGACAGCTTTCCAAACAGCTGGCGGTGCACCCTCACCACCTCCTCGACCAACACCTGAAGCTCGGTGGTGGTGAACTTCGGCTTCCTCTTCTGGGAGGACTTCTGGCTCTCGCTCTGGTCTGCCATGTTCTTCACTACAGTTGACAACCTCCTACTCCCACTGCTGCTAACTGTGAGTGTTGAGCTCAGGCTGGCTCTCCAGAAACTTCTTAATTAGCTGCACCTGCCAGGGTTGCCACTCCCTGTTTGGGTGGGGGAGGGGGAACCACCTCATTGGCTGAATCGGCTTTTGCCGAATCGGCTTTTACCGAATCGGAAATTACCGAATCGGTAAAATCCGAATCGGTATTATCCGAATCGTATTTTACCGAATCGGTTTCTTCAATGCATTCCTATGGGCTTTTTCGCCATGGGTGTGTTTTCATGGCTACGATTCTATGATTGCCGAATCGGATTTTACCGAATCGGCTTTTACCGATTCGGTGTTGGCCGAATCAGGACTATCCGAATCGGTGTTAGCCGATTCGGTAATTTCCGATTCGTTGTTGGCCGATTCGGTACTTCCCGATTCGGTCCGTGCCGATTCGGAACGTACCGATTCTCATTACCGATGCCGACCGAATCGGTATTCATTCGCTTTTTTTTCCCTACATCTCGTTTTCCGATTTCAGAATACCGATTCGGACCGCCTCGGTATTTTGAAATCGGAAAATCGCTTTTACCTACATCGGGCCCTTAGTCTTTTAACTATTATCCCTTATGTTACAGACAGAAATTTAATATTTTAAGGCTTGTTTCAACATGGAAATTACACTTATCATAGCATATTACGTTTAGCTAAACATGAATGTATCGCCACATGGACTATGTGTATTTTTTTCATTATACTTGTTCTTTAATGTTGTTAATAGCACTTTTTTGACATTGTGACTATTGGACAGTGAATTAATTGGTCCTGTTTCTTTTCATTTCATAGTCCCCTGACGAAGGGTCTATTCTTTTTGGACCCGAAATGCATTGGGTGTTAAAGATGTATTGACCATTGGCAAGATAATCGTTAATGAACTGTGTTACAAAACCATAACGTATGGATAACTAAATGGAACTTTGATTTACAAATGTTGGAATAAACATAGATGAAATTCAAAAAAAGTGGTGAAGAAACCGTAGTGTTTCATTGCAAATCGAGCGCACTCTTTTGTGGGAGGGAGTTTCTTTCCACACTACATACTGTGCTTCTGCCATCTGTCCCACCCCTTTTTTGGCCATTCTGCCCTCTGTCCCATTCATTTTTGTGCCCTTCTGCCATCTGTCTCACTCGTTTTTGTGCCCTTCTGCCCTCTGTCCCACTCGTTTTTTTCCTTGTTTTATGCCCCTCTTGCCTTCTGTTCTGCTTGTTCACCCAGCCGCTGTGCCCCCTGCGGCCCGCCCTCCTGACTGCCCACTGTGGCCTTTTGTTTAAATATTGCTGTTAATCGGAGCCCCTTCATGGGCTCCGATTAACATCAATATTTAAACTAAAAGCCACAGTCTGCCCCGCGCTTTAATAACAAAAGCGTAGAGACAGTTTCCAAACACAGCGTGTGCTAAAGTACACGCTGTGTTTGGAAAGTGTCTACGCTTTTGTTAGTAAAACGCGGGCAGACTGTGGCTTTTAGTTTAAGTATTGATGTTAATCGGAGCCCATGAAGGGGCTCCGATTAACAGCAATATTTAAACAAAAGGCCGCAGTCTGCCCCGCACTCCCACATAGCCACCAGCCTTCCCGCCTTCTTACCTAGACTCGTCATGTTCCCGCCGCTCGCTTCTTCAAAGCGGCCGGCGGCGACTCTCTCGCGCGACATCCTGTGTGCGCGCTCCTAGCGAGTCGGTGCGCGGGGATGTAAGGAGAGGTGCGCGCTTATGCCCTAGAGGGAACGGTGGCTGTGACCCCATGAAAATGTTCTTGTTTTTAACTGGAATCTACCAGGGGCGTGCGGCTGCTGGGGCCCAGGGGAAGGCTTGCCTCCCTGGGCCCTGCCCAGCCCCTGGATTGCTGGAGGACTTCTTTCTGGGGCCCCTTCTACCTGGCCTGAGGATGGCTGGGAGACTTTCTCCTTGCCCTGGAAACCTCTTCCTTTGTTTCCCTGCTTGTTGCTGGGACCCTTTGCACCAGGGGTCCTTCCTTGGGGGCTTGGTGGTTGCTGTGCCCCCCTAGTGCCTGGGAAGCACTTTATTTTAAATGACCCTGTTATTGAGGGAGCCTACTTCTCATGGCTGCATTTATTAATAACAGCGCGGGTGCCCACCCCGCTTATTTCGCTATTTACAAGCAGGTGCCCACCCTGCATTATGCCAGTGGATTGTGTTGTTTTAATAAAGCGGGTGCCTACCCCGCATTTCCGCTTTATTGGTGGTGTTATTTAAATTACGGGTGCCCACCCCGTTATGCCGCCATATACTCACCGCCTGCAGCCCCGGGGCCGAGAGAGAGCCGGGGAGTGGAGTCGCTGACGAAATCCTGTGGCCGCGCTGGGATTGGTCCCATCCGGCAGGGACTACCATGGCGTCATCGGAGTACAGCACGGGGATTGGCCCATCCTTGAGGACTTCCCCATGCTTTGAGGCCGCAATGGAAGAAGCCGGTCGAGCGATGGCCGGATGCTGTTCGGGACTCCCATGAGTTGTTGGGAGCCTCAATAAGCCCATGGGGAGCGAGAGTCCCTCAAACTCATGCCGCCGCCGCACTCAAGAGGAGTCCCGGGTCCCAGGAGGGGGGCCCGGGTGAGAAGAGGCCGACACTGGAGCCCGGCCACAGACGCCAGGTGAGCAGGGCTCTGGTTCGAGGGTGCCTGGCAGAGGCCATGTCCGGGGGCCTAGCGAGGCTTATTGTCAGCGCCTGGGCGGCCCCGCTGGTTAGAGGGCCGCCCCAACGACAGGGGGCATGCTTGTTTAAAGAGCCTGTGTGGCTCTAGCCTGGCCTTATTTATTTAAAGTGCCAGGGCGCTCCCTATACTGCGCCTAATTAGTTAAGGGGCACGAGGGCTCCCAGGCGCACAGTTCATCTCAGAGCCTAGAAGTCTCCCACGCGATGGCCATTATTTCAAAAGCCTGTGTCCAGTCCCCAGTGGTTGGGGGGACATGCTCGTTTCCAGAGCCAGATGGCTCCCCCGTTTTGCGCATTCTTTGTTCTAGAACCTAGAGGGCTCCAACATTTTGGTGCAACTTGTTCTAAAGGGCTAGTGAGAGCCCATGCCGCAGTTTTGCTAATTCACAGCTGCCCAGCAAGTAGTGGGCAGCTGCACCATTTAGGTATTTCCTTTCAGGGGACCTGTGCTTGTGAATCTAGGAGTGAGACACACTCCTTTGCCCTACCTTGGCCTTCCACAGCTGCGCAGCACTTTGTGCCAGCTGCAGCGTTTAGGCCCCAGTTCATTGTTCCCAGCTGCCCAACAAGTTGTGGGCAGCTGCAACGTTTAGACTTGGCGCAGTGGCGCAATCTTGACCCACGCTGCTTAGGCAGCAGCCCTGACTCTCTGGACATAGGGCGTTTGAGCCCCCCTTATTTGAGATGGCCAGTTGGCCAGGGGGGATTGTTATATTTATAGGGCACAGACCCTAATGTGATTTATGTGCTATGGTGATTTATGTACTAATGCCTTTTTGGGTGCTAGGAAATGTATTGTATATAGTATGTTTTGCGCACCCTGTTTCTATACCTCTAGATATGGTTTATGCATAGGAGGTTGTTTTACCTGTTTCGGTTCATGTTAGGGAGATTATACTTCCCTGTGTGATTTACGCCCCTCGTGTAATGTTTACTTAGGTGGTTAAGGTCTGATGTAGTTAGATTTGTGGGATACAGTGCATGGTGGATTTCATGTCACAGACTGTTGCAAAGTACAGTGATTACCGGTGTTTACTGGTTGTACGTTTTATGGCCTATTTTTACTTTTACCAAGTTATCTATTTTACTATTTCTTTACCAAGTGCTAATTCTGACAGTGGCCCATGTGGCCCTGTCCTGTGTACATAATCCCTTGTAAATATTGCCCCTTGCCAGTTGGCACAGTGTACAAGTTGTGTTTATTATTCTAATGTGTTTTGAGATTACAAAGGCTATTTTTTATATAACCTTGTGTGGAGTTCCTTTTGTGGGGAGCCTGGGATGCTGTTGCTGGTGGGTGCATGCGCGCACAAATGCTTTACACATTGCCTCCGGGATAAGCCTGTCTGGTCGTGCCAAGCTACCAACGGGGTGAGCAGGGGTTATCTTTGGTGGGTAACTCCCTTGCCCTGACTAGAGTGGTGGTTTCTGCCTGGCTTTGGCGCAAGCCTCAGCCAACCAGAAATCCCATTTCTAACAGCGGGGAACCATGCACTGCTGCTAACTGTACCTGTTCACCAGGGTGCTCCAGACACTGTTACACTGTGACAAGAGGAAGAGTGTGCGGGAAGCATGCTCCGCTGCTACCTGTACATGTTTACCAGGGTGCTCCAGGCACTGTTACACTGTGACATGAGGAAGAGTGTGCGGGGAAGCATGCATAGCTGCTGCCTGTACCTGTTCACCAGGGTGCTCCAGACAGTGTTACACTGTGACATGAGGAAGAGTGTGCGGGAAGCATGGTTGGCTGTTGCCTGTACCTGTTCACCAGGGAGCTCCAGGTACTGTTACACAGTGACTAGAGGAAGAGTGTTCGGGCAAGCATGCAGTGCTGCTGCCTGTACCTTTTTACCAGGGTGCTCCAAGTACTGATAATCGACGAAGTGTGCACTAGGAAGCATGCATTGCTGCTACCTTTACCTCTTCACCAGGGTGCTCCGGACACTGTTACACTGTGACACGAGGAAGAGTGCGGGGAAGCATGCACTGCTGCTACCTGTACCTCTTCACTAGATGGTGCTCCAGACAGTGTTACCTTGTGACACGAGGAAGATTGTGCGGGAAACATGCATTGCTACTGTCTGTACCTGTTCACCAGGGTGCTCCGGACAATGTTACCTTGTGACATGAGGAAGAGTGTGTGGGGAAGAATATACTGCTGCTACCTGTACCTGTTCACCAGGGTGCTCTGGACAATGTTACCTTGTGACACGAGGAAGAGTGTGCGGGAAACATGCATTGCTACTGTCTGTTCCTGTTCACCAGGGTGCTCCAGACACTATTACACTGTGACATGAGGAAGAGTGTGCGGGGAAGCATGCACTGCTGCTGCCTGTACCTGTTCACCAGGGTGCTCCAGACACTGTGACACAAGGAAGAGTGTACAGGGAAGCATGCACTGCTGCTGCCTGTTTACAAGGATGCTCCAGACACTGTTACACTGTCACAAGAGGAAGAGTGTGCGGGGAAGCATGCATTGCTGCTACCTGTTTGTGTTCATCAGGGTGCTCCGGACACTGTTACACTGTGACAAGAGGAAGAGTGTGCAGGAAAAATGCATTGCCGCTACTTGTACCTGTTCACCAGGGTGCTCCAGACACTATTACACTGTGACAAGAGGAAGAGTGTGCTGGAAGCATGCATTGCTGCTACCTGTACCTGTTCCCCAGGGTGCTTCAGACACTGTTACACTGTGACAAGAGGAAGAGTGTGCTGGAAGCATGCACTGCTGCTGCCTGTACCTGTTCACCAGGGTGCTCCAGACACTGTTACACTTTGACACAAGGAAGAGTGTGCAGGGAAGCATGCACTGCTGCTGCCTGTACCTGTTCACCAGGGTGCTCCAGACACTGTTACACTGTGACACGAGGAAGAGTGTGCAGGAAGCATGCACTGCTGCTACCTGTACCTTTTCACCAGGGTGCTCCGGACACCGCTACACTGTGAAACGAGATGGAGTGTGCAGGGAAGCATGCACTGCTGCTGCCTGTTTACAAGGATGCTCCAGACACTGTTACACTGTGACACGAGGAAGAGTGTGCAGGGAAGCATGCACTGCTGCTGCCTGTACCTGTTCACCAGGGTGCTCCAGACACTGTTACACTGTGACACGAGGAAGAGTGTGCAGGGAAGCATGCACTGCTGCTGTCTGTACCTGTTCACCAGGGTGCTCCAGACACTGTTACACTGTGACAAGAGGAAGAGTGTGCAGGAAAAATGCATTGCCGCTACCTGTACCTCTTCACCAGGGTGCTCAGGACACTGTTACACTTTGACACAAGGAAGAGTGTGCAGGGAAGCATGCACTGCTGCTGCCTGTACCTGTTCACCAGGGTGCTCCAGACACTGTTACACTGTGACAAGAGGAAGAGTGTGCAGGAAAAATGCATTGCCGCTACCTGTACCTCTTCACCAGGGTGCTCCGGACACCGCTACACTGTGAAACGAGATGGAGTGTGCAGGGAAGCATGCACTGCTGCTGCCTGTACCTGTTCACCAGGGTGCTCCAGACACTATTACACTGTGACAAGAGGAAGAGTGTGCTGGAAGCATGCATTGCTGCTACCTGTACCTGTTCCCCAGGGTGCTTCAGACACTGTTACACTGTGACAAGAGGAAGAGTGTGCTGGAAGCATGCACTGCTGCTGCCTGTACCTGTTCACCAGGGTGCTCCAGACACTGTTACACTTTGACACAAGGAAGAGTGTGCAGGGAAGCATGCACTGCTGCTGCCTGTACCTGTTCACCAGGGTGCTCCGGACACCGCTACAATGTGAAACGAGATGGAGTGTGCAGGGAAGCATGCACTGCTGCTGCCTGTACCTGTTCACCAGGGTGCTCCAGACACTGTTACACTGTGACACGAGGAAGAGTGTGCAGGGAAGCATGCACTGCTGCTGCCTGTACCTGTTCACCAGGGTGCTCCAGACACTGTTACACTTTGACACAAGGAAGAGTGTGCAGGGACGCATGCACTGCAGCTGCCTGTACCTGTTCACCAGTGTGCTTCAGACACTGTTACACTTTGACACAAGGAAGAGTGTGCAGGGACGCATGCACTGCTGCTGCCTGTACCTGTTCACCAGGGTGCTCCAGACACTGTTACAGTGTGACAAGAGGAAGAGTGTGCAGGAAAAATGCATTGCCGCTACCTGTACCTCTTCACCAGGGTGCTCAGGACACTGTTACACTTTGACACAAGGAAGAGTGTGCAGGGAAGCATGCACTGCTGCTGCCTGTACCTGTTCACCAGGGTGCTCCAGACACTGTTACACTGTGACAAGAGGAAGAGTGTGCAGGAAAAATGCATTGCCGCTACCTGTACCTCTTCACCAGGGTGCTCAGGACACTGTTACACTTTGACACAAGGAAGAGTGTGCAGGGAAGCATGCACTGCTGCTGCCTGTACCTGTTCACCAGGGTGCTCCAGACACTGTTACACTGTGACAAGAGGAAGAGTGTGCGGGAAGCATGCACTGCTGCTGCCTGTACCTGTTCACCAGGGTGCTCCAGACACTGTTACACTGTGACACGAGGAAGAGTGTGCAGGGAAGCATGCACTGCTGCTGCCTGTACCTGTTCACCAGGGTGCTCCAGACACTGTTACACTTTGACAAGAGGAAGAGTGTGCGGGAAGCATGCACTGCTGCTGCCTGTACCTGTTCACCAGGGTGCTCCAGACACTATTACACTGTGACAAGAGGAAGAGTGTGCAGGAAAAATGCATTGCTGCTACCTGTACCTGTTCACCAGGGTGCTCCAGACACTGTTACACTGTGACAAGAGGAAGAGTGTGCTGGAAGCATGCATTGCTGCTACCTGTACCTGTTCACCAGGGTGCTCCAGACACTGTTACACTGTGACAAGAGGAAGAGTGTGCTGGAAGCATGCATTGCTGCTGCCTGTACCTGTTCACCAGGGTGCTCCAGACACTGTTACACTGTGACACGAGGAAGAGTGTGCTGGAAGCATGCATTGCTGCTGCCTGTACCTGTGCTCCAGACACTGTTACACTGTGACAAGAGGAAGAGTGTGCAGGAAGCATGCATTGCTGCTTGCACCTCTTTTATGTGCTGGACGTCCAGTCTGCTCCTGCAGCCTTCCAGGCTCCTTTGCTCTGTGGTGGGGAAGCTTGCCCCCCTGAGGCCCATGCGTGTGCGTTACTGAAGCCCGGTAGAATCATGTCTGACTATATAAGAGTTATTGGCACTACCAAGGGTTGCTTCTCGTGCACCTTCCTCATCCTCCAGATTTTAAAGAGACATTCACGGATGCAAGGACGGCAGTCATCTTTATTTGCATAGTAATGGCCTCCAATAGATATACTGTTCGTCCAATGTGTTTCCCAGTAAACACTGCATATGCTTGTTTGTTTTTCTCTGTAAATGTCATACGGCATCGAGGAGCATATGTTGTCCGAACGTCTGTGCAGGCAAAACATGTTTTAAAAGAGTAACAACCGCTTGCTTAGTGCATCATGGCCGCGTCATACATTAAGGAATGTGAAGTGACTGATGCTTCTCGTGGGCCACTGCTGAGGTCATGACCTCCAGTCCGACTGACGTGCTTTACAGAAGACGACGCTGATTTGTGGCTAACGGATTATGTCAACAAGGATTAAACACACCCTCCCCCACCCGGCACCCTTGCCCTTTCAGAGAACCTCACACTGCAAGCTGCACTATCATTACAACTATTTCTTAGGTCTGGCTTGACGGCGCAGCTTTCCAGCCTACCTATTGTTACGAGTTATTTCTATTATTCGGAGAAAGGACTTGGAGTCCGCAAGAGGGTGTTCCTCTCTCACCTCATGCTATTTGCTGTTTGGCTCATCTGTCTGCCTCCTTTGGAGTACTTGTATTGTAATGCACAACTGCCTATTTATTCTACATCACGAAAGTAGTCATGACTTATTTGATTCTTTTCATCACAAATGTATTTTATATGGGAAGTAATCCGTTTTTGTTTTTTCCCCACCGCAACAGCTTATTTGAATGTTTTAGTCGTGACTCAAAACCAAAGTCAGACCTATTGGATTTGCCAACGCTTGTTTTTCTTGGGAGGTGTCGTTGGCTTGGTTAGTTGCTGTCTTGGTGGCTACTCAACATAAAAAAAAAAAACATGTAGTATGCAAGGAGCCCCAATAGCACACGCCTATTGCCTCATCAACAAACATCTCAAAACCATTCAAAAAGAATTAAGCTTAAACATACCAGGCCCACAAAATACAATACTGCCCAGACATGATGTAATTGAGTAATGATGATACTCAAAGGGACGGTGAAGAGCTCTGCACCCCCCGTGGAAGGAAATAAATGACAAAGTTCTATGCACAGGCTTCCTGAAGCAGAGCACAATACAAGGGGAGAGCTGTCGACCTCGAAGCTGGGGAACCGGGTTCAAGTCTCTGCAACGACGCTCAACATCCTGTGATTCTGGGCAAATCACGTAATCTTTACAATGCAATAGGTCTCGGGTTAGTTAAGTTTGAGCTATTGGCATTGCTAAATATTGCAACTGCAACAAAAGTCTATTGTACGCCAAAAAAATGTGTGTAGCAATGGTGGCATAATTTGTTTAAAAGTAAAGTGTGCCATACTGCTATTGCTACAATAGTTAATTGTGGATGCGTTAACAGTTGATGTGTGCACTGATGGGTGGTGGTGTGTGTGCCTGGTCTAAGTGTTCACTGCGAGCTGGTGGTGTGTGTGCCGGGTTGAAGCGTGCGCTGGTGGTGTGTGTGCCTGGTGAAAGCGTGCAGTGACGGCTGGTGGTGTGTGTCTGATGAATGCGTGCACTGACAGCTGGTGGTGTGTGTGTGCTTGGTGAAAGCGTGCATTGATGACTGATGGTGTCTCTGTTTGGTGAAAGTGTGCACTGATGGTGTGGTGTTGTGTGTGTGTGAGTGTGTGGTTGTGTGGCACCTCCCTGCCCTCACCTGGGTCCTGCAGGTCCCGCCAGTCTCTTCACCAGAGGGCAGTGGTCCTTTCAGCCCCCCTCCCCCCACACACACGCACACCCATGTGCGTGCACTCGTGAGGTGTTAGTGCACAGGTAATGGGTGTGTTCCTGTCCACCCGCACCTCCCTGCCAGTCTATGACATGGGCCAGCAGTCCTCTCAGCCTCCCACCACACACACACCCACCTAAGTGCGTGCGTGCGCGTGCATTGGCCCGTGAGGTGCTAGTGCACAGGTAATGGGTGTGTTACTGTCCACCCCGCACCTCCCTGCCAGTCTATGACATGGGGCCAGCGGTCCTCTCAGCCTCCCACCACGCACACACACCCTGTGGTAAATTAAATTTACTTATTACCTCATTTCTGAATTTCTATGCTTAATAAATCATAATTTCTTGTCAATGCAAAGCGAGGAGTCCATGGTGCTCAAATGAAGGAGGAGGAGACCAATAACTCGAGTTAAGGGGAGCGCTTCCAGCACCAAGCGGGCACAGGAGCAATCTCTCAAGTCCCTCTCTTGAAGTGGGGGTCTTTATTTTTAACAGCAGAACATTTCATACAGTCTTGGTCATGAGGCAAAATAGAGGAACAAACAGGTCGTGGCAGATAGAGGAACAAAGATCAGCAAGAGGAGCAGAATGTGAAGAAATGGGGGCGTGTCTTAGGCTTCGTGAGGGGACTTGCGATGTGAAATAGTCTGACAGTTGGAAGGGGGAGGCTTCCTCATTTGGGGTTTGTGCTTGTGCTTCATGTCAGAAACATGAACCATCTTGTGTAAAACAGGAACTATCTTGCTGGTTCTGGGAATTGGCTGAACCACAAGAGTCAAAAAGAGGAACTATCTTCTGTAAAACAGAGACCATCTTCTCTCTGGCTTGCAGTAACTATTTCTTAAAACAGGAACTATCTGCTGGTTCTGGGAATTGGCTGAAGCACAGGAAGGGGTGGTCAATGAACTAAGATGCCAGGTGCAGGGTGTCTTACAGTTAAGAACAGAAACTATCTGCTGCTGGTTCCCAGAATTGGCAGAACCACATAAATGTGTGTGTTCACAGTGTACAACCTTGTGCTTCCTCTATTAGTTGGTGTGGTTTCAGGGCCTAACCTCGTGCTTCCTCTTTCAGTTGGGGGTGGTCACAGGGCAGTTGGTGTGACAGGCTGAGTTACCAACAATGGACAGGATGTGGCTGAGTCTCTGGCACAACTGGGGGAAGGCACCCAGGCAGGCTTCTTGGAATTGGCTCGACCACAAGGAGCAGGGGGTTGTGCAAGATTCAATGGGGATGTGAAGGACAGTTTTCAGACAAGTTGCTGAGAGCATATCACACACAAAATGGGTGTTTTTCTGAGAAAAATGGCTACCAGGCAGAAACAGGGAAATGATGGGGCACAATTGTCAATTCTATTTCCACATTCCCTCCTTGTCCCAGAGTGTACCTACATTATATCTCAATTTGCATGAGATCATCTATACATTCTTGTAGCATAATTCTTTCCCTTTCTCTCTGCTGGACAAGTGGTTTAGGAATGCAGTTTGCAGCGCATAGACCGCACAGGGCGGGGCCACATTGGATGCAAAGGCAGCATCCAGTTATGATCAGGAATATTATACCTGCTGCTGACAGCAGTTGCCATCCCCAGGACGATATTATCTTCCAGAACCAGTCAGACCACGTCCAAGTGCCAGGTTCTTGATGTAAACTTACGGCTATCTTGTGTAATTTTGTTATGGCCGTGTATACAGATGGGGAATTATCAGGAATAAATATACAGCAGCTAGAGCCTATAATTTTACAGGCTCCGCCTCTGTCGGCCAAGATGATGTCAAGGACAAGGCGATTTTGGAGAGTAACCAATCGTATGGCAGACTGCTCCTGGGTTAAGCTCCCCAGGGCAGACACCGTCTGGTTTACAACAGCCTCTAAGGTCCTTGTCAACCTGCGTATAAGCTTGCTGTTCTGTACAGGGCCAACAAAGAAGAAGAACCCTTTGTTAAAATCTGTATACTGTTCCCATGAGGTTTCCGTTTGGTCAACCAAGGAGGTATCGTATCGTTCTTTTATGTCTGACATGGGGCACTAGGAGGTCTCGGTGGTAAGTGGATGGGGCCACAAAGACAGGGGGTAACAGAAATGCTATATAGCAAGTTCCCCCCCAGTTCAAGGGCAGCTGCACATAGGCCGTTTGGCCACAGACGAAATAAGTATGGCGAGATGCTAGAAATGAGGACTTTCCTCTGTCTTCAAAACTTATAGTGGTATGACAGTCACTGTGTCCTAATGGAACAGAGACATTTTTCTGGATGCACAGGTGTCCTTTTACTGGTGAGACCGAGATGGAAGGGGGACCAGCATTCTTTTTAGGTTTGGTATTTAACATCTTGTACGACATGGTCATGTTCCCTTGCTTGTATTCTTGACTTTCTAGGACTGTACCTGTCGCCTGAGGATTTCCCTCCTTATTAGGGTAACAGGCAGTATTGAGTACCTTGTTTAAATTCCCCCAAGGCCACCCATTCTTGCATGAATTATTTCCATCAGGGCAGGAGGTGGGGGTAGTATCGTCAGCTGTTATTAGGGCGAACCAGGCTTCACAAGTTCCATTATAAGAGAATGGGAAAGGAAAAAGCGGCATCCCTCCCTTTTTCTGATGAGATGGGATGCGGCCACATATCCAACAATTGGTGCTATTACTGGCCTGCTGAGTGTGGTGTAGCATCTGTATGAAGGTATTGTTTCGCAAGGCTAGTCTATGGGCTTGTTCATGAGGGGGTAGGTCGTGATAGGTGTGTTCCTGAGTGCTGTTGGGTGTATGAGAGGTGTGTTGTGTTGGAGGAAAAACAGTGTGGAGAATCCAACCAAGACACGTCATAACTGCCATGAGGAAAAATAATACTGTTAAACATATAGTAGGACCATTATGTCTTTTTCTAGAGTTCATTTTTTTTTCTCCCACATAGTCAAGGTGTTAAAATCCATTCTCATGCTCCAACCGCTTCACCACTGGACCGACGCCCAATGGACTTAATTAGCCAGAGTCCGAATGGCAGACCTTAACTTTGATTTGTAGTCCTGTTATGAGGTTAGTTCCAAAGGCAATAAAGATTGTTCAGTCACAATGTCAGTGGGATTGGCAGGGCCATCAGCAACAGTGTCTTTTTTTCCAAAATGTTTCCGGCAGTGGCTTGCGTGGAGACAGCCCTTCCTGCCCTCGACCTTCACTGCTGTCCATGTTGCTAGTAGTACGAGTCTTGGCTTTTTCCACCTGGGCTGGAGGGGACTGGTCCAGTCGAAGTTCCTCACGAGGACCAAGTCCCCGGGTCGGATGGCGTGTTCTTCCGGGTTAGTTTTGTCAGGGAAGGTGGCAGCAACCTGAGAACGACAAGATTGGAGTGCAGACATCAAGGAAGCCAGGTAGTCAGTCAGCATAGTACTGTCAACATCAGTTATTCTTTTAGGCCTTGGCGTACCCCACATATTTGGTGGTCTGCCAAAGACCACTTCATATGGAGATAAGCCAGTTCTGGAATGGGCTACCATACGCATGTAGAAGAGGGCAACCGGTAAGGCTACCATCCAGTCCACGCCTTTGTCAGTGCATATCTTGGCCAATTTTGTCTTCAAAGTTTGGTTGTGTCTTTCTACTAGACCTGCTGCCTGAGGATGTCTTACACAGTGAAACTTCCCAGTGTACCCTAACAGAAGAGACACTTGCTTCATGAGTTCAGAGGAAAAAGGTTGGCCGTTATCTGAGTAGATGACACGGGGCAACCCATACCTCGGGAAAAACTCTCTAACTAATTGTTTAGCAGTTGTTGTTGCAGTGTAATCTGGGACGGGATAGGCTTATGTCCATCTGGTCAGAGCACACACTACAACTAGCACATACTTGTGACCTCTACATCTCTCCATCTGGATATAGTCCATCTGGAGAACTTCAAATGGATGGTCAGGGGGTTGGAATCCTCCCTGATCCACCTTTGTGCCTTTTCCTGGGTTGAACTGATTACAAATCATGCACGTTTTAACTTTTTGTTTGGCTGCAGTTCTCAAATGTTTGTTGTGCCATATATTCTGTATGCTGTCTAACATTGCTTTTTCTCCCAGATGCGCTGGTCCATGTATGGTGTTTACCATAACCTGTACCATGGCATCCGGTAGAAACCATACTGCTCTTTCAGGTGTCATCCAGCCTTGATCTGTAAGGACCCCTCCCTTTTCCTTCCATTCTAGCAGTTCCTGTGGTGTGGCATGACTTTGGACATCCTGGATGTCAGAAAAGGGGTCTCGTATTGTATATTGGCGGTGTGGTATACTTAATTCTATGTTTGCTGCTAACTTGGCTGCACTGTCTGCAGAATCATTTCCTTTTGATATTTCATCTGTTCCTTTTGTGTGCGCTTTACATTTTAGCACTGCGATTTTCTCTGGTAACTGACTGGCCTCTAAGAGGGCAGTGATGAGTGTAGCATGCTGTATTCTGGACCCATGTGATGTGATAAATCCTCTCTCTTTCCACAATGTACCGAAGTTGTGTCAACTCCAAAGGCATATTGTGAATCAGTGTAGACGTTAACTGACTTTCCTTTTGCTAAGTGACATGCTCGTGTTAGGGCTATGAGTTCTGCTGCCTGTGCCGACAGTATCTCTATCTTGTGTGCTTCTAAAGTGTCTGTACCATTTGTGATGGCATAGGCTGCTGCTAATTCTCCTGTGGGGAGTCTAATACATGAACCATCAACAAAGAGTGTCATTTCTGCCTTAGCAAGGGGAGTATCTTGTAAATCTGGTCTTGGTTTGGTCACTAAATTAATTATGTCAATACAATCGTGAATTTCTTCAGTAGGAGAGGTCAGTGGCAACAGTGTTGCTGGGTTTAAAATGTTGCAGCGTCTAATCTCAATGTGTGGCTGAAAAAGTGTCATCTCATATCCGGTGAGCCTGGCTATTGTCAGATGCTGTGTTTGTGTTCTGTTTAACAGAAGTTCTACAGCGTGTGGGACCTGAACTATCAGATGATGTCCCAATACAATAGAATCGCTTTGTCTAATAGCTTGTGCAGTAGCTGCTACTGATTTTAGACATGCAGGCAATGCTTGTGCTACTGGATCTAATGTGCCTGAAAAATAACCACATGGTTTAAGTTTGTCTGCCTGAAGTTGGGTCAGAACTGATAGTGCTGTACCTGAGTTTTCTGTTACAAATAATGTAAAATCTTTGGTGTCATTAGGTGTTGCCAGCACTGGGGCTTGACACATAGCTTTTTTAAGAGACTGAAAGGCTTGCGTGTGTTCATCTGTCCAGGGTAATTGTGGAGTAGCGCCAGCTTCGAGTGTTGTCAGCTGCACTAACGGTTTGGAAATGAGTGCAAATTGTGGGATCCACTGTCTACAATATGAGGTGAGACCAACAAAGGCTCGAACTTGTTTCTGTGTTGTTGGTTGTGGTATTTGTAGTATGAGCTTGATGCGTTCCTGTGTAAGCTGCCTACCCTCCTTTGACAGCAAGTGCCCTAAGTATGCCACTTGCTGTAAACAAAATTGAAGCTTACCAGGGGAAACTTTATGGCCATTTGCAGCTAGGAATTCTAGTACTAGTAGTGATGCTTCAGCACATGCTGCGTCAGATCTGGCCGTAATGAGGATATCATCAACATATTGTAGTATGGCTGTATCCGTGGGCATTTGAACAGTATCTAGTTGTCTTTTTAATGCTTGGCTATATACGCTTGGACTCTCTGTGAAACGTTGAGGAGCTCTTGTGAATTGGAAACTTCGTCCTTGTAAGGAGAAGCCAAAAAGGTATTGACTGTCTGGGTGAATAGGTATGCTAAAGAATGCGTTTTTCAAGTCAATGACTGAAAAATGTGTTGCTTCCGCATCTATGGCTGTGAGTAGGGTGGAGATGTCTGGAACCACAGGGTGTTGTGGAATGACACATTTATTGAGCTCTCTCAAATCCATCACTAGTCTGTAGACAGGTGGTGTTCCTGGTTCCACTTTTTTATGGACTGGTAAAACAGGGGAATTGCAAATGTTAGAAGTTGTTTCTTTAATCACACCTGACTGTATTAGGTCCTGAATAATTAACATTAATGCTTGTTCAGCCTGAGGTGGAATTTTGTATTGCCTTATGCGTGGTAGTTGGGCTCCCTCTTTCAGTGTAACCTTGTGAGGTGTTATTGCCATACATCCTACTGTGGTGGAATCAGTGGCCCACAGGGTGTGTGGCAAATCTTTCAAACGCTCATCTAATTCTCTACTTGTGTAGTGGCCCTTGAAATCTCGCAGAAATAGTCTGACATCTGTAGGTGAGCAAACAATGACAGCTCCTAATTCTTTCAATGTTTTTATACCAAGCAAGTTTTCTGGACATGATTTTGTCAATATAAGATCTGTAGTTGTCGTGAGGGGACCAACCTGCAAGGGCAGTAGTTTTGACGTGGCGTTTGTCACAGGTTGTCCAGAGAAATACTTTTTGAACCCGAGAGAGGAGCCTCTGGGACCTCTTGATGGCTTATTGTTGTTTTACTGGCCCCAGTGTCTAGTAGAAATTTCCTATCCTCCCCAAGAAGTCGGACCTCTATAAATGGACCTGTCTGATCTACTGGAATGGGGATTAGGGGCAGTTTGTCATCTTCTCTCTCTGGGCAACATCATGAGAAATCTGGGTAATATTCAGTGTAGTTGCTGTCTATAATGTTCATTTGGGCCATTTGTGTTGTCGGTGGAACTGAAGGTGTTGAACTGTCTTGGGAAACATTCTGTTTTGGCTGATATGGGCGTGGCTGGGTCTTACCAGTAGCCAAATTGTGCTTTAAAACTGGGCAATCTTTAACGAAGTGTCCCATCTTCTTGCAATAATTACAAGTGCTTTTTATATTTATCTGGCTACTTGGTGTCTGTTGACGCTGGGGTGCAGTTTGGGCTACTAATGCTTTCATCTTTGTGTCTTTCATGCGTTTCTTATCATTTTCTTCTTCATCCCTAATGCGATTCTGGTGATATTGTAGCATTTGTAACACCTGTGGAGGTGTATGTGCTTGCCAGGTACTTTCTACTTTTAGTACTCTGTCCTTAATGGCTGGCAAGGCGTTATCTACTAATTTGGAAACAAACAGATGCGGGTAAGCTTCACTTGTCAGCGTAAGGCCGCTATTTACCGCAAAACATTTTTCAAGTCTGGTGTAATAATCTCCTATGTCTTCACCATGTTTCTGTTTGCAGGAGGAAATGGCATCCCAGTCCTCCTTTTTCACTGTTAGTAACTGTGGTAGCACCTTTAAAATAGTGCCAGGAAGTGCTTTTAGTCTGTCTCCTATACCTTGACCTGTGTAACGTCCTGATCGTCTCAGGATCGTGAACAGACACGAAATGAGGACGCAACCACTTGTGTACGTTTAGTTATTTCAATAAAGGTAAAATGATACAATAAGGAAACGAAAGTTATAGTTACTGGAAGCCTCCAGTCTATCCACGTTACCAACCCACAGCACGGCTGGTCCTAACCGTCCTCTGCAATTACGCCGGTCCCGGCGTATGCCAACAGAGGGCAGATAAGCAATGGCCGAAAATGCCAATCGGTATGCTGTGAGGGGTACGCAGAGTGATGGAGTTCAGAGGAGACAGGGAAACACCCAGCCGGGGTCTCTACCTGAAGGGAGCAGCCGCTCGACCTCTTCCTCGTATAGCACCGGGATCGAGAGCAGCCGCTCGATCGATCCTGTGGACTTATTATACTGTAACGCGGAAAACACCTCCTGGTGTGCGTTACAGTTGGTAGTCCTGTATTATGGGTCGGGCTGGGAGCTACGGCTCCAACCAGCACAAGGACCAAGACACCTAGACTCAGCCGAGTCAGGGCAACGCTCAATGGTAGTCCGGTAGAGCTTCCGGGTCAGAAACAGGGTAAGCTTGGCAAGACACGGCCCAGGGAGTAACGACTCGACCTACCTCCGTTCTTGCCTGACGGGATTACCTCTTCGGAACGCTGTTCTCCACGAAGCAGGTACGTCGGTGTAAACACAATATTCAACAGTGTTCTTCCTTTGGGTTCCTCCTTTTATAGGGCGTGTTTACTGGACTTATGTAACGGGTCTCTTGTTTACATAACATCTACCCGCTAAGCCTCCTGGGATTTGTACTCCGTGTCTTCCAGGTGCCGGGTTTCTCCTTTCCGACGGGAATTTCTTGACAACCTGCTACTCTAGTATTTTCATCATTCTGAAGTTCAGTCCATCTAATGTGTTCACCTGCTACTTCCCAATCCTTTTCTCTTCGTTTGTCATATATACCTGATGGCAACAATAATTTCAGAATTGCTGTGATATCAGAAAGAGTATATGTTCCCATCATTAATACATCTCCTAATTCCTTAAAGAATCCAGCAGAATCCTTTGAGTGGGAGGGAACCATCTCTTTCATCCTTAGTAACTCAAGTTTTGTCAAGGGTACATAAATGAAGACGCGTTGTAGCGCTCCATTTGTGTCAGTTCTGGGGTGGACCTCTCTCATGGGGAACTGGCGTGTTTGAGGAAGTCTATTAGTTGATCCACACGTATTATAGGGAGATCCATATCCAGTCACTTTCTGGTATTTCTGTCTGAAATCTATAAATGTGTTGAGAAAAACTGAACTATTGTGGAGGAACATGTTATCAGCGCAGTCATACAGAAAATCTTTGAGTCTTGGATCATGTTTAAAATGAGTGTCATTGAGTGTGATGAGATGTTGTACCATGTAGAGACTTGCTGATCTTTGATGTGAGCGTGGTAATGCTAGAAAAAGCTGGGCTATGAGATCATTGTCATATATCTTATATTGAGAGACCCATAGGGTCGCAGTTCTGGCTATTTCCTCCTCCGGTGTAAGCGGAGTTTCCTGGTCTAACCAGTACTCTAATGCATTGGATGTATTTTCAAATAACTCATCTGGAGATGACCGTTCAGAGTGACCTTGGAGGAATGTAGGCGGGGGTGTTCGTGAATTAGGGCGGAAGAACAAACGGGTTGGACTTTTTCAGTAGGTTCAGTAATTTCCTCCTCAAGTTTCTTATTCTCTTCATTTGTTTGCAAGTTTTGCAGAATACGGGTCACCTTACGGGTGAACCTGTCTAGTGCATCATTTATAAGTTCTAGACTAGTGTGGTCGGATGCGGAATCTAATAAGTCAAAAAGTGAAACTGGTACATTTCTTTCCTCTGCTTGTATGTGTTTTATGAAACAGCAAAGGAGGAACCTATACATGTGCATTTTTACAGGGTGTGATCTTCTTGTAGTCATAGCGTTAATGGCTCGTGAGTTCTCTCCAGTACGAAGAAACTCAGAGGCCGCTTGAAGAAACGTGTCAATTGCTGGTAGATGTCTTATTTCTTCCCAGGAGTCATGAAGTATTTTACTTATTCGGCCCGCCTCCCCTGTGTTGCTCGGAGTCGGGTCATAGGGGCAGTCGGGAATTGTTTTACCTGGGTCTGGACCTACTGCACCCCCTTCTGGAATGAGAGGTGGTGCGTTATGTTGTAAAAGGGGTGGCGGAGGCAGAGGGTGTTGAATTACTGGAACCTCATATGGAGGTGGAGTATCTAAGAGAAAATTGGTGAAAGTATCCTCTGGTAGTGGGGCTATAGGCTGTGCTGATGCAATGTTAAGGTTTTCAGGTGCAGATGGCAATAAAGGATAAAAACCAGTAGAAATGGCTGATTGTTCCCTTTTATTCCTTTCACTAACTACTTCTTTCCCTATTTCTTGTAACTGTTCTTTCTTGGCCTGCTCTGACATTCTGTTACCCTTTTCAACTTTATGCAATTCCTTCTGTTGCCTCGTATGGGCTTCTTTTCTCCATAACTCTACTGAGTCACTCTGTGACTGGCGGACTCTCTTTTTCTTCCATAACTGTTCCTCTAATTTCATAATACACTCCGTATCAAAACTACCATTTTCAGGCCATCTATATCTGAGTTCTAGGTCTTTAGTATATTCTACCCATAGATCACAATAAATAAGTGCACCAACACCATGTTTTGCATACATGAAGTGTCCTGGAGTATCCCGAGGAGGAAGGGGAATTTCCTTCTCAAGAATACTCCTTTTTGTTGCGATCTTACGTATTTTCGAGAATATAGGCATGATGGCAAGACTTTCAAAGATTTTAGAAGTGAGAAAAACACAAACAGAACAAATATCTTTACCGTACCCACGAAAGAGGTGAGTCCGTCTTTTATACTAGTTTAGTAGTCCTCACAAAATAAGTGAGAAACCCACAAAAACATGTATCTTTACCGTGCCCACAAGGTAGTTAGTCCGTCTTTTATACTAGTTTTAGTAGTCCTCACCAAAGATAGGTGAGAAACCAACAAAACGCGTATCTTTACCGCCCCCACAAAAGCTGTGGGTTCGTTTTTATACTTTTCAGCAGTACTCATCGAAAAATAACTGGAAGGCCTCTTGAAGATTTTGGAAAAACGCGGCGCGCAGTTTCAAGGTGGGATTTGTAGAACCTCGGACTCGTCTGCTTCGCAGGTTGGGCTTTGGTTCAGGACGTTCCGCTATTTCCTCACCGCCTCGTGTGGATGCTGGGCCGCAGTCGGTCCCCCTCTGCGCCTCGAGGGAGTTAGCGGGAATTCCCTGCGTTGTGCACTTTTGAAGTCCGTCAACGGTCAGGAGGGGACAGTACCGGGTCCAATATCGCCGACGCGTGGGGGAAAGGGAATGTCCCTGTTCCGGGCGCCAATTAATGTGGTAAATTAAATTTACTTATTACCTCATTTCTGAATTTCTATGCTTAATAAATCATAATTTCTTGTCAATGCAAAGCGAGGAGTCCGTGGTGCTCAAATGAAGGAGGAGGAGACCAATAACTCGAGTTAAGGGGAGCGCTTCCAGCACCAAGCGGGCACAGGAACAATCTCTCAAGTCCCTCTCTTGAAGTGGGGGTCTTTATTTTTAACAGCAGAACATTTTATACAGTCTTGGTCATGAGGCACAATAGAGGAACAAACAGGTCGTGGCAGATAGAGGAACAAAGATCAGCAAGAGGAGCAGAGTGTGAAGAAATGGGGGCGTGTCTTAGGCTTCGTGAGGGGACTTGCGATGTGAAATAGTCTGACAGTTGGAAGGGGGAGGCTTCCTCATTTGGGGTTTGTGCTCGTGCTTCATGTCAAAAACATGAACCATCTTGTGTAAAACAGGAACTATCTTGCTGGTTCTGGGAATTGGCTGAACCACAAGAGTCAAAAAGAGGAACTATCTTGTGTAAAACAGAGACCATCTGCTCTCTGGCTTGCAGTAACTATTTCTTAAAACAGGAACTATCTGCTGGTTCTGGGAATTGGCTGAAGCACAGGAAGGGGTGGTCAATGAACTAAGATGCCAGGTGCAGGGTGTCTTACAGTTAAGAACAGGAACTATCTGCTGCTGGTTCCCAGAATTGGCAGAACCACAGAAATGTGTGTGTTCACAGTGTACAACCTTGTGCTTCCTCTATTAGTTGGTGTGGTTTCAGGGCCTAACCTCGTGCTTCCTCTTTCAGTTGGGGGTGGTCACAGGGCAGTTGGTGTGACAGGCTGAGTTACCAACAATGGACAGGATGTGGCTGAGTCTCTGGCACAACTGGGGGAAGGCACCCAGGCAGGCTTCTTGGAATTGGCTCGACCACAAGGAGCAGGGGGTTGTGCAAGATGCAATGGGGATGTGAAGGACAGTTTTCAGACAAGTTGCTGAGAGCATGTCACACACAAAATGGGTGTTTGTCTGAGAAAAATGGCTACCAGGCAGAAACAGGTAAATGATGGGGCACAATTGTCAATTTTATTTCCACAACCCCCCCAAGTGCGTGCGTGTGCATTGGCCCGTGAGGTGCTAGTGCACAGGTAATGGATGTGTTCCTGCTCAGCCCGGTTATGATTCAGAGCCAGTGAGGGAGCTGTCGGGACCGGCTCTGGGAGGGGGTTCACGACTCATGAGGCAGAGAGGTTCCGGGAGCAGGGAGCACCATGAGGCTTATGTAACACCTGCATCATCCGCCCAGGCGCTATCCCTGCTCTTCTCAGCGAGGACTGAGCCAAAAACCTGCCCCGCTGATTCTATCCACCCACCCGTTCCATTTATTCACTGCTGCGAGTTCACGATTCATTGTTTCCAATTATTATCCGTTGCCTTCGCTCGTTCATTTACTCTCCGACTACCCTCTGATGTCAACCAAGCCTTGTTCGTGCCCATTTGAGATATGCGCTGTCGTCTTTTAAACTATGTACGTCTTCTCGTTGAAGTCCAGTTTAGTGGGGTAAAAAAACTAGGCCCGGAGGAAGCACGGGAAATGATCCCACGTTACAAGTTAAGCAGTGAATTAGGCGCAGACTTCACTCCACTCACCCCTTCCCCTCTAGCCAGCCACTCGCCATCGGAGGCGACCATTGCAGCGTTCCCACACCAGGCCCCCTCACTCACCAGCGGCCGCTCACTCCTCGGAGGAATGGACGTCTGCTTCTGTTGGCAGCCCCGGCAGGGGGTGACGGCCTCTGCTTCGGTCACCCGGTGTCGATTCACACTCCTCCCGCACCTCACCGCGTCGCTCTGTTCGACGGTTACCTCATGAGAGCCCAGCATACGTGATCTGAGCATGCCCAGTGCAGGCGACGCACAGCGGCAGGACTTGCTTGATGCCGGCCAGGAAGAGAGCAGTCATCGGCGCGCGGCGGGGACGCTGGCGCCGTGAGCGTGCGCGCGACCAAATCCGCGCGTGGCCAACACTTGTCGCTCCCTCTCCCATTAGGAATGCTGGGCGCGTGCCCAGCTCTTGTCTCCTTTTTGGCGGCTTTGGCGGCTGAAACGATTACAATAGTTCTCTGCCGAGAACGCGCTTCGCGCGTCTCTAGGCCGAGACCTAAAAATCATGTGTCCATGTGTAATGAAACTGGTGTTCATGTAAAGCACTCTGGTACCCGATGTCTTGGGTCTAGTTTGCGCTATATAAAACTCCACACACAAAAAATAAAACTGTCCCGAAAAGGCTGAACATGTTGCATACTTCCAAATACATACTCAGAACACAACGCAAACATTCACAAGTCTTGTCCATGAGAATCCCAGAACCATCTGAAAAGGGTGGCTAGACTCAGAAAACGCAACAGCGCCATGCAAATCATGGTAGAAAGTTCAATCCAGTTTACAATAACCTATTACGCACTGGCCACCATCATTATGTTTTACGCCACTTCATAAAAACCATAAACCAAACAGTGGATTAGAGGTCCTAATTGCCAACACGCTTTACCTCATGGGGCTGGAAGGAGTCAAAGCCCGGCATGAGCTATTGGCACCTACAAAAAAGAAACATGAATAGGTGGCTTTAGCAGAAAGCTCAGACAGACAATTTAATTTCACAACTAATTCCAGACCCTAAAATCAAGTGGCAATTTCACCAAATTGGGTAAGACTTGCACGAGATGTGACACTTGGCATTGAGACACCTGCCTGAGATGTGTCCAGGTCCCTTCCTTGTGATCTCTCACTGAGTCAAAGAGCAACCTTTGAAGTGTACAGGGGAAGTCTCTCTCTCTCTCCCTTCTGCAGTGCGTCCCACCCAAATCATAGGAATCACCCTGCAGGCCAGGATTTCCCAAAATGGAACCCAGTGTCCTCCATATAATGTACCATTGCAGGCACACTCCCATTCAGTGTATATATACAGCACAACATGTTACCTCCACGTTTTGTGCCACCCCAGGCACACATACATTCTGAACATACATTTACTCTGCGTGCACTACTCAGTACTGCACTGAATTGGGCCATGATGTGCTACTTGCAAACTCACACACTGCTGGCCCACATATTCACAATGCATGCACTCCACAACACTTCACCCTTCCTTCATGTATTGTATTTTCGCAAGCACACATACACCCAGCACATGCTTGCACTGTGCATGCACTGCACAGCACTACATCCCTCACATAATTTATTCCTCCTAGGTATGCATACACCCATACACACACTCACCATGCATGCACTGCACTGCACAGCACTGCCCTATCCCTGTACTAAGCCTTTCCCAGGCATACATACATCCAGCGCAGACACCACTCCTGCGTAGCACTTTACATCTAACTGATGTACGTGAAGGGGTGAATTAAGCACACAGCAGCAGAACTTTAAAAAGGTGAGTGAGGCTGTAGGCCTCACTCCAGTGAGACAGCTTAATGAGGACATGTTCACTTCTACTGATCACTACACAGTATGCGTCCCCCACCGCGCTCATGCTGGTTAACTCCTTTTGAAGGCAGTTGCCTTCTACCGCTATAAGGGTAGTGAACAGGGCGCCCCTCCTGGTCCAACAAGAATGCAATCCGTGAGACAGGCCTATGTGAGGGCGCACACACGAATGATCGGATTGTGCCTACGACAACATGAATCGGTATTAGGGATCCAGACAACACTACCGTTGGGCACTCAGGGCCGGGGGTACACGTCCATAACCATGCGGAGGACTTTCCTGTCCCAACCGATGCATATGAATAAGTTATTAAAAAATGTTGCTAAATGTATTGAGTTGCATACTCTTCACAGTAATCTTCATAAGTTCCAATGCGTTCATTCAAGATGGCTTCCCCACAAGATCAAGTCGTGAAATGCAGGGTAATGCTCAAGGCCTGAGGCTGGTGCAACGGTTTTGTAAGTCAGCTCAGCAATGGTGTCTACCATGACAACTTTTAAAATCTTACTTGCAGGATAAAGTCTGCTGTATCTTTATTTGCCACAAGAATGTACCTGAAGAAGCAACACTTGATAATGAAATGTGGTTCCAATTCGAACTGCGTATTTAGTTAACCTTACTTACTAAAAGTGTTTCTAGTAGGGATGACTATGTGTAGAGCAAACTAGAAGAAGTCTCTGAGTTCTATAGGTCTCTCTGTAGTAAATAGTTGGGTACAACGGCTTTCAGTCGGGTATGATAAAGTGTCGCATTTCACCTGGGATGTTTACAGGCCCACACTGACAAAACACTCACAGACACACACAGTTGTGTTTTAAGTGCCCTTAACAGTCCACCCTCCCCTCTCTCCTAACCCCCCTCACAACTCCCCACCCCCCCCATCTTATAAACCAAACTAAGCTCCTGAGGTCTTTCCCCACAATATACATTAAACTACCTCAAGCATAGACATATTCTCGTAGAGAATGAACCAGACCTGCTCCTCATCCAAATATTTATAGTTTTCTAGAACTGGACGCTCCAGTCCACCCTATTCAGGTTTCCTCACTACTCTAGCATATAGAAAACAGACAGTTTTTGTATAGCTTGTTTTAGGTGTGTGCTCTTTGTTGTAATGAACGTATGTTGGGTGATATGTGATTTAATGCAGACATGTAGGAACTCATGCATACAAAGAATACCCTCAAACTCTCACAATCACACAGAGTGGCATGCTTATCCATACATACACAGAAACTAGCCCATCAAATACCAAGTACTTTTGCCAATTAAAAAAACAGATCTATTGGCTTTGCTAATGTTTGTTGATTGAAACCTCCCTGGATGTTCTGGGTACCCTACAAAACATTGATGCATTATAATGAATTTCTATTTTTATCTATTGCTGCATACTAGAATTTTGCCATCTGAACTGTAAATAACAGATGCTTCTATTACCCAGTTTGACAGCACTAGGCACCTGGCCACACACAGCTTTTTGGTAACTACTCACATCTAACAAGTTAACATCTCTGAACTTGTCCATTAGAACTACACAAGTGCAGTTCCAAAAGGTAACATATAAAATAATTCTCTAGTGACCCAGACAAGAGGCAACTAAATCTACATTTGTAATATGACATTTCTTCTTCATATGAAGGCAAACTGGCTCATATGTACAAGTGCTTTGTGCAGAAACTTGCATGGTGCAAAGTAACACAACCAAACGTGCCAATCATATTTCGTATGCAAAGGTTTTTTGGGCAAAATGCCTACTTTGGAGCAATTCTAAATGGCATGGGTTGCCCCCTCGCAGCCATCGCACACCAACACAACCTTAACATCATCTCCTACGCCGACGACACCCAGCTGATCCTCTCCCTCACCAACGACCCCGCCACCGCCAGAGCCAGCCTACACGAAGGAATGAAAGACGTCGCTGAGTGGATGAAGAACAGCCACCTGAAACTGAACTCAGACAAGACGGAAGTCCTCATCCTGACTTCTGGTGGCCCCCTGCCCTGGGCACCACCCCCAAGCCAACGGACCACGCACGAAACCTGGGCTTCATCCTGGACTCCTCCCTCTCGATGACCAAGCAAGTCAACACCGTCTTGTCCACCTGCTTCAACACCCTGCGCATGCTCCGAAAGATCTTCCGATGGATCCCCACCGAAACCAGGAAGACGGTCACCCAGGCCCTCGTCACCAGCCGACTGGACTACGGGAACACCCTCTACGCTGGAACCACAGCCAAACTACAGAAAAGACTCCAGTGCATACAGATCGCCTCCGCACGACTCGTCCTGGACATCCCCCGCCACAACCACATCTCCGCCCATCTGAGAGACCTGCACTGGCTCCCCGTCAGCAAGAGGATCGCGTTCAGGCTCCTCACCCACGCACTCAAGGCGCTCCACGACATGGGCCCCAAATACCTCATTAACCGCCTCACTTTCTACACGTCCACTCGCCAGCTGCGATCGACCAGCCTCGCCCTCGCCACTATACCACGCATTCGCAGAGCCACCGCCGGAGGAAGATCCTTCTCCTACCTGGCGGCCAAAACATGGAACTCCCTCCCCATCCACCTACGGCTGACCCAGGACCATCTCTCCTTCAGGAAGCAACTCAAGACCTGGCTTTTCGAGCAGTAACTGACCCCTCCCCCCAGCACCTTGAGACCCTAGCGGGTGAGTTGCGCGCTATATAAATCTGATTGATTGATTGATAGCGATAAACCCCATATAATGTACACAAAGTGGGTATTAGAGGGCTGGACCGTTGCAAAATCCATTTGTGTCAATGCAAATTCACATCCAGTAACGTTGTGTGAAGTAGCATGACACAGTATTGCGTGAAGTACAGTCGCTAAATTTGGAGAGGGCGACGTGTTAACTTTTCAACAGGTAAGGTGTCTAATAGTCACAAACGTTACACATATTATGTGATGCACAAATGGGTTGTCGTTTGACTGAAGATAATGACATTTCAGTTTACATCTGTATTGCAAAAGTTACACAAGATACCACGTGATAGTCTTTGATCTGTGGTTAATGCTATATTGCGGTTAGCGCATCAAAAAACAAAGTTATGGATGTAATCCTTGAATTAATCTCAGCCACTGGCGATCTCTCGGGTTGCATACCATTCCATCATTTTTCGGTCACCATTACCACCTCAATTTGGAACCAGCCATATGCAAATCAGCCTTCACCCTGCTCCAATGGGAACGGTCCAGCCTGAACTGTCAGGCTTGGTCCTCCCTAAACTGGAAAACAAGCAACCCGGGACTGGTTTCACCCTTATTATGGGCTCATCAGCCCATAATATCTCAGTGGCACAGTGTACACAGGACCCACGTCTGGGCATACCTGTCACACTTAGGGTATCAAAAATCTAAGTGATGAATAGAATGTTTGAATTAATCTGAGACACTGTCACTTGCTCGGGCCGCATCCCATCCATTGTTTTTCGTCCACCATGCCACCTCAGTTTGCTAATGAGCCCATAATTAGGGTGAAACCGGTCCCAGGATTCTTGGGACCGGTTTCAGGGAGGACCTGGCTTGGCTATTTGAGCTTGACTGTTCCTATTGGAGCAGGGTCAAGACTGATTTGAATATTGATGGGTCCAAACTGAGGTGGCATGGTGTCCAAAATAACGATGGACTGAAATGCGGCCCAGAATGATTACTAGTGGATGAGATTTACTCAAGCATTCCATCTAGCACTTTTTTGTATACTTTAAATTGCGGTTAGCATCACATGAGTGTGGCAGTATTTGCCTATGCAATGATGTCATCCTGCACTATTCATGATACGTATGACGCTGCACTCAATTTGTCAGTTCGCGCAACTGCAGTTTCTTGCACAGCATTGCAATGCACAAATCTTAGTAAATTCGCACCGGTGTATTTCCAGAAACGTGTAACCACAGAGTTCACTTTATTGCATGGACACTGTCACGGAGGAACAGGCTTGGGCTTGGCCCAAGTGTCTAGAGTACAGCTGAAGCATTGAGCTTTGCAAAGTATTGTCATCAGCCCTGCCTCTAGGGGGCATTGGAGAGTTAGTCAGACGGTCTCATCTGGTAATAACCCCCATCTGTTGGTGACAGAGGCATAGGGTGCCACCTTAACAAAACCCAGCATCTGTCAAGGGGTGGCAACCATGCATTGCATGGACACCCAGCAGAGGCATAGACTCCAATAGACTCCGCTCTCGCCCGGACCCCCAGCGAGGACTTTGTCTGATGAGCCGAATGGCTAACGAGAGCCAAATATTGTCTCTAACACAGATGGAGAAGGTGTACTAATTATACATGTCGCTGGCGTCAATTCAAAAATACTGCCAGTGTTCCATCTGTACACATCTGAATGTGTTCTAACTTTAAGAGTGACTAGTTTATTATTTTGGTCCTGAAGAATGCCTGAGAACTCCGTTGGAGTCTGTGCTAGGCAGAAACATGTTGATCTTTGAGGAGGTATATTTGTTTTGAACCTCCTGTTCTCTGCTTTTTTAAATCTATCCAAAGACACTATAGAATAAAATTGTTGGTGCTCTTGAGATAGTTTTAACTTTCACATATCCACTGCACTCTGTCCCTCACTCACGTATATTCACCTTGGGGCGTCCCCTTGTCATTAAAACACCTCAGCTCCTCCTCACTCATTACATCAGGTGGGGAGTTGTAGCCCACATCAGGGACCTTGCAGGGTTGTTGTGCGGAGGGAGCCCAATGATGAAGCATGTCACCTTTGGGTGAGTGAGAGTTCTCGTCCATTAAAAAGAAATATTCCTCACATTCTCACTACTCTATTTTCAAGGTTTTCAGTTAGTAAAGGGAGAGATATGTTTGGTGTACACTACCTTAGATCCTTGGTGTGATATTATCCATTAGACTAGGCCCTGCAGCACCAGCAGGGAATAAGCAGGAAGCACCACTAACAGTGCACTCTGAGCAGAAGCGCATGACTCTGCCTGAGCCCAGGCCTAACCCTGCGTACGGAGCTACATAGCAACTATTGACATACCTGCACACAAGCAACACTAACCGCGCACACCACACAGAAGCACATGGTTTACCTGAGCCCCGGCCAGACCCCACGTATGGAGCTACTGGGTTACCCACCTACTGTTGACATACCTGCACACATACAACACCAACAGTGCACACCACACAGAAGTGCATGGTTTACCGGAGCTCAGGCCAGACCCTCTGTCTGCAGCTAATGGACTATGCAGATACCATTGATCTACCTGCCAAGAACCATACAATGGGATTTTGTGGACTCTACCACTCCACGCAGCGTACCCAGAAGCTGTTATGTGATGGGAGAGCAAAGGAACGACCATGAGCGAAATGTTGGGAGAGACTTACATTGGGCCAAGATGTCAGCAAGCTGGCTTACTGAGATAACGTTCAATCAATCAATCAATCATGTGTTTGTTAAGCGTGACTACTCACCCGTAAGGCTCTCAAGGCGCTGGGCAGGAGGGGAGGAGCAGGTTCCAGTCCATCAAGGAGGGGGTCTGTCGAAGAGCCAAGTTTTGAGGTTTCTCATGGAGATTGAGAGTGATGTTGTCTGTCTGAGGTGGAGTGGCAGGGCGTTCCCTGATCTGGCTGCGAGGAAGGAGAAGGAGTTGCCTCCTGATCTGGTCTTTTTGGCGCGGGGACCCGGGCGTAGGAAAGCTGGGCTGATCGTAGAGTCCTTTAGGGTGTGAGGAATTTAAGTCTGCTGTTCAGGTATGCTGGTCCAGTGTTGTGGAGGGCTTTGTGTGCGTGGGTGAGGATCTGACATCTGGCATCTGAGATCCGCCAGCCACAGGTTAATTTCCCACTAGGGATAATTCTTCTGAGGTTCTTTGCAATGCTAGGGCAATGTAATGTCACAGAACCAGTAACCACTTATCATAGTTGGCCACATAGGCTGTGTATGTTGAAAATATCAAGTGTTCAATGTTCTCAGGATTATTTATATAATATACTATTATTTTAATCTCTCTCCTTTCAGAGCTCTCACAATGCCTTCAACCTGGACCTGCACCACCCGCTGCTGTCCCAGTACTGAACCACCCAGAGAGCGCGCACAGAATTCAATGTTATTCATTCTTTTTACTATTTTAACTGCCCTAGTGTGATTTTTAAAAGCCCCCTCTATATTCCGCTTTCCACCCATAAATATCCCAACGACCATGTGAAGTTTGTTTTAAACTTCCGTTTGGACCCATTCATTTGAAAGCCCTTCACAGGTTAAACATTTAAGAGAGGATGAGAAAGTTAAAAATGAAGCATTAACTGAAGCAAGCTAAGAATGAAGAAAAGGGAATATGCTTAATAATGAAGACTCAAGATGTTAGGAGACAAAAAGCCCTTGGCAGTACAGGTTTAAAAGATATCCACTTCGGTTGTGAACAAACAGAATCATTGACTAATGGTCTTTCAGAATGGTCCTGGTATTTTGAATTCTATAATGCATCTACCCCCATGGTGCCAACAATTGTGATCTTTGCAGTGAAAAGGGTCAATCTAGGATTTTGACCCTCAACTTCTCTGTTTCGAGTCTTCTGATAAATGTGTGTTAAGGGATTCTCAGAGAAATTGTTTCATTTGGTAAACACATTCCACTTTGGCCCTTGCATCATGAAAGGTGGTTCATTAAAGAGTGGACGGGGCGAGCCACAAGGAATGCCACAAGGACAGATTGTCGAAGACCACCTATTAATGGTTTAGTTGTGTTCCACCTATTAATGGTTAAGTTGTGTTTGACTCAAAACGTGGAGAACATCAGCTAGGCGGTTCCTTAAGCAGAGGGCGTGTGCATGTGCCTTTCATAACTGCTCATAAGTACTGCATCCAATTTGCTTTGTTTTCCATTAAAGGTGGAAGGAAGTAGGCAACAACAATTTGAGACTCAGGAGTTAAGTGAACACGGGATTAAAGAGACATTCTAGTGTTTGTAGATTACACTTTACAGGGCAGAGGGCTGAATCTGATGTGTGCTACAAAGGAACATACCAGTCAGGTAGCTCCAAGATGCAATAGATGTTAAAGAAAGGTATGATTTAAATATACCTTGAAGTTTCAAGGTTTTCCAAGTGTTCCATTTAAGTAGAGAAGGCCAGGGTTGATTAAATGATGCCAATGTGCTAGAAATAGAAGGACCATACGGGATTCAAGAAATACCAAATCTCTTTTGAGGCATCTGTCTTCAGAGATGATCCTCCTGGTGTAAACAGTGAATGTTGTGAATTCCAGAAGCGTTGAGGCGCTGCAGTCCACAGGGAAGGATGGATGCAAGCTTGCCTTTGTCACGTGCACCATGATACATAAACAACAAAGATACCTAGGAACACATATGTAGGCTTTGTGTTTTAGTGTGCTGTTGATGATTGTAAAAGAGTGTTTGAGGCACACGGTTCAAATTCTTCTTTGATTTTTGTTTTCACCAAAGGGGCAGCCAAGGCCACCACTTGGATAGCCTGGTGGGTTCCTTAATTAGAATATGTTTAGTATGCTGTACCTTTGGCGGTCAGTGAGGAGTTAATCAATCAATCAATAGGGATTTGTAGAGCGCTGCTGTTTCACCCATGAGGGTCTTGAGGCGCTGACGGAAAGTGCTGCCTGTTCTCCTATTGGTTAAACATCCATGTCTTGAGGTCCTTCCTGAATTGCTGGAGTGATGGCCCAAGTTGGGCAGGTTGAGCAGCAGAATGGATGCACCACAGCAACATTGGCACAGTGCTGTACATGACCATGGTTGCAAGATCAAAGACCAGGTGGGCACTTTTCATTTTCTGAGCATGATTGCCAAAGTATTTTGTTGATGGAAGATGTTGTTGTGTGTGTAAGGCAGCGGTGCCTCTGGAATGGAGAAGTAAGGCTTGGAGCTTGGCCTGTGTACGTCACAGCTGTATAAGCGCTATGAAAAGGTCAAGATAGGGTCATTTTGGTGGCCAGCAATAGACAATATCTGGGCATACACTGCCCACGTATGGTGACAAATGCAAAATAAACAATTGATGGACAGAATACTGGACAATGCAAACATTCACCCCCATTCACAAAGATCTGGGTTTAATCCATCATTCTTATGCTCACCACACCACCCCAGTTTGGACCCAGCCATAAGCAAATCAGTCTTGACCCTGTTCCTTATGGGAACAGTCAAGCCCGAACTACCAAGCCAGGTCCTCCCTGGACTGGGACCGGGTTCGGGCACCAGAGTGGATGTAGGCGATCATTAACCGTGATCACGGCCGCTGCGTCTGAAGTCCCTTGTTCACTCTGGCACTGTGCGGGAGACAACAAGGTCAGTGCTGGAGCCACCCGCTGCATCCCCGCCCCCCTCGCAGACCCCCACGATACTCCCGGTGAGGGCAGAAGAGGAGAGCCGCCCCTCTTAACACCGGGAAGGTGAAACCGAAACTGAAGCAGAGAAGTGGGGGTCGCCATTTTAAGGAAAAATAAATTAAAACCCGGCGCGAACTCTGGCACTAAGGAGGTTAAAAATAAAAAAAGGGGGGCACAACGTGGATTGAGCAGTACAGTCTGGTGCCCGACTGTGCAAAAACACTAAACAAGGGGCACAAGGCCGGAAGATCCGATAACAAGTCCTGAATATCCGAATCCAAGCCCTAGAGATCTGAACCCGAGCCCCGCAGCAGGAGGAGGAACGGTTCCCTCTCAATGACCCAGGGATGCCGGGAGTCGGATTCAAAAAGGGCCGTTTTCTGAGGACTGCCGTCTCGGGCTGCCGTCCGCCCAGCGCCTCTGGTCTGCTGGCCAAGGAGCAGTCGGAGCCGGGTGCCCCGCAGCCGCTGCGCATCCAGGACATCAAGACGGAGAATGGCGCCCCGTCACCTCCACAGGCCGCCTCCTCGGCGCTGCACCCGTGCCCAAGATCAAGAGCCCAGACAGTAGCAACTCTCTATACAAAAGGGGGCACCCGATAAGCCTATGGCATCTGGGTAAATATAATATATTTTAAAAAAGCGCTTTGACACCTTCGGGTAATGTTCGCGCTATATAAAATCGCATTAAATAAAATAAATAAATAAAAACACAAATATACCATCCCATTTGTGAACTCAGAGCCTGCATATGGACCACTGGTTCTTTATGCTTGTGAGGAGAATGCTCTTGTGAAAAATAGTAAGACTGGTTGAGTCATGATCGCCCCCACTTACAATGTGGGACAGACAATGCGCCCCAGCTATAATGAACTGAATCTGGGAGGAGAGCACAACAATTTAAGATACAGACAAGCAGGGTTGCCTGTGGATGCCACACATTGAGAAGCACCTAAATACCGGTGACACTGGAGAGTCCATAAGGACTGGATTTAGCTTATGGGGACGGGGTGGCCTGGAATTTGCAGCTGGTTGGTGCTCTTGCTGCCTGGATGTGGAGGCATGTGGAGTCCACAAGAACACCTCCTGCTCGAGGGAATTGTCAAATGGGACTACAGCCTCTGTTGGACTGCAATTATAGGAAGCATTTAGTTGTTAGAATACCCCATGGTTTAGGTGCAATATGGGAAAGCACAGTTTTTTGAGTTTTGAAGCTATTTACCGGGTGGGAGGATAATGCACATTTAGTGGGGGTCATACTCCGGGTGATAATACAGTGCCCCAATACCACAGCCAAGGTGGTTTAGATCCTCTGACACATTATCACACCAATTGCAGAGATTGGGCGGGTGATGTGACACACCAGGAACAAAGCTAGTGTAAACACGGATGTGTTACACATAGCTACCTGGAACATTAGAGGTCTTAACATCTATACCAAACAATATAGGGTGCATACACACCTATGAAGGCATGGCTTCTGAGTTGCCATGCTACAGGAGACACATCTGACCGAATAGGAAGCACACAAACGGAAAAAGAGTTGAAGGGGACAGATGTTTTCCTCGACGTACTCCTCCTAGGCGAGAGATATTACAATATGGCTGGCTCTGGTGTACCTTTTCAACATCGCCATATGCACCCAGATCTGGAGGGACACTTTGTGTTCCTTTATGGGCTATTCGATGGCAGGCAGGTATGCCTGTTGAACTCTTATGCACACAACAGGGATGACAAAACATTTTATTGGACCTTACCACATTTACTGCTCCCTTAGATAGATCTCTCAGTTCTTTGAAGCAGTGAATTCAACTGCATATTGGATGGGGATATGGACAGATGCACACCGAAATGGCACACAAAACCGGGATGACAGCTGCACTAGGTTGCGGTGCATTGATATATGGTGCGCTCTATACCCTATGCATACACACTATTCATGTCACTCAGGGACCCACAGATGATTGGACCGCATATTGGTGTATTGGTGACTAGGGAACTTGGCACCAGTATACAAAGTGCCAAATACCTAAATAGATTCCTTTTGGAACATGTGCCACTATTAGTGACATACACAGGCGGTGGCACTGGGGATTGATCTTCCTCATGAAAACTGTGCCCAGAGGCCTTGAAGGAGATGGTCTTTCACTCTGATATTAGAACAGCCCTGGAGATCTACCTGGAGCACAACTGGAGGTCCACAGGTGCACGAGCCTTGAAAGGCAGTTTTGAGGGGGGGGGGATGTTTGTCTAAGACATATGGCATCTGAAGGCAATTGACATGTGAGCTGGTGCAAAAAGATGCACAGCAAGCATAGATGCAGGCCTGGAGGGGACCGGCCGACCTCCCTCGCAGCCCCTCTTGACACTGGACCATGAAAAAGTGACCCTCTGGGATACACTCAATAGGTATACCCTCCGAGTATCAGCAAAAAGCAAAAGCTTCATGCTAAGGGCCTGCTAGCCTGGCTTCTAAAACAAGAGGCTCCCTCTCCTTTAATTGTATCTCTAAATAGACTGGACTAGATGAGAGCTGTGACACAGAGTAGCATAAATGTGGCCCTATTGGATTACCTGGCTCCGCTTTATACGAGGCCAATCAAAGTTGGCCAGACAAGACCGAGGGACTTTCTGATCAGCCTTACCATACCTAGACTCTAAGGAGAAGTCAGTGCAGTACTACAGATAGAATTCACGCAAGAGGAAATGCTAATCGCAAAAGTGGTCTGGCCACTGGGAAGACATGAGGAGATAGCTAGCCATCTGAGTTTTACCAAACTTCTGCTGGGACAAACACAGATAGGCTATTGAAGGCATATCTGGAGGCTTTTCAAGCAGGTCTTCTGCCTGCCAATGCCACCATGAGAGAAGCTATAATCATTATAGTCCCAAAGCTGGACAAAGAGCCCGATGAGATGCCTCTTATCAGCTTCTTTTGATGCTGAATGTGGTCATGGAGGTGCTCTTCTGGGTGATAGTTGGTTCCTGTTTTGCCCTATTTGTAGAAATGTCTACCCCTGTTCACTATACAGGCACAGAAAACATTGATTCATACCCTTAATACCTCACACCTCAGCTATGCCAATTCCTTATATCTGCGCGTGACCGCTTATGGGCTACAAGGTTTGCAGGTTGTACAGAATGCCGCAGCGAGGCTTCAATTAAAGTTCACTAGGCCCACATCGATCTCTCCCTACCTGAAGGAGCGTCATTGGCTACCGATCCAGTAGAGAATTCGTTTTAAAAATGTAGTCCTGGCCCATAGAGCTTTTTATCACATGGGAGGTCAGTATCTTTCAAACCAGCTAATTAATTATAACCCTTTCAGACTCCTGTGCACCTCTGAGACAGGTCTGCTTTGCGTCTTGAGATTTAAATGCAAGAAGTGGGCAGGCTCATTCTTCTCCTATCTTGCAGCCCAAGTTTGGAATCGCCTTCTGCCACATTAACAAGAAATCAGAACAGAAAGTTTACTCAGAAAGTCCCTCAAAACATGGCTGTTTGAGATGGCCTTTTAGCACAGATAGGAACTGTGGTTGAAGTGGGGTGGCTTCTGTCTACTAGCGCCAGGAATGTCCTGGGCAGAGTAGCTGTGCGCTGTATGAATGGCTTGATTGATTGATTTATTGATAGCCACCAGACTTGCCTAAAGTGGGGTCGCTAGGACACGAGGGCCAATGTGGGTTTTTCTCTGGTTGTAACACAATGATGAACCTATGGTGCCAACGCCATGTCCTGGGATGTATGAGAGACGAGCAGCTGGGGGGATTAGCCATGCAACACTTAATGTTGTTTTATGAAGGATATTGTGCTGGATAACTAAACACTGATAATGTCCCAAAGGCGAGACCTATTGGCTACGCATTGTGGAGGCCTTATAAGTGTTTAGGTAGAGCTATTGACTTTGCCATTGTTTCTTAGCTGTGCTGTAGAGAAGGGTGGCTGCTGTGCAGCATGCTGAGAAGTTGTAAGTAAATAGTGTAAGAAGCACTGAGTGATGTTGTGCTGGCCCTGAGTGATGCTGTGGTGGCGTTGAGTGATGCCGTGCTGGCCCTGAGTGATGCTGTGGTGGCCCTGAGTGATGCTGTGGTGGCCCTGAGTGATGCTGTGGTGGCGTTGAGTGATGCTGTGGTGGGCCTGAGTGATGCTGTGGTGGTGCAGACTGATGCTGATTGTTGCTGTGGCACTGCAGAGTGATGCAGTGGTAGCGCATAGTGATGCTGTGGTAGTGCTGAGTGATGATGTTGTGGTGCTGACCGATGCTGTGGTGGTGCTGAGCGATGCTGTGCTGGCCTTGAGTGATGCTGTGATGGTGCTGAGTGAAGCTGTGGTGGTGATGATGACTGATGCTGTTGTGGCACTGAGTGATACTGTTGTGTCCCTGGGTGATGATGTGGTGGCGCTGATGGAGCAGGCGTCTCAATGCTACGTAGACTTATCTTAGGCAGGTCTCATCCAAGAACTAAATATTGCTCAATCAGCATATAAGAGCCACCACTACAAGCCACTGGAAAGAAGCTGCAAATGATAGCCAGATCTGTGTGTCACTCTAAACGACAGACGCAGAGGTACAATGCAGCACTCCAGCCCCTGGACAGAGTGAGCCAACATCGAACTGGAGCAGACACTGAACCTGGTCCCAATAGACCAGCCAGAGTAATTCGTCCATAAGGAATTTGTGACACAGGGGTAGATTTGAGGCATGTTAATCAGGGCTGAGAATTTATCCTTAGGACAAATGCAACACCTGTAAGAACTATGTAAGCCTGTAGCCCCCGGCGTAAATCCATAACGAAACAAGGTAGATTAAATCCTATCCGGGTCAAAGTCCATGTGAATGAAATTCCAAGTAAAGTCTTCAGAGCCCAGCATTTCTGAAGATATCCCTGGTTGCTCTTGTGGAGTAGAAAACCATAAACAGAATAGCGTGTGCTGCCTTGATGCACTGTGCAGTACACTGAACTGGCTGCAGTCTGAGGACAGATGCTTCTGGTTTCAACATGGCCGCTCTGCACTGCTTTAACACCTTGGCTGCTAAGGGGTTTTCCCGCTGTGCTTTAGAGATGCAGGATCCCCATTGTTCATGACAAGGTCAACTCGTCATAAGCACAGCGCAGGTAAAACCCATGACGAGTTGACCTTGTCATGAGCACTGAAGGGGTTAAGAAGGAGGTCTGTTCTTTTGGAACAAGCATATAACGCCATGCAGTAAATGAATGATCTGTGTAAAAGCTGGTGTGCAAATCCAGGTGTGATGAGCCGTACCACACTCCTGCTGTGCAACGTTGATCCAGGTGCACTTCAGTTGCTCGTGCCCAACAGTGACCTAGGAGAGCCACGATCATTAACCCGTTGGCTGCGTCGAACGTTCAGCTCCAGTGCTGAACGTTCGAAAAACGGGTGGGGCAGCGTCGGTCAACGGACGTGCGCAGCACTACCAAGGTAGTGCTTGCGACGACCGTTGGCCGACCGCAGCAGCCAACGGGTTAAGAACAGTATCCCAGGAGGGCTCACGACCCAGCTGTCGAAAGACAGAGTGGGCACCCGGAGTAAGACTCCCGAGATGTATTGCCTCGTGGCGCTGGCAAAGCAGTATAATATCCATCAAGGAGGTACTTTCATGATGGTGTTATAACTAGGGGTACAGGATCCCTTCGCCACATTGAACATCCTCGGGAGTTCCGGGAAGTGACATGCTCAATCCCTTTCCATCCGCTGACCAAAAAGGACTGATCCAAGAGAATCGACAGTGGGTGGCGGAGGAGCCGACGTGCACACTTCATCGAAATAAACAGACATATGCAACTGAAAAGCAGTGCGGTTTAAACACAGCAGCCTTTGCAAACTCAAGCCCCGTGTTTGCCAGCCAGTGCGCTCTATGCCATGCAGCCAGCTTTACAGCAAATCAAGTACCCCTCCCAAATACGCCAAGGACTCACTTTCACTACAGCATGCGCCTGTAAAAGGTGGCCCGAGGAACAATAATCTGGGCTAATTGGGCCTCTGGGCCCCGGTGCCACTGCTCCGACTGCACCGATGAAAGCCACGCCCTTACCGCCGCACACACCTGCAAGCCCTGAAAGGCAGCGATAAAGAGGCAATGTGTGCCTGCAGCCCCAAGCCTGTTTGTTGCACATTGTGCTGCGTATTGTGCAGTACGTAGTCCATCTCTAGTCACCTAAGACAAAGTATAATACAAATGAGGGCCATTAACAAGGGGCATACCCATCACTAGTGTATAGCATGCAGTGGCACTGGGGTTCACAAGAGCTCCACAAATATAGCCGTCTACTACCAAACCTGGGACCAGGACCCTTTTTCCTTGATTACATTTTGGTCCATGATAGCTGTAACCCCCGTTACTTCGAGGTTTAGAAACTGGGCGCCATGGAAAAAAAAGCTACAATTGCCAAAAGTGCACACTGTGACGTATCCACAAGCTCAATGCAGAAAAATACACAGCTGGTGGGTGTCAACACCGCTGCAGCAGCCTTTGTACCCGTCTTCTCAGCACCGGCATTTAATCAAATTATGACGTGGATAGCAAACCGGGGAAAGAATGTGGAATAGCAGACGCGTTTGGAGCACCGGGGGATACAGGTTGTTAGAAAAACATGTACATGCTGTCCCCTTCACAAAAATAAACCAAATATCGACAAAGATGTCGGGGAGGGCGATGGTATGTCACGGTTATCCACATCGTAGGCCAACACCCCTTCTGCGCCCACCACAGCCATGAGTGCACTGGGGTCGGGCCCAACCTAAATCCACTCCCGCTGAGAAAGTAGCAATTCAGCTCACAAAGTAGGTAGTCTTGTTTGCGGCTCAGCTGGCGTGAATTGGGTACAAATGGAAAAGGTGTTCAGGTCACTTAAAATGAGTGTGACGCGTCCAGAGCTCAATAAAAAGTGATACGATACAGTGGTGTCATATTAAGGAAAATAGGATACCGCTTATTAGAGTGCACAACAACATCATTCATAAGCCCAAGCAAAGCCAACTCACCCTTCCTGCCTGCCAAAGTCTTTAAACTTAGCCATTAAACATGGAAACATGCTACCTGCAGATATACGTTGGAAGTGTGATATAAAGCTGTCTAATACAATATCGAAAAAGTTATCATAACAAGCAGTGGCCGCACGACTATGAAAGTGACGCGGCCACGAAAGTAAAAGAAAATAACCACACGAGAGGTGCATGCATGCGCGCGTGCCCATAAAAAAGTAAAAAGAAAGTACGAAAAAAGAAAAGAAAAAGAAGGATGCGAGTGGTGCACACGCACGCGCCGGCAAAAGTCAAAGCAGGCTGGCGAGTGGTGTGCGATGTGCGCGCACCATGATAAGAGAGGAAAGCTAGATGGCACCTCTGCTCGTCATTGGGCGCGTAACCGCACGCTCTATGCCAGCCAAAAAGATGTTTTAGCATTTTCTGAAGCCCACTTACTAAAAGTCTTTCCATAGCAGTGGATGCGCTGGCTCAGGCAAGACCTAAAAATGGTCTGTTACCCAGATGCCTTTATGCCCTACTAAAACACACTGTACCAGATTCTGGGAGCAGCCATGCATGAACTTGATAGTCTCTTGAGCTCCCTAGTTTGGGCTGGAGAAAGGAACATAGTCCAGCTGGAGGTATTGAAAATGAGCAGAGAAAAGGGTGGACTCTGCCTACCGGGCCTAGAATGTTTTTATATGACATTGCAGCTACAGCATGTCACAAAGCGGTGCCACAATGAACTTAACTGGGAAAACCGCCTCCTGAGGGGTACTGTAGAGAAGGGTACGCCACTACTTTGCCTGCTACAGGGTCAGAGACAGTCTGACAATGTCCCAGAGGTGTAGAGCAGGTTTCGATGGTCTTGAAAAGAGTGGTGTGGCCAGTGTTGAATCGCCAGCTTTTTAGTAGGTCCCTAGTTGGACTGGTTCCAGCTGTTTCACGAAATACAAAAGGTCAAGACACTAGGCGCATAGAGGGAGGGAGGGTGCCTCCTATTGGGAGACCTTTATACCACAGAGAAGTTCCTGACATTTGAGGAGGCTAGAGAGAATTTCAGGGGTCACCACCGGACAGTTCCTTCAAATTGCTAAATTAACACGCACAGTGAGGGAGATTTGGATGGGTTTCCCAGCCTCATCGCCAGTATCACAAATGCTGAGGTATTATTGGAGGGAAGACAGGGGCGAAGGCTGGTATCCTGTATCTATCAGGGGCTGGTGGCGGATCGATCACTGATACTACTTAAAGAAAGTGTGACTGTCAAGTATCCACTGACCTGAGGATCCAAATATGCAGGAGCGAAATGGCCCAACCAATCTACACCAGAACCGGCTCCAACACATTACCAACTAAATACCACAAGTGTTTAGTAACCGTTCCCAGGGAGAAGGGAGGTAAGACGGGATGCCCACACTGGATGGATATTGCCATAACCAGAAAGGACACATTTTGCTCAAGGAATCCTCTTCTGTATCATGTAGGTACTGTCTAAGAAAACACATATTAGTACTTCAAAGAATACCTTACAAAAAATAACTCAAACCAACAATCTCTCTGTGTCAGATCCCTCTCAATAAACTAATTGAATGAATTCTCATGCAGGTATCATAGAGAGACAAGTTAATCCCACTCACCTCATCAGGATAGGATTTCCAATACAAGGTAGAAAAGGAATCAGTAACTGTGACATCTCCAAAACTATAATGTGGCAACATCAAAACAATGATTACTCCATGGGAGAAAAGGAAATAACAGTCACATTGCTGCTCCAAAGATTCATAAACTTTTTATCAGTACACTGACCTTTTGTTTTGACGTAATTCAGGGATCAAATGAAGGAAGACATACAGCACACCGCTGGAGATGAGAAAACACCAGTACGCGTCTTCCCAGATCTGGATAATGGCGTCCAGGATGCAGTGCGGCACAACTCAATGATGGAAAACAGCAGCCACGAAAAGCTGTCTTTGAAATGACAGGGAAAAGTAAAAAAAGGTTGTGCATAAGCGAAAGGCAGCACAACTCCATATTTCAAGGACCACAGCCCTGAAGGGTTTTGAAGCTGGGCTGCGTTCTACACCGCAGCAGGAATCAGAGGATATCAGGGGAAACAGAGCCAAAACAAGCATTTGCAATGCAATAGGTCTCACATTAGCAAAGTGTGAGCTATTGGTATTGTAAATGACACATTTTTTGATGTATGTGTTGGATTTGAAAATATATAAATTAATAGCATTGTTATTCACAAAGCCAATAGCTTACACTTTCCTAATGCAAATCCTATTGGCTATGGCAATGCTTGTTGGTAGCAAGCAAGGACAGTGCTGTTGTGGTGTTGAGTGATGATGTGGTTTGGCTGAGTGATGATGTGGTTCGACTGAGTGATGTGGTGGTGCCCCTGAGTGATGTGGTGGTGCCCCTGAGTGATGTGGTGATGCCCCTGAGTGGTGTGGTGGTGTTCCTGAGAGATGTGGTGGTGTTCCTGAGTGATGTGGTGGTGTTCCTGAGAAATTGTGGTGGTGTTCTTGGGTGATGTGGTGGTGTCCCAGAGTGATGTGGTGGTTTCCCCGAGTGATGTGGTGGTGTCCCCGAGTGATGTGGTGGTGTCCCAGAGTGATGTGGTGGTGTCCCAGAGTGATGTGGTGGTGTCCCCGAGTGATATGGTGGTGTCCCTGAGTGATGTGGTGGTGCCCCTGAGTGATGGAGGCTGGAGTTGTTTATGTTTATGTTTGTTTATGTTTATGTCGGTTTATATAGCGCCAAATCACCGACAGGTCTCAGGGCGCTTTTGACCGCAATGACATCACAGCTTGGGCAGCAACAGGAGGCGAGTTAGGTCTATACTGAGCTCAACGCTGTTCTAAATAGAGTTGTCTTTAGGGCTTTCCTAAAGCGAAGCAGGTTTCCTTTCTTACGGAGAGCTTCAGGTAGCTCATTCCACATTTTGGGCAGCAGGACCGAAAAGGATCTCCCTCCTTTTGTTGCTAGCCTGAACCGAGGACATACAAGCAACTGAGCCTCGGAGGACCTTAGGCTTCTTTCGGGCCTGTAGATGACTAGTCTTTCCTTAATATAGGAAGGGGCTTGCCCGTAGATAGCCTTGTGGGCTATGCAGAGACTCTTAAAAGCCGACCTTTGCGTCACTGGTAGCCAGTGAAGACTCAGTAACAGCGGGGATGCATGTGATCTCCTTGGAAGTCTGAAGATTAGCCTTGCCGCATCATTTAAGACTACCTGCAGTCTGTTTGTTAAGGCTTTAGGTAAGCCCAGGTAAAGCGCATTTCCGTAGTCCAGTCTCGACAGTATGGTGGCAGAAACTATCGTGCGGAGCATGGACTGGGAAAGAAGTGGAACAAGTTTGCGCAGTTGTCTTATGATGCCGTTACAAGTACCCACTACCGCAGAGATTTGATTGGTCATTGAGAGGGCGCCGTCTATTCTAATGCCAAGACTTTTGACCGCGATTGCTGGCTTAGGGGTGGGCCCTAATTCCTGGGGCCAGTAGAGGTCACACCAGGGGGAGCAGGTGGATGACACAATTAACACCTCCGTTTTCTCGGGTTAATCTTCAGGAGATTCCTGGACATCCAGTTGACTGTGTACCTAAGAATCTCCTGTGCCAGCGACTGGGCCCGTACGGTGTCATCTATGCTCAGCAACAACTGAGTGTCGTCTGCATAGTTAAACACCCGACAGCCCATCTCAACCAAGGTGCTTATTAGTGGTTGCAGGTATAGGTTGAACAGTAAGGGGGACAAGGCGGAGCCTTGGGGTACCCCACATGTCAGGTCTCCTGCTCCTGATACCTCCTCTCCCAGCTGAATCCTCTGGGTTCGCCCGGACAGGAAGGATTCCAGCCAGAGGTAAGCAGAGCCCCGGAGCCCAAACCTGGCCAACCTATCCAGGAGTATGGTATGGCTGACGGTATCAAACGCCGCTGATAGGTCTAAAAGTATCAGGGCGCTTAGTTTCTTTCGGTCAGCCAACCCTCTAAGGTCGTCCAGCACCGAGAGCATGACTAACTCTGTGCTATGGTGGGCACGGAACCCTGCCTGCATCTCATGGAGCAGATGGTTAGACTCCAAGAACGCAGCCATGGACTTCAGAACATGCTGCTCAAGCACCTTGGAGAGAAATGGAAGCTGGGAGATGGGCTGATAGTTTTTTAATACTTTGGGATCGGCCCCAGCTTTCTTAATTAGGGGCTTCACTCGGGCTTCTTTAAAGCTAGCTGGCAGCTGTCCCGTGTTCAATGACCTATTTAGCATGGACAGAATGCGTTCTTCTAGGCTGAGGCGGGCTAGGCGAAACACACTAGGAGGACATGGGTCGGCTGGGGAGCCTGACTTTGTTTTCCTCATTAAGGTTTCTAGGCTCAATGAATCAATCGGGGGAAAACTAGACAAGTACATTCCACCTGGAGTTTTAGCAGAATGTGGTTCAGTAGAGCCAACACTGGTACTTGTTATTTCTTGTAAAATAGTCTCAACCTTTTCTAGGAAATATTTCAAAAAAGTGTCGCAATTGAAGGTGGTCTCTGTAGGTTGAGTTCTTTTACTTAGTTCCGTGAGGATTTTAAAAGTTTCCTTCTGAACGTTATCTGCCTTATTAATGCGATTTTCGTAGAATGTCGCTTTAGATTCCTGTATATGTTTTTTATAGGCCCGAAGCAACTGCCTATATTGTTCACAGGATTCGGGGTCTTGGAGGGTGGAGTTGGAGGGTGAAGTTAGAGGGTGGAGTTGGAGGGTGGAGTTGGAGGGTGGAGTTGGAGTGTGGAATTGGAGTTGGGTTTGGAGCGTGGAGTTGGAGGGTGGAGTTAGAGTGGGGAGTTGGAGTTGGAAGTTGGAGTTGGAGAGTGGAGTTGGAGGGTGGATTTGGAGTTGGAGGGTGGAGTTGGAGTTGGAGGGTGGAGTTGGAGTGTGGAGTTGGAGTTGGAGGGTGGAGTTGGAGGGTGGAGTTGGAGGGTGGAGTTGGAGGGTGGAGTTGAAGGGTGGAGTTGGAGGGTGGAGTTGGAGTTGGAGGGTGGAGTTGGAGGGTGGAGTTGGAGTTGGAGGGTGGAGTTGGAGGGTGGAGTGTGGAGTTGGAGGTTGTAGGGTGGAGTTGGAGTTGGGGGGTGGTGGGTGGAGTTGGAGGGTGGAGTTGGAGGGTGGAATTGGAGGGTGGAGTTGGAGTTGGAGGGTGGAGTTGGAGTTGGAGGGTGGAGTTGGAGTTGGATTTGGAGGGTGGAGTTGGATTTGGAGGGTGGAGTTGGATTTGGAGGACCACGTTGTATAGAGCAACAAACGCTGTACAACAAATGGAATAGCCTTCTAAGTTTTATGTTGCTGCATAGTTCTATTTAAACACGGAAAATAATCCCGAAAACAACACTGATCAGTAAAACATAACATTGTCATCAAAACCAAAAATAGTATTCCCGTATTACACACAGACATACTCTCTCGTCTATATGAAAAAAAACTACGTGCATGAAACAAATATATACATTAAATAGCGGTGCTTAATTAGAATAGATGCACAGCAACTTCATTAAAAAGCTACTGCAGTGCTTGCTTCGCAGCGAGTGTGTAAAGCAGATTAATATGATCCCATAATATGAGTGGATAGATGAGTCATTGTACATTTAGTGTAGACAGTTTTAGTGTAGACAGTGTGTCATTACTCGGTCGTGTTTACATGTTATTTGTGAGTTAATTGTCAGGAGGGACGCATGTATCCTTTTGTAGTTAATACATTTCCTTTTATGTAGAAGCTCTAGGGAGAGCGCGATGTCGCACTGGGCAGATTTCACGTTCGTTTTACTAATAGAATACACAGCACCAGATATACACATCCCCGCCAACACGCACATTATCCATCCCTCCATATTCATCACATGTAAAGGCCTTCGTGTTTACAACGAACAGCATGCAAATTACTTTCTGTCATACCCAGTGATGAAACTGGATGCCTAATAATAAATAGAACTCAATAGCAATACAAGAAAAGTTTGAAGAGACACGGCTGCACGGCCGTGAAAGTGAAAGCAAAGTGATGACACAGCTGCGTGGCCGTGAGACGCGCTCTGTGGTGGGGGTGGGGGTGGGGGAAGGGCAGTTGTGAGAGGCGCCATGAGCCATGACAAAAGGCAGGAATATAAATACTAATGATATAGATTACCTTAACCTCTTTTACACGCACTTTAAACAAAAGTCTAAACCAGACAAAGTCGATAGACTGAATCACCTTTATTCCTCCACTGTAATTAGCTTGAATGAAAACAAATAACAAAAACGAGACTGGTCGGGTTTCAAGTACCCGCACAAAATTGCTGCTATTTGCACGTTTTACGATGCTTTCATCCCCCGGTCTGAATGCCAAACTGAAAACCGATTCTGATTTCAGCCCCAGCTGGCTACACATTAAAAACAACACTGAAAATTAAAGAAGTCGGAGCCACAACTGTATGGACAGGACGTTTGTGAGTGCTTCAGGGATTGTAAGGCACTAACAGCCCATGAGTGGCACGCAAACATGATTTTAAAAAAAGCTCTGTCATTGCGCAGTGGGGGGTGGGGGAGAGCATTCCTTTGAAGTCTGAAGCGCGATGGTGTGAATGCCAAACTGAAAACCAATTCGGATTTCAGCTCTAGCTGGCTACACATTAAAAACAACACTGAAAATGAAAGATGCCCGAGAAAAGAAGTCGGAGCCACAACTGTATGGACATGACGTTTGCGAGTGCTTCAGGGATTGTAAGGCATTAACAGCCCGCGAGTGGCGCGCAAAAATGATTTTTAAAAAAGCTCTGGCATTGCGCAGAGGGGGGGTGTGCTCCTTATGAAAGAATAACAGAGCAGGCAGGCAAAACAGACGTAAAATGCTTTTTTCAAACACAGAATCATGCCTGTTAATTAGATCAGTTTAACTTGCATGTAAATTAGTTTAAATTTCGAAACAACTGCTAAGTGTCCGTGTGTTTGCTAAAAGGCTAAAAAACACTTCCAACATGTTTTACTTGCCCCTATCTAAAAAAATATGTGGCTCCAGGTTTGTATTGTGCACAGTTCATAAAGCAGTTTATAAAGCCTTACTAGAGTACAATTGCGTGTAAGTATGGAAATTAATCAATAAGGGCAAAATGAAATGTGAAGAAACAGATTAAATGTCGGTAGTAATAGTCTGTGGCCGTATGTTTATTAAGGGATGAGGGATATCGGCTTAAAACTGCTACAGCGTTTGTTTATAGCTATACGATCTTTTGATCAGCAGTCGAAAATGTCAAAGGAGGGTCAACTGGGAGGGAAGGTAAAAAGCAAGTAAAGGGCGAATAGGTTTATGCGGCAAGGCGCTACCAGATGGTGCGAAAGATAAGATTTAGAAAACAGTGTTTGAAGCAGCCGAAAAGGCAGGAGGGCATGTGTTGAAGCCGACTGTTTATACTTTTGTTGGCGTGTGACAAGCAGCAATTGAGGGAGGAGGGGCTGGGCCGAGTAGAGAAAGTGTGTGCGGAAAGGGATACAAAAAAATTGTGGGGGGGAATAAAACCCTAAAATTACACAGAGCTGTAAGGGGAAACAAGTAAACTGTTTAACTACACTATTACCACAAGTAGTGAACTGTCACATTCTGACACACTGTGGCAAACTCGAGGGGCCGATGACTGAAAATATTCTTATCACAAATATCCATGATTGCAGTTGTATGGGCCTCATAGAAATTGTAATGAAAAAATGAGGAGATGCACAGAACTAAAATGTAGTAATGCCTCCCTGCAATCTATATAGATCACGACGGCAACAAACTAGGATACTGGCTTACAAACGTTTGTCATCGTTAATATTGTAAGATGACTTCCGAAGGTCTTTCAATAGTGTGAGGCACAAGGAAGATTCTGCTCAAACATGTCAGGGTTCCCAATACCAAAACATCACCAAGTTGTTAAACAATGCGCAAGCTTTTCGCTCTGAAAAATACAGAACAACAATATAAATGCTTTATGTATATGTTAAAAGCCAGTGTATTGTATTATCTTCCTATTAAATACTGAAAATACGCCATTTATGACTTGTAGTTTGAACTAAACTGCAGCTTTTTATTGAGAATTGTCAGCAGAGCAGATTACATTGTTTTTGGTTGCACAATGCAACTTTTTAAAACACGGTAGATGCAGAAAACTGAGCAGTGAATCAGTTGTGCGTAGGAGAAGGGGAGATTTGGGGAAATTAGAAAGGAAAAGTCCCACATGAGCGGATACATACGTGATAATTGGGAGATGAGAGAGAATAAGAGAAAGTTGTTAAACAATGCGTAAGCTTTTCGCTCTGAAAAATACAGAAAGACAATATAAATGCTTTATGTATATGTTAAAGCCAGTGAAAATACGCCATTTATGACTTGTGGTTTGAACTAAACTGCAGCTTTTTATTGAGAATTGGCAGCGGAGCAGATTATTTTTGGGTGCACGCTGCAACTTTTTAAAACACGGTAGATGCAGAAAAGTGAGCAGTGAATCAGTTGTGTGTATGAGAAGGGGAGATTTGGGGAAATTAGAAACGAAAAGTCCCACATGAGCGGATACATACGCGATAATTGGGAGATGAGAGAGAATAAGAGAAAATGGAATGGTAAAGAAAGAAAATGATTTAAAAAAGCTCTGGTATTGCGCAGAGGGGGCGGGGAGAGCATTCCTTTAAGTCTGAAGCTCTCAGCATTACTGTGGCGGGTCTGATGCGATGATGCGACAAATGGTGGTTTGTGATGTGGCTGGTGTGGCGGGGCAGCGGAAGGGATTCCTTTGAAGTCTGATGCTTCTAATGCCTGGCTCGGGGAGCAAATGGGTGAGAGGCTGATGGGTTTGACGTGCACGGGCGTCTCACAGGAGTGCAGAACATGAACTGGACGTAGTCCGCACTTGGTAGAGATTTTGTTTTTCCTACTATAAACTCGCCTATTAATCACTGCGGGCTATAATAGGCGAGACCTAAACAGCTAGACCACAGCTCTATTACTGAAACGCCGCATTCAGAAAGGGGGCGTGAACAAAGGAGCCCAAAAGCTCTAAGTCAAGCAATGCGATGAGTCTGGGTGTGGTTTAAGTATGGAATCACTGCTTCTCCCTACAGCAAGCCCCACCTCAGCATTCTCTGTACTCCTTCAAGCCTAGCGAGGGGTCAGCACTGTAAGAGGGACCCAACACGGAGACACACAGTGGGGAGAAAAAGGAGGTAAAAAACATCTGAACACATACCTTCTTCCCCTAGTAACAACATGGAGTACAGAGTGGGGAGGGCCCAAGCTAAGGAACAAACAAAACCTACAAACCCAACAAAACCTGAACTAACACCTCTGGCCTCCATTACCAGACAGGAAGCTAACTGTGCACGAACCACAAGGCGTAACAGTTCTCATCCCAACACTGACCTACCGGGCAGGGCTTAGCAGGATGAAGGGCATGAAATCTACATATAAGGGAAGTGGCATGTACCTGATCTTCGGGTTTCCGGGACCTGTCCTCAGGTGAATACCCACCCCAATCAACAAAGTATTATAATCTGCCTTTATGTCTTCTGGAGTGCTTCTCACTTCATATTCAATCTCTCCCCCTACTTCTATGGGTGGAGGAGGGAGTTATGCTTGTCAAAAGGTATCCTAAGGTTTAAGGAGAGAAGTATACCACACTGGATGTATTTAAAGTTGCTTAGGCAGTTCTAGTTTCATTGCAGCTGGGTTGATTACTTTGGAAATCCTATAAGGTCCTATGTATTGTGCGTGTAGTTTACGGGTTCCTCCTAATTGTAGATTTGTTGTTGCAAGCTACACCTGTTCCACTACATAAAGGGGGGCTGGATGGCGGCATCAGTCAGGTTGGACCTTTATTGCATGTTTGTATTGTCATTTTTGTTATTGGGCCATATCTTCACAATGTTGTCATGATGTGCTTTGACTGTCGGTATTGCTGTCAGTCCCTGTGGTATTTGTAAGGGTACAGCTTTAGGGTGATACCCTAGCGAGTAAAAAAAACAAGCATTTGCAATGCAATAGGTCTCGAATTAGGAAAGTGTGAGCTATTGGTATTGTAAATGACAATTTTTTTTAATGTGTTGGCTTTGAAAATATATAAATTAATAGCATTGTTATTCACAAAGCCAATAGCTTACACTTTTCTAATGCGAGTCCTATTGGCTATAGTAATGCTTGTTGGTAGCAAGCAAGGACAGTGCTGTTGCGGTGCTGAGTGATGATGTGGTTGGGCTGAGTGATGTGGTGGTGTATTAGAGTGATGTGGTGGTGTATTCGAGTGATGTGGTGGGGTATTCGAGCGATGTAGAGGTGTCTCAGAGTGATGTGGTGGTGTCCCAGAGTGATGTGGTGGTGTATTCGAGTGATGTGGTGGTGTCCCAGAGTGATGTGGTGGTGCCCCAGAGTGATGTGGTGGTGTCCCAGAGTGATGTGGTGGTGTCCCTGAGTGATGTGGCGGTGTCCCCGAGTGATCTGGCGGTGTCCCAGAGTAATATGATTGTGTCCCCGAGTGATGCGGTGGTGTCCCTGAGTGATGTGGTGGTGTCCCTGAGTGATGTGGTGGTGTCCCCGAGTGATGTGGTGGTGTCCCTGAGTGATGTGGTGGGGTCCCGGAGTGATGTGGTGGTGTCCCTGAGTAATGTGGTGGTGTCCCTGAGTGATGTGGTGGTGTCCCTGAGTGATGTGGTGGTGTCCCTGAGTGATGTGGTGGTGTCTGGGGTTCTATGTGTGTGGGATTGCGTTTGGGGGGTTGTGTATGTGGGTGTGTGTGTGTGTGGGTGGGGGGTTGCGTGTGTGTGTGTGTGTGTGGTGGTGTGTCATGGTGGGTGTGTGTGTGGTGTGGTGTGTGGGGGGTTGTGTGCGGGGGGTTGTGTGGGGGGGGTTCTGTGAGTGTGGGATTGTGTGTAGGGGTGTTTGTGTGTGGATGTGTGTGGGGGGTCGTGTGTGTGGGGTGTGTGGGGGTGTGGTGTGTGTGTGGGGGGGTTTGTGTGTGTGTGGGGTTGTGTGTGTGTGGGGTTATGTGTGTGTGTGGATGATGCCTGAATTCAGTGCTCAGTGCCAGTCTCTTGACACACTGCGAGACCCTTAAATTTGGTTTTATACATATTATGAAAATGAAGCCAGAACAACATTGGAACCATTGGAATTCACATGATTAAAGTAGAGGCAGAGTAGCAACATGTTTTGTGGCGTACAATTAAGTAAGCAGGAAATTTATCAGGCATTGATAGAGAATATTAAAATATTTAAGGCAAAAAGGAAATCATTGATTGAACCCCCAGCTATCCTTGAAATAGGAATATTGTTGACATTGGTAAATCAAATATCATCTAAAAATCGATACTTGCACCTTGTCTCTGCACGCCATATATAATGAATTGTTACATCACAGGATGAAGGCTAAGCCGAGCACTACAACAGTAAAACAAGTGTTGACACACACAACCAATACTCCCGATGTCCAGTGTACGTTCTGCTGAAGTCACTGCCTTCAGGACCCAGAGACAAGGAATGGCAAAAGCGGGGCCAGTATGTACCAAACGGTGAGTCAGTGGTAGAATGTTACAGTGGTGTAATAAAGAGGGGGGCCGAGCTCCAGGGGGGCCTTCAGCACAGTACCCTGGCCTGAGAGCTACTGAGTGAGTCCAGAGGAAAGCCCTCTATGTACTTTTCAGGGGGGGCGCCCTCAAGTTTCATTACACCATTAGGTAGAAAATGCGGACACCCCTGGGAACATCAAATAGACTACCTTCCTTGTGCAATCGAAGTAAACTGGCAGTCAGAGTTTGTGACTGTAAACTCGGGAAGTTTACATTTCTGAAGAAACAGTGGCATCCTCAGTAGGGCTCTGCTCTACCACAGTTTGTGACAGATGAACCCCAGGCAGTCTAACTTCCTCTAAAGGCATCTACGCAATGTGCAGGGGAAAAGTGTACACTTTGGGGGGGTCCTCTATTAGAGGTATTGAGGTAAAAAACGTGCTGCGCTGTGTCCAATGAGAAGGCAGCAAATGTCAAGCAAATAGAGTGAGACAGGCCATCTCACCTTCTGGTGTAGGTAGAGAGTGCAGGCAGGCCCTCCAGAGAGCATGTGGATAGTGCACTTCATAGTTGATTAAGTAACGTGTATACCCGAACTCCCCTAAGCCAATGCAAGAAAGGGCTGTTTGGGGGGACCTCCGTGAAGCCGGACAGGCCAGTTAAAAGTTCTGAATAGGGCCAGGATAAACACACAGCCTGGAATTAAAATGGCTGAGCTAGTGACACATTTCCCCACAGTTTAATTAAACGAATTGTGCGTGATTTCTAATAAAACGTTACTCGGGTACAGCCTGCAGCTGGGTGCGAGATTGTAAATGGATACTCGAGAGCAAACTGTGTTTTGGCAATGAAAAGCTGAGGCAGGCAGTGACAGTCTGGAGTGAGACATAAAAGGAATGAGGGGGTTGGCAGTCTGGAGAGAGGCACAGAGATTGAGACCATGAAACGTAGAATAAGTCAAGTAGAAAATAAATTGATAGAGGCGGGCAGAGAAGCAATGCAGGGTTGAAATGTGGAGAAAGGCGGATGAAAAGGCAGTGAGAGATTAGGCGAAAGAGGAGATCAGAGAAGGAAAAGAAAGTGGCCACATTGTGGGAGCAGGGGTGGTGGAGAAACAGAGGTGGACAGGCAAGAGCGTGATAGAGAAAAAAGAATGGTAGAGAAGTGGGGATAGCGTCAGGGATATATATATATATATATATATATATATATATATATATATATATATATATATTACGAGCTCAAAACCTCGACAAGCCATTCGAAGAGGAGACGACAACAGCGTGGTGAAAAACCTTCTTTTTATTCTTCAGTCGCTATCTTTCTACGCGTTTCGCCTGACCCAGCAGGCTTGGTCACGATTAAAGTTCAAAAAGCACATACAAACATTTAAAGTGCATAAACGTCACGTGATGCATCACGTGACAGGTAAAATCATAGAACTGAAAGAAAGATTCACATTGGTTTCTATGGTTCGTATTTCCGTAAAAAAAGTTTGTATACACATAGTATTCATTGCGAAGTTAATTTGCTAAACACAAATTACACAAATGTCATTGAAAAAACCCTAAAATAAGTAGTGATTATTTTTAAAGGGGTATTTATAACAAAAAAGCGCTAAATGTTCGCGCTCATTGTTAAGATCCTAATTTCCATTCAGAGATAACTCCGCAATTATTACACAACGTGCAGCCCCAGTGGGCTAACCTCCTTTAACAAAACTACAATTAGTGGTTTATATCCAATCAATTTCATTCGTATCAGAAAACCCCCAAAGTTTTTAACGGATACACTTAGGAAACCAAAACCAAAAGGTTTTCGAATATAGCCCAAGTGGGCAAATTTCATCAGTTCCATCATTCAAGTGTCAAAACAAAAATTCTAAGAACAAACAATAACACAAAATTTTGTAAACTCTAAACCAGAAGAAATGACTTATGCTACCCAGGAAGCTGAATATACCACAGAACAATCATCCATATTACAGTTTAGTCAAAGTTCATAGGTGTGTGTGTACAGATCCTCTTCAATATTTAATCCGTACGGTCTTTTTGTATTCAGTTCCACTATGTACCATGATTCTAGTTTGCGCAGCTTTTTAACCCTATCCCCCCCTCTTTCATTCAAGGGTACGGAATCAATAACAAAGTAGGACAGACTGCTTGGATTCTTTCCATGAAACTTTTCGAAATGTCGGGCGACTGGATAGGACCTATCTGCATTCTTTATCGCCCTTAAATGTTGTAACACCCGTTGATGAACGGGCTTGATCGTACTACCTACGTACTGTAGGTTACATTCACAACATAAAACATAAATCGCAAAGTCTGTCTTGCAGTCAAATTGTCCTTTGATCTTTTTTGTTCTATTAGAAAGGCCTGGTTGGTATGTACTAGCATTCTTCCCATGTTCACAAGCTTTACATTTGCTACACTTTAGGAACCCATCCTTTCTGGACAACCAATTACTCTTTTTGTTTTTTGTCTTTTTCTTTGCCTTAGTCAACGTGGTCTTCACTAGCATTTGCTTAAAGGATTTTGCCTTTCGAAAGGTTATAAGAGGTCTATTGGTGAGTGAAGGACCGAAAATTGGGTCATTTTTAATGACATGCCAATGTCGTGTCAAAATTTTCCTCACTGATCCATGCAATTTGTTATAATTAGTGATCAACCTACACTCATTCACCGCTTGTTTTTTCATCATCCTAGTATCTTTGAAGAGGACTTCTTCTCTGGTTTTCCGTTTGACCTTGTAGAAAGATGTATTAAGGCAGTTATCACTGTACCCCCTCTGTTTAAAACGTGAATGGAGCTCAGTTAATGCACACTCCCTGTCCTTCGGGTCACTGCAATTTCTTAAAACCCTTAGACCTTCCCCATAAGGGATGCTGTTTACTAAACAAGTAGGGTGGAAACTACTGGCATGTAGCACAGTATTTCCAGAAGTCTCCTTCCTGTATATCTTGGTCTGTAATTTATTGTCCTTGATGTAGACTGTAAGATCTAAAAAATTGACAGATTCTGTACTTACAGTACTAGTGAATTTCAAATTTAAACTGTTTCTCTGTATTTTAGCCAGGAAAAGATTTAGATCAGATAGGGGGCCTTTCCAGACAACAAACAAGTCGTCAATAAAGCGACTCCAATGAAGGATGTTGTTCTCCCATTCATTTTGGCACTGCTTCCGGATCACCTGCTCCTCCCACCAGCCCATATGCAAATTAGCATAGCTGGGGGCGAAGCAGGTGCCCATCGCAGTGCCACAGGTTTGATGAAACAATTCGTCATTAAAGATGAAGAAGTTATTCTTTAGGCAGGTTGAGACCATTGATAAAAGCATTTGAGTATGAGCCCACAATTTAATTGGTCTTGTTCCAAGGAAATGTCTTATAGCGTTAAGTCCATCACTATGCTTAATGCTTGTGTACAAGGTGGTAACATCAATAGTTACCAAAATCAGATCGTCTTCCCAGGGAATGTCCTAGATAGATTTCAGAAAATCCCCTGTATCTAAAATATACGACGGGAGTTGTGCAGCTAATGGATTCAAAAAAGAGTCAATAAATTTAGAGGTATTTTCTAACCCACTACCTATGGCTGAAATAATCGGCCTACCAGGGGGGTTACATGTGTCCTTATGCACCTTCGGGAGCAAATAAAAAACTGGAGTGACTGGATTAGTTATCTTTAGGTACTTATACTCGTCATGAGTAATCAAGGATTGTCCATACCAGTTTTCTAATTCTGAATTGTACTGTGCGTGGCTGTTAAACATAATCTCAGGTTTAACTCTTATATAGCAAGCTCTATTGTTTAGCTGTTTATAAGCTTCAGATAAATATTGTTGTCTGTCCCAGAGGACTACATTCCCGCCCTTATCAGCATTACGTATTATACATTTGTCCTCCTGCTTGATTTTATTAATAAGGGCCATCTGAACTTTTTCTTGCTTGCTAAATTTTTTATTACACACACTAGTACATTTTTCCAAGTTTTTCAAATCATTCACCACCAAATCGTTGAAAATGTCAATGTTGTCTCGTGCAGTATAAGGAATATATCGAGATCTGGGACGAAAATCAGTTGGGTCACTAGCATTGATGACCAATCCTTCAGATCTTGCTACCTCATCCGCTTGACTCATAAATTCTGATGATTCACCAGTTATATGTCTTCCAAAGCGCTCTCCATTCTCATCATCTTCGTATATTCTACCGGAAGGCTGAATATCTAGCATGAGATCCATGTCTTGTACATTTAATTCTCCCAATGAAGCCTCGCTGTTTCCGTGGGTTAAAGCTTCGCTCCCAGAACCCTGGTTCAAAGAGAAATGTTTTTTCAGTTTCAAGAGTCTTGCAAATTTGAAAATGTCTATCCGAGTTTGAACATAATTAAACTCGGCAATCGGGCAAAATGAGAGTCCCAAATTGAGGGTCTGTTCTTCCTCAATAGAAAGTTCCATGTCGGTCAAATTAATCACCGATATATATATATATATATATATATATATATATATATAGTGTGATCAAAGCTGTGGCGACACAGCCGAAACCCGTCATGTTGACTATGGAAAAATAAAGCACTAAGAAGATTACCTCACAAGTTTGTGGTCTGTACCTGATTTGTCTACTATAGGATATAGTAGCACAGGACTGTTGGTAATATATATATATATATATATATATATTTTTGGAGACTCGTCACACTGCAGACTCACGCTGCCCGATTTCAAAATGACGAAGAGTGGCCCCAGTAATTGCTGGTGCAAAAGAGTGATTTATTTCATGAATGCCAGCGCTGCCGCCATGACGTGTTTCGCCTCCAAGGAGGCTTGATCACATGACAAACTACTTGCCTTCGAGCAGACAATTTAAAGTGACAGCGCAACATGGTTAACAATAAACATGGTAGAAATACTGTGCAAAAAACGCTATAATCCAAATAGTATCTTTAGACAATGCTAAAATATTTTGAAATCGAGTTAAAACTGCCTGTATATATAAATAGACTTAAAATAGTTAAGTTATTTACATGAAAAAATGCGGTACAACAATCCTCTAAATTAAAAGCAAGTATTGCAATTTCCTATATAAACATGGCGAAAAATTTGTCTATGTAAGGAAATCGGTAGGATTCATAATATGACCATGTGTTGTATATATCCGGGTGAATAATTAATAATATCATCCCTTTTCCCTAACAAGGCAGTTCCAACCATCAAAGAAAGAGGGAAAAGCGTAAATCTGCACGTTAGTAAACCTGATATTGTTTACCATATGTAAAGAAATTTGAACAAATAAAGCCCAAGTGGGCCTGCCACGCAAAGCTGTCTGCTTGAGCATATAAAGTGCATTTTAAATGAGTGTGCAAAACTATTATAAAGTGCAAAAAAGTGTATAAAACAGTACAGATTCCTGTTATTTGCAAGAGTATCTAAAAAATTGCAAACAATTCATCCAAAAAGAGTCACCACATTACTCAGTTTAAAAAAAGAAAGAATTAATTAAAAACCAGTTCATTATTTACAATATCCGGACAGGTCTGATAGGCACTCCTGTGGATCCTAAATGCAGGTATATAGATCTTCCCTGTCATTCAATCCATTGGGATTCTTTGTATTAAGCTCCAGTATGTACCTGGTCTCAAGGAGACGGAGTTTGGCCTCACGGTCACCTCCTCTCCTTAATACCTCCACTGCGTCTATAATAAAATACTGGAGCTGATCAGGAATGCCTAGAGGTTTGACTTCAAAATGCCTGGCAACCGGATAGTTTTGGTCATGTCCCGAAATTGCACATATGTGTTGGAGTATCCGTTTGTGAGCGGGCAGCTTAGTGCTGCCCACATACTGTAGCCCACACGGACACTCCAACACATAGATAGCATATTCCGTTTTGCAAGTTAGCCACTTAGTGATAGCAATTGGTTCCTTTTGGAAAGGGCTTGTATAGTATGTCCTATTACTGCCGTTACGGCAGGCTTTACATTGAGGACAGGTTTTGAAGCCCTTTTTAAGTGCCATCCAAGTATTCGAAACTTTAGGTTCGATGGTATTGCTGACCAAAGCCTTTGACATGGAGGGGGATTTACGAATAGTGAGTAAGGGCTTCTTGCTCACTTTGTGACCGATGACAGGGTCACTTTGTACCAAATTCCAGTTTTTATATATGATCTTTCTAAGATCTACATGTTGGCGATTATAGGTCAAAATGACCCATGGGGAAATTTCTTGAGTCCCAACATACTGTTGGTCAGCTTTCGTACTGGTTCTATCCTTAGGGGCCAAAGCTTCTAGCCTGCTGACGGAATTAGACCGTTGAATAGCTTTAACCAGACTAGTGTTGGAATATGCCCTAGCAAGAAAACGCAATCTGCAAGCATCCTGTGCGGCCGCACATTCGGCTTCTGTGCTGCAGATTCTTCTGATCCGAAGCATTTCCCCGAAGGGAATGCTCCGGATAAGATGAGCTGGATGGTGACTGCTTGCGTGTAAGATTGTATTGCCAGCGCTAGGCTTCCTTTATAGTCTGGTGGACAACTTACTGCCTTCCACAAATACCTCCACATCCAAAAAACATATAGAAATGGAACTAATGTTAGAAGTAAAGTTTAAATTGATATTGTTCTTGTTAATTACTTCCATAAAGGCATTTGCACTATCAATACTGCCCCTCCAAACAAGAAATACATCATCAATGTATTGCAGGTACAGTAAAATATTGTTGGAAATAAATTCCTGGTGTTGGCCGAAAAGGACACGTTCCTCCCACAGCCCCACGTGTAAACACGCGTAGCTGGGGGAGAAACAGGCCCTCATCGCCACACCTCTGACCTGTTGATAGATGACCCCATTGAAGATGAAGACATTTTGCTCTAAACACATCTTGGTCATGTCCAATAACATTCTGTTATGGGCCATCGAGTTGGGAGGACATTTGTTGAGATAGTATTCCAAAGCCTTGAGTCCATCGCAATGTCTTATGGAGGTATACAAGGATGAAACATCCAAAGTCATCAGTAGCATATCCGCTTCCCAAGCAAAACGCTCAATCTGCTTAGGAAATCAAAAGAATCTTTTACATAAGAGTTTAAAGACTTGACGTGATCTTGAAGAAAGAAGTCGATGTATTTGGAAACATGTTCCATTGAACTGTCAATAGCAGAAATTATAGGCCGGCCTGGTGGTATATTTGTATTTTTGTGGATTTTGGGAATCAAATAAAAAGAAGGAATAACTGGATGTTCTTTTTTTAGGTAGCGGAACTCCTCGTTAGACAAAAGGCCAGCACTTCTCCATGCCTGTAACTTTTGATATTGGTCCACCCATCTGGCTTTCACAATTTGGATGTTGCTTCTGCGATAGCAGGTGGGATCACTCAGTTGTATTTCCGCCTCTTTCAAATACATTTCTCTGGGCCAAAGGACCACATTACCGCCCTTGTCTGCTTGTTTCACAATGATGTTATGATTAGTTTGCAACTTGTTAATTAGTTGTTTATAACATCTGTTTTGTTTAGAAATGCAAAACTTTTTCTTGTTTGTAGCAGTATATATAATTTTTTGATGTCTTGTACCACTATTTCTTGGAAGGTATCCAAGTTGTCGTGAACCATGACTGGTTGGAATGTGGATTTCGCTTTGAACGGTGTAACTTGTTGGCTGATTGAGGCTTGTGCTGTAGTCGTTACATTTTCGATGGACCCTTCATTTTGTAGTTCCCAAATTGTCTCAAATGTGGCCTGGCTTTGGCTATTGTCCATAGCTGGACTTGGTATAGTGTCTGAAAGGATATTCTTTTTTGGATGTTGTTAAAAAAACTTGTTTAATTTCAACTTGTGGGTGAATCTGTAAATGTCCATCCGTGTGTTGGCATAGTTCATGTTGCAAGGTGGGCAATATGATAGCCCTAGATTTAGGACGGCAATTTCCCCGGTTGTTAGTTTTAAGTTGGAGAGATTAATTACGGATTTGGATTCGGTTTCTTTGTTGTTTTTTTCTGATATCGTTTCCAATGACCCTGTTTTGTTGGGTTGCTTCCGCCTGAAGTTCCGGGCATGGCATGTCCTGCGTTCCCAGCGTTTGCGGTTTGACCGCTGCCCTTTGCTCCATAAGACTTGTGGGACCTTAATGTTTCTCGACGGTCCTGGCATAGGCAGTTGACCTCCTGAGCCAGGGATAATTTTGTAAACCCCAAGTTTGCATCTCTAGTCGGGTCTGACTCAGGATCACTTTCTGCTACAGAGCTCAGGCTTGAAAATGAAGTTGCTGGTAACATCGTACTGCCAGATGCCTGCTGATTTGTTTTGTTGGTTCTTACTTTAGCTTTTACTGCTTCATATCTGCGGGCAAATGTAAAGACTTGGCCATTGAGATAATCCACCCGATCTCTTTCGAACTTAAAAGCCTTTCTTTTTTAAATGGTTTCCTCTTCTTTACTTAATCGATTCATCATGTCCGTTCTCATTTTAGTTACTTGATCTGTGATTTCTATTTTGGAGATTTCCAGTTCCAGAATGTCAATTTCTTTTTGCAGTTTATTGCGGTCGCTATCCGCATACTTCACCAAAATGTGCAAAAGTTTGCTTGAAGAATTAAGGTTTGCCTCTGCCCACTCTGTTAACATAGCAGGATCCGGGTCCTCATAGCTGGGCGCAATGGTAATCCTTAATCCCCTCGGGGCACGCCCCACCTCTAAGTAGCGAGATAAACACCGGTGTTCCACCCACTTTGATTGTTCTGCGCGCATACAGCGGTCTCTTGTGGTGTAGTTGCCGGTTTCCTGGTTCAAAGGTGTGGTGCTCAATGACCCCCCGGCCGGGGAATCTAAAAACATGGAATTAGCTGCCTGTGCTCGGCTGCGCAGTCTGTCGGAGGACATATTGCGATGCGCTATAACATACGGCAAATGTTTTTAAATATGCACTCAAAAAACGACTATCTGGGCGATTAGGATTGAATGTCCTGCCCGATGTTGCGTACACTCCCCACTGTAGAATCCGTGCGCCTACCTGGGTTCAATACACAGACGTCTCCTCCGGGGCACCGAAACAGAGAACTCTGGTTGCTGTCCCACGTAGACCAATTGACGGTTTTACAGGGGCTTGTTGCGGCTTTCTCCTAGCCGGAGATCGTATTTGTTCTGATCCCGGAACAAGTCCTGGAACAGCTGCTTCCTGCCGCGTTGCCCTGAGCTGGAAGGGGTTCCACTCGTACCGCGAAAGCCTTGGGTACCGAAGTATTTTTGGAGACTTGTCACACTACAAACTCACACTGCCCGATTTCAAAATGACGAAGAGTGGACCCAGTAATTGCTGGTGCAAAAGAGTGATTTATTTCATAAATGCCAGCGCTGCCGCCATGACGCGTTTCGCCTCCAAGGAGGCTTGATCACATGACAAACTACTCGCCTTCGAGCAGACAATTTAAAGTGACAGTGCAACATGGTTAACAATAAACATGGTAGAAATACTGTGCAAAAAACGCTATCATCCAAATAGTATCTTTAGACAATGCTAAAATATTTTGAAATCGAGTTAAAACTGCCTGTATATATAAATAGACTTAAAATAGTTAAGTTATTTACATGAAAAAATGTGGTACAACAATCCTCTAAATTAAAAGCAAGTATTGCAATTTCCTATATAAACATGGCGAAAAATTTGTCTATGTAAGGAAATCGGTAGGATTCATAATATGACCATGTGTTGTACATATCCGGGTGAATAATTAATAATATCATCCCTTTTCCCTAATAAGGCAGTTCCAACCATCAAAAAAACAGGGAAAAGCGTAAATCTGCACATTAGTAAACCTGATATTGTTTACCCTATGTAACGAAATTTGAACAAAACTCATTTCCTGAACTACCAAAAATTAAATCATGGCTTCCCCTGCGGCTTGGGTTCTTTAAGTGCTCAAGTTGTCGTGCGTGTAAATTTGGTGTCAGCACCAGCACTTACATGACCCCCTTCAGTCCTACACCTTCAAAGATCAAAAGAAATAACAACTGTAGGACAGAATATGCTGTATATGTCTTGACCTGTACATGCGACCTGAGGTACGATGGCAGTACTCGGCTAGCAGTACATGCCAGGATATTGCAGCATCTTCGTGCGATCGTAAACAACGATAATGCATACCCAGTGGCGAGGCACTTCAAAAGTGTGCACAACAACAACCTGGAGTGTCTCAGCTATTTTGTCTTGACATCTGTGCCCCAGCCCCGCAGGGGAGGAGACAGAGACAAGATGCTACGCCAACTAGAATCAAGAATGATTCTAGAGCTGGATACCAAGGTGCCTAAAGGGTTGAACACCACAGAGGATGTGTACCATTTTCTATAGGGCAATAGTCAATCTATCATGACATTGATTTTAAAATACCCCTATTTCTGTATATTGAGTTAACTGCATCTCAGAGTTAAATTCTAGCTTTAAAATCAAACTAAATTTATAAAATTCTTTATTCCCCCTTATATTTTGCTGTTTCCTCCAACATGTATATAGTATAAGTTTAATTTTACAAAACTTTAAAAAATCTTTGTGTTGTTCTGTCATCTCACCCTTATTTTTCTTTGACCTGTTTAATGCTGCTTATTTTAAAAGAATAGGTTTTTGTCTTTTTCACAGATTGGTTGCACATTCATTATTGAGGTGTCAGGTGCACTATAAGATGGAAGTTGGTACTTGTTAAATATAGGCATTACTATTCAGAGGGGTTGCCATCAGTTAATGATGTCCCCAATTTATCATGACCAGTAAATCAAGGGGTTGCCATCACTTTTGAGATGTCCCCAATAGACTATATAGTAAATGCAAGGTCTTCCCAGTTCATGACTAATTAATATCTTGTTTATATAGAGTGTGTGTTTACATTGCGCAAGATTGCACATCATGATTGAAACAGTTTTTAAGAATAACAATTAATTTTTTAATTCAAATTGGTTTTAAGTATTTAAAATATGCTTTTTAAACTTAAACTGTGTTATTTATATGATGTTTACATACTGCGACAATTTGCACATAATACTTATTCAAGACCTATGTACTGTTTTGATCGAGTTCATGCATTTAAGCAGAAATTTTCTTGTCTAAAACATTGAATTTACTCAGTCATAATCTATGAGTACACTCCAACTGTGATATGGTAATGGGAATATTACATCTTCCCTCGTTGTACATTTGCTTTATATATGTGATAGCAATACCTCTTCCATTTTCACTTATGTCACATGGTGTGTCACATGATGTGCACTAGCATTTGAAAAACACAGGCATTGTGGGTAAACGTTTGACTGTGAGCAAGGGCATCTGCCCGAAACGCGTCAGTTTTTTGCTGCTCAGTTTGCCTTAAATAAAAACTACTTCTTGCCTAATTGAGGATTCGTTTGGTCATCTGTTCTGGTTCCTGGAGCCGGGTTGCAGTTTTGGCTGTATATATATATATATATATATATATATATATCTCCAAACCTTGCAGTTCCCATATATAGGAAGAACCAGTGGAGACCAAATGATTGGCAGCAGATTTATTCTTGAACAGCAGCCTGCCCGCAGGAGCTCCTTAGACAAGTAGAACGAATGCACCATGTGTCACAGCCAGACGCGTTTCGAGTAATGAACCTCTTCATCAGTGGCTTGTTGGTGTGGCAAGGGGAAAGTGTCTACCAGGCACAACTCACATTATTGAACTTCTTCCCGCCCTCGTGGGCATGGCCCTCAGGCCTCCTGGGAGATGTAGTCCGTACCAAATGTTACCCCAGTGGGTGCGCTTAAACCTGGCCAAAGTGTCCTTACATCTTGGTGTCTTGTCTGCAGGTCCCTGCTCCGCTTTATTGCTGATGTTCCCGCTGTGAGCAGACACCTTACTGCACAGGTGCGTGCTCTTTCTCCCACCGCTCGTGAGCAGCATCAGTGACGCTGCTGCGGCCCCGCTCCAACAGCGGTCGGCTCTTCCCACAACCCAGGCAGGCCGTTAACAATCCAAACCTTGCAGTTCCCAAATATAGGAAGAACCAGTGGAGACCAAATGATTGGCAGCAGATTTATTCTTGAACAACAGCCTGCCCGCAGGGGCTCCTTAGACAAGTAGAACGAATGCACCATGTGTCACAGCCAGACGCGTTTCGAATAATGAACCTCTTCATCAGTGGCTTGTTGGTGTGGCAAGGGGAAAGCGTCTACCAGGCACAACTCACATTATTGAACTTCTTCCCGCCCTCGTGGGCGTGGCCCTCAGGCCTCCTGGGAGATGTAGTCCGTGCCAAATGTTACCCCAGTGGGTGCGCTTAAACCTGGCCAAAGTGTCCTTACATCTTGGTGTCTTGTCTGCAGGTCCCTGCTCCGCTTCATTGCTGATGTTCCCGCTGTGAGCAGACACCTTACTGCACAGGTGCGTGCTCTTTCTCCCACCGCTCGTGAGCAGCATCAGTGACGCTGCTGCGGCCCCGCTCCAACAGCGGTCGGCTCTTCCCACAACCCAGGCAGGCCGTTAACAATCCAAACCTTGCAGTTCCCAAATATAGGAAGAACCAGTGGAGACCAAATGATTGACAGCAGATTTATTCTTGAACAGCAGCCTGCCCGCAGGGGCTCTTTAGACAAGTAGAACGAATGCACCATGTGTCACAGCCAGACGCGTTTCGAGTAATGAACCTCTTCATCAGTGGCTTGTTGGTGTGGCAAGGGGAAAGCGTCTACCAGGCACAACTCACATTATTGAACTTCTTCCCGCCCTCGTGGGCGTGGCCCTCAGGCCTCCTGGGAGATGTAGTCCGTGCCAAATGTTACCCCAGTGGGTGCACTTAAACCTGGCCAAAGTGTCCTTACATCTTGGTGTCTTGTCTGCAGGTCCCTGCTCCGCTTTATTGCTGATGTTCCCGCTGTGAGCAGACACCTTACTGCACAGGTGCGTGCTCTTTCTCCCACCGCTCGTGAGCAGCATCAGTATATATATATATTTACAAAGGCCCAAAAGCTTTTAAGGAAGCACACGACAGCAAATGAAAAGCGAGAGGTTTATTTAAACAGAGGAACCAGCATCTGCATTCCGGTAGAATTCATAGCGCCTGACGCGTTTCAAGGCTCCTGCCTTTCTTCAGAGGCGACTTACAGATTGTGAGTGTTTTCCAGAGTGAATTTGATACCCAGCTGCAATCAATTTCCTTTCTCAGTGCATTTTTCATTTCAAAGCATGCTGGAATAGGTAGTCTAATTTAGTACCAGTCATTCCCTTGGGTAGGTTCTGTTCGAAACTCCACACATTTAAAATCCATTATTTTCCTCAGTAGGACCCAGAGTGCAGAGCTGATCATTTTTTCCTTCCACTTGCTGTGCTGCAAAAGTTTGTGGACACAGTTCCCACCAGCAGCCTCTCTCCTTCGTGATGGTGCATTCCTCCACGACAGGGGCTGCCGTGTTAATTATGTTTACAAAGGCCCAAAAGCTTTTAAGGAAGCACACGACAGCAAATGAAAACCGAGCATCAGGGAGATTATATATATATATATAGTATGATCAAGGCTGTGGCGACGCAGCCAAAACCCATCATGTTGACTATGGAGAAATAAAGCACTAAGAAGATTACCTCACAAGTTTGTGGTCTGTACCTGATTTGTCTACTATAGGATATAGTAGCACAGGACTGTTGGTGATATATATATATATATATGAGAAACTAGTATGAGCAAGTGGTCTTTCTCTTTTTTGTTTCTCGGTTTTGGCAATTGGATTGTCCAGTTAATAAGTTCTTGCCATTCCGAGTTACAGTCTGTGGCAATATCAGTATCACTTGTTTGTTTTCGTATCTTAAAATAATATAATGATATGAAGCATGACAAATTCCCAATGGAAATGCACAAGTCACTTTTTCAAATGAAATGTTATCTATATGGGATTATCCCGTGATTTGTAGCATTGTTAAAGTCTGTCTTCGATATCAGTTCTTGAAGACTAGCCTGTGTCCAATGAAATGTTGCGTAATTTCAGCACTTGCACTTTAAATTTTGATCGAGCTCTCCATGTGTTATGTGACCAAGGCCTCTGTGAAGGCCGAAACGTTATGTTGATGAAGGTGCCGATTAAATAATCTACTCACCTGAACTTTGGGTCTCGTGTTCCTTGCTGCTGTGGCGTCCAGGAGTTTGTGGAAGTGCCCTCCAGTGTCGAGCGTTCTTGAATATATATATATATATATATATATATATATATATATATATATATATATATATATATATATATATGTATATAAGAGAGAGAGAGAGAGGGCAGCAGAAAACAGAGAGACGGGATGACAGCAAACAAAGACACAGAAGTGAAGATAGGGGAGGAGAAAATGAGATAATGAATGAGAGAGTGTGGAAGAGACCGACAGAAGAAAGGCGAGGCGAAAAGGGTGGGATAGATAAGAAAAAAGAGAGAAAGTGGTTGAAAAGGGAGAAGAGAGAAATAGTAGAAGAGGTAGCATCGGAGAGCACTTCTGCAGTCTCCAATAGTTCAGCTGTAAACTGCGACTACTCAGCTGCCCATATTTTGCTTCGAAGTGCATCAGGAGAGAGAAATGTTCTGTAGGTTCACAAAAGAAAAATAAAGTTCTGTTTCCATGACTGCCAAGTCCCCTCCTGCAGAAGTGGAGTATGCATAATCTCCCGAGTGACTGATGGCCTGGATCGACATTTGGTGGCGAGCTGTCCGGCGTCATACCACCGTCTTGTCTCCCAAGGGACATGCATGTAGGCCTTTTCATGGGTGGGGAGGAAGGAGTCTTCAGAAACACGTCCACCCCTTGCTTTGGGATTGTCTTCCCTTACGCTGCCGACTCACGACCTCGCTAATTCCACCATGCTTTCAAAAGCACTTTCCACTCTGTCAGCAGCGCCACCCCCTAACCACAGCGCGTAGCCCGCACACAGCAGGCCGCAGCATCCAGGGTCACTCCTCCCTTACTGGCACCTGTGTATTATGTGGCTGACTTTGCATCTAAACAGCCTGTTATCCAATGCATACACCGAGGTACGTCACCTGCAGGGACCATGGGAGAGCGATGCTTGTGAGAGTGTAGGAAATGCAGTAAAGGTGCAGCGAGCAAAAGAAAGAGATTAAAAGAGACCAGTGGGGTGAAAGAAAAGAAAGGGACTTAGAGAAGTAAGGTTCGAAAGTGAAAGTAAGACAGAAGGGGAGATAGATAGTTACGTCAAAGCCAACCAGTGAAAGACAACAAAAGCCCGGAAATGGCAGAGAAGCTAAGCGAGGAGGGAAAGAGGCGAGAAGTGAATGGAGATAGGGCGAGAATATGGGATTAGCAACTGCATGAAGAGACAAGGCCTGGGAAGTGAATGAAGATCAGGGAATGTAGGTAATATATATATAAGGAACGCCCAGATTAATAGTGTTAAAGAAAACAAAGGAAAGAAATCCAAACTAAGGAGTAAAAGAAAGGAATTGTTAGGGGTGGTCGGATTTGACCTCATCCATAAGTGTTCAATATAGATTCCACAGGGCTGTGTAGAATGCTCCGTTATACACACTTTCTTGTGTCCCTGTGAGACTTTTGTCCCTTTCCCTAAAACCTCTTACTGAGTAGTCATGGTATTTTGAGACGCTCCCTAGGTAGCTGAAAAGGGAAGCTCACCCGCGAATCATTGCTTGGCTTACTGTTCGGTTAGTGATCACGCCCCCTCTACTCAGCGTCCTGCTCCGTGAGGTTCCCGTTGTGTTCTGAGATCCTGCTGATTCCTTTTGCTCCAAGTTTGTGCTCTTTTCCAGCTCCTGAGATTTCTGCTTTTGGGTCACGGTATTTTCTGTTCCAGTTCTGTGTCCTGTCTGCTGTTTTTCCTCCCGCCCTGCTCCGTTACCTCTTCTTGTCTCGGCACGCCCTTCCCCGGTGCCTAGCGTCCCCTTCCGCCTGAATTCCCTGTCTGCCTTTCTCTCCTCCTTGGTGTCAGTTCCGAACTGGCAATTCATCACTGTGTTTAGACTCCGCGGTCATTTTTGTGATCGAAGGGGTTTTTGTGTATGTTTGTGTTTGCGCTCTACTCCGTCTTAAGTTTACGAGTAGAGTGTGTCTGGTCTAACGCGTCTTGTTGTAGGTACGCCCACTCCGTTCTGCTCTTCGGTTTCTAGTCCGACGGGGTGTGTCTATTGTCCGTGTTTTATGTTGTTTGTTCCCTTCCTCCGCTCTGTCTTTAGCTTATGAGCTGGAAGAGGGGATTGTCTGTGTTATACGTTACTCGCTCCACGCTGTCTTTAGTTTATGTGTTGGAAGTGAGTTTCTGTGTCACTTTGTCTTTAGCTCTATAAGTGACACTAGTGTTATTCAGCTGCACTTGTGGCCCCCAGTCCTGCTCTGTCTTAAGTTTATGAGTAGGACGGGAATTGGTGCATTCTCCTTCGGAGATTTCCTTGCTAGTTGTCCCCCAGGTTCTCTGCTGTATCTCCTGGTTCTTGCCTGGACTTTTAGCTTAAAGCCCTGTCACTCACCTGTGAGGTAAGTGGAATTGTATGTTGAACACTTGTATATCAGCCCTGTAAAGTACTGGTGAGGTTAGTATTGTTGTATATTTATTTTCCAGTCTCCTGCCATCAAGACTGCAGCTACGTCACCTTGCTGGGGGAGAGTGGTATACTCCCTGGGAAAATTCCCACCACACTTTTTGGTGGCAGCTGCCTTATAGCGAAGTTATACTTTCTCGCTTTGGTAGTTGTTGTCTGGAAGTGTGTGGGACATTCATCTTTGCTCCTGTGGACGAACCTCCTCCTCTCTCGAGGGGGACCCTTGACAGGAATGGCCTAAAAAAGTGGTAAGGGGAGTGTGTGAAAAAAGTAAGTGGTGGAAAACCAATCAAATCAACATGAAAGAAATAAAAGATGAGAAAGAGATTGAAAGAAACTCGCAGTTAGAGACCAGAAGGAATAAAATGTAAAAGAAGAAAACAGATATTATGAATGACAACGTAAAATAGTGGATGATGGAAAAAAGGTTAGCATACTAATAAAAGTAAGGAGTAAAAAAACATACTTTAGGGGTGAAAAGAAAGAAAACTCAAGGGCACGAAGGAAAAGGAATGAATGAAAAGTTTAAACTGTGAGGAATGTGCTCGGCATTGCTGTTGGGGGGGCGGGGGAGCTGCAGCCTTTGAAGTCTGATGCCGAGGCACAGACAAATGGTGGTGTGTTATGTGGCTGGCGTGCACTCGCATAGATGACATGAACTGTATGCAATCTGCAGCCGTTTTGGTAGACTTTTCTTTTCCGCTTACTATAATCTCGCCGGAGCAATGCGCAAGCAAAGTGACTCCGGCGAGACCTAAAAAGAAGTAATTCCTCAGTTGCTGAGTGGGTGTTGTTGTTACAGGCAACTCTGCAGGTGGAAGTGCTTGAACCCAAGAGCTAGAACAAGTACTCAATAAACACTGTAAGTACTGTTCTAATGTCTGATTGGTTCTTTCCATCTATCCATCTGTTTGAGGATGGTAAGCAAAAGACAAACGGTGGTCAATCCGAATGGCGGTACAGACTCCCTTCCAGAACCCAGAAATAAACTGTGCCCCACGGTCCGAAATTAGTAACAGCAGGTACACCATGTAAATGGACAATCTGCCCAATGAACTCTTCTGCTAACTCTTTAGCTGTGGGTATTTTCTTAAGGGGCAGAAAATGGGCCATCTTGGTAAGGAGATCCAATACTACAAGCATAGCTTGTATCTCTGAACTAGAGGTAAATCGGTAATGAAATCCATAGTTATGAAATGCCAGGGAGAAGGGGCATAGACTGCAACAAACCAGCACTGGCACATTGTGAAGAGTTTTGTCATGCACACATGGGACAAGCCCAAACATAGGCTTGCACATCTGTTGTAATTCCCTCCACTGACGCAATAGTTTTGTATTTTTCTTCCCCGGTATGACCCGCTGAGCGAGTGGGATGACACCTGTGAATCACCCGCTGTCGTAACCCAAGTGTGGGAACAGGGCAGTTTTGAACGTGTAAAGACATGTTGTATACCTGTTTTGCCAAAAATGGGAGACTGCATGCTGTGATATCCCCACCATGAGTGTAATGTCATAAGGCGGCCCGCCTGAAGCTCAGCAGTGATATTACCCAGTGCTCCGACAGTTTCATTTATTGTTGCTTCAACAACACGAATGCGATGCCTGATATTTCTACTATTGGCCATAGGGCCCCAAAATGGGAAGAATCCTTTAAGGAAGTTGCCTCCTTCTTGTCCTACTGTGTCTTCCAAAGCAATAACCCCTCTACCGTACCTTGTCTTGTGATGTCCCGAAGGAGCTGTATATGTTGGAGGGAGGAGAAAAGCCATATAACAAGTTCCTGAGAAATCGGCTGGTAGCCATGTATAGGCTGTCATGACAAACGAAATATGTCCCTTGAGACGCTACCAGTGGTGGAGACGTTCGGATGTATAGATATATGTAATGTTACAAGTGCTCTTTCCCAATTGAGCCTTAGGACTTTGACCATTTGCTTGGAGACATAGGTGACCTTGGTGGGGTACAGTATATATAGGTGGGGATCTTTTCCTTTTGGCTCTGTCTGTAAGACTAGTGACGTAATGTGTCACATTCCAGTCAATGTATGCTTGTCGTTCGTCAGTGGGGAATTCATTAAATTTCTTATAATGTTTTGACAAAGCCACTATTCCTTTTATTAGTGCGTGACTCACGTCAATTCCATCCCTATATGGACCAACAGGATGTCAATGTTGGTTCTCATAGGCATTGGCAAACATAGAGGTTTAAGCCCAAGCAGATTTTTTTAGGGAGAAGGGTAGAACTAAATATGGCATTCCTTTATCTGTATTATGGGGTAAAAGTCCACATACCCAGCAATCGGTGGTATTGATCACCAATTGATGCTGGTGTAACAGTTGAATGAAGGAATTGTTGAAATACTCCATTCTCCTAATTTGCTCATGCTCTGGTAGCGTATGGAATTGGTGTGGGGAAGCAGTAGTCCGGAAAAGTATGGGCTGGGAGGTAGATATAGGTACAGATGTTGGATGCAAAGTGTGAGTAACCCAACCCATGCAAGCTAATAAAACACATAGCAAATTAAAAACACATAATACTACGCCACATCCACTAAATAATGATTTACAATATTTCTTCCTCATTTTCATTCTTTTATCATTCTCTAATTCACCGGAATTCATCTTCTAAAGTGTTGCTCGTGGCAATCTTCCTATCTCACTTAGCTGTGGTTATTTGCCGTCCTATGACACTGCAAGTCCTGCAGACCTATTGCCACTACTCAGGTCACAAACCAAGTCTCCTACCACGACCCTGCAACTTAAAATGAGATGAATCCAGTATCACATAGGGAAGAAAATATATACAATTCAAAATTCAAAAATGCAATTTAAAAATAAAAAATGTAATTTAGGAACGAAAGAAAAAGTTTCAAATGTCTTTGGCCACTCTAGGCCTCAAACTGTATCTGTCCTTGTTCGGGACAGTCTGGTTTTGGAAAAGTGTCTCTGGATCAGTTGTATCTATTCTAAGATGCGATGGTACAGCTTCTTGCAAAACATCATCGTCTTCTTTCTCAGTCCGAGTCCATTCTAGGTGTGCATCGCTAAAAGGTACAAACCGGGGGACTCTCTCTCCTTCACAATCACCTATACCTTCGCGAACCCACTGAGCATAAGGCAAAGGCAAGGGTACCTTTTTGCAATGCACACCATGGATCCAATTCTTTTTCCCAACAACTTCCACGGCTGTGCGTGTCGTCAGCAGGACCTGTCTCGGCTCTCGCCAGCGAGGCTCCAAATTCCTCTTCCTTTAAAAAATGTTAAGGCACACCCAGTCGCCAGGTTTGAGGGTGTGCCCAGGATCCGAGGAAGCCTGTGGCAAAGTGTTTTGTACCTGCTGATGGAGAACACGCAATTTAGTGGTGAGATCATGCAAATAATCAATCAACATTGGATATTTTATGTCAGAGTACTTCTTGGGTCTAGGGACACCCCAGACATTAGCTGGGCGTCCAAACACAATCTCATATGGGCTAAGTCACACACGAGAATGAACAGCTGTTTGAGTTGACATGAGGGCTAAAGGTAAAGCATCGGGCCAGGCAAGACCTGTGCTGGCTTGTATCTTCGCAAGTTTAAGCTTGAGAGTGCCCTTATAGCATTCTACCAAACCCGCTGACTAAGGGTGGTTTGACGCATGGAATTTCTGCTTAATACCAAGACCTGCACATACTTTCTGCATGATTTGACCCACGATTCACTTCCGTTGTCACTCCAGACAATTTGAGGTAAACCAAACCTCGGGAAGTATTCTTTCAGAAGGACCTTGGCTGTAGACAAGGCAGTATTATCCTTTAGGGGGTAGGCCTCTATCCATCTGGAAAAGGCGCACACCACCACAAGGACATACTTTAAGTTGTTGCATCTCTCCATGTGAATGTAATCTATTTGCAACACCTCAAAAGGATACGTTGGGGGAGCAAAATGGCCTGCTGGGGTTGGTGTCCCCCTTCCTGGATTATGCATTAAACAAACAATGCAATGCTTAACAAGATTATCTGCGCATTTAGGGATCCCAGAATTCTGCCATACAGGAGTCAAAAGCTTGCATATTCCTTTCGCACTGATGTGGGCTGGACCATGCGCCATAGTTACTACTGGAAGTACATAGGCGTCTGGTAACAGCCAACGTTGGTGTTCCGACAATTCTATCCAACACCCAGTCGCATCCAACATTCCCGTACCATCTCTCCACTTACTCAATTCTTTCTCTGTAGCCTCTTCCTGAACCATTTTCACACTTTCTATTGTGTCCTCACACATTCCTCCTTGACTGACCCATCTAGCAGGTCCAGCAACATACATATGACTCGTCACATCTCTCGCTGTCTCTTTCGCTATCTGATCCGCAAAAGCGTTTCCTTCACCCACATCATCAGTGATCCTCTTATGCGCACTACACTTCACAATTGCTATCTGAGTGGGTAAAGCAAGTGATTCCAAAAGGTCATTCTCTAACTGACCATGCTGTATTTTAGTACCATGTGAGGTAAAGAATCCTCTTTTTCTCCAAAGGCGGCCAACACTGTGGGCCACCCCAAATGCATATTGGCTGTCGGTGAACACATTCACTCTCTTCCCTTTAGCCAATACACAAGCTCTAGTCAGAGCTATCAATTGAGCTGCTTGGGCTGAATTCAGCCTAATGCGTGCTATCTCTACAACTGTATGCAAAGTGGTAACAGCATAGGCTGCAGTCGTTTCACCATTAAAACAAGCTTAAATTAAGCTTAAAACAAGAACCATCCACCCATAGGATCCCATCCAGGTCCAGGAGCGGCATGTCTTTTAAATCAATCTTACCTTTTGTCTCCTCCTCTGTACGGAGAAAACAATCATGTTGCTCTTGAATGTCTTTCTCTACTGGGATCAGTAACAATGTAGCTGGATTTATGGTATTACATTGCTTGATGTGTACGTGACTAGCCAAGAGCGTCAGCTCATACCCCGATAAACGGGCACTCGTAAGATGCTGAGTTTTTGTCCTGTTTGGAAGTGTATCCACTGCATGTGGCACCATGACAATAAGTGTATTGTCTAGCACCAATCCAGCAGATTGGCGAATAGAAACTGCTGCTGCTGCTGTAGCTTTCAGACAACTAGGTAATGCTTTAGCTACAGGGTCTAACGTAGCCGAAAAATAAGCACACAGGCGTTGCTTGTCACCAAATTGTTGTGTCAAAACTGACAACGCGCAACCTTCTCTCTCGTGCACATAAAGTGTGAAAGGTTTGCTGTAATCCGGAGTATCCAACACAGGAGCAGAACACAAGGAAGTACGCAAACCAGTAAAACTTTTCTGGCATTCCTCTGTCCAAGGGAGGGGTTGGGGTGTATCTTTAAGGGTAAGTGCTAACAAAGGCTTCGCTAACAAAGAAAAATTCGGAATCCATTGTCTACAGTAAGAGGTAATACCCAAAAAGGCACGCACCTCTCTCTGTGTGCATGGTACAGACATTTGTGCAATTGCTTGGATTCTTTCTGGGGTCAATCGCCGTCCCTCCTTCGACAAGAGATGACCTAAGTAGGAAACCTCTTGGCGACAATATTGTAATTTAGAGGGCGAAACCTTATGCTGAAGGTCAGACAAGTGATGCAACAGTGAAACAATAACTTGTTTACAAACATCCTCAGAATCAGCAGCAACCAACAGATCATCTACGTACTGAATAAGGGTGGCACCTGGAGGCAAAGTGAAAGCATCGAGCTGAGTTTTCAAAGCCTGACTATAAATGGAGGGACTTTCATAATAGCCTTGAGGTGCAGGCTTGAACCGAAAACTTTGGCCTCCTAAAGAGAAGCTAAAAATATCCCTACTTTCCTCAGCGATGGGAATGCTAAAGAAAGCATTCTTAAGGTCAATGACCGAAAACTAGGCAGCCGACGCAGGTATCATTGTCAATAAAGCAGTGATTTCTGGGACGACAGGAAACTGGGGTACAACAATCTTGTTGACCTCCCGGAGATGGATCACAAAACGATAAACAGGTGGCTGGGAAGAGTCAGTAGGTTTAAGGACAGGCAGAACAGGACTATTGCAAACATTTCCTCTAGTCTCTTCAACCACACCTTTCTCAACCAATGCACAAAGTTTTAGCCAATCAGAAGAGTTCAAAAACAAGGTGTTGTGCAACCAGAATGCTCTCTGCTTACATGTTGTGTGCTATCCAGCCCCCAGAGTTAATCAATACTGGTACCCATAGTTCAGTGTTGCAATGGCAGGACATGTCTGTAGGCTTCAAAAGAAAGGTTGTGAAATGGGAAAACACAGGGAGAGAATAGCGAAGGCCAAAAGATAAGATACGGCAAGAGAAGAATACTAAAGGCTAACAGATAGTTGATACGGGGATTAGGTAGTCCAGACAAGGATTAGTTAGGCCCGCTGGTGTCTGAGATTGGTTTCAAAACAAGGACGGAGGGGGTTTTCGCAGTCCAAAGGGCAGAGACACTTTGTTCATCGAGCAGCCTGTGTAAAGGCAACACAAAATGGCGGAGAATGTAAGATGGAGTCGAAATTAAAGAACCTCAGCTCCTGTCCGTAATATGGTGAGGACGCAGAGTCAAAGGAATTCCCTCATTTGCATAGGGCACGCCCCTATGCAAATGAGGGAACGCCCTCTGAAGGTAGCATTGGTGCATTAAGCGCGCCAACGCTAATGATATTACAGAGGGGGACACACAAGCGTCTGCGCTCCCATCTCTAATACCAAAGTGCCCCGTGGGTGTACAATGTGGGTGCACATGTCTGTTTTGCCCCAGGGCACATTCTGTAATACGGCCCCTGGTGTGTTTGTTTGGCCCATCACACTTCAACATTTTGGCAACAACAACAACAACAGCGAGAATAAATTGCAGAGCCCCTCTGCAATTTATTCTCGCAACGAATTTGTTCTGGGATAGTAATTCCTTGCTGCAGTGACTTTCTTTTACTTCGGCACCTACCAGGATTGTTTTAGAATCCTGATTGGTTACTGCACTTCTTGGGAGCTTGATTGGGGGTCTGATTTTATGTTACCCCAGAGACACCTCATTATGTACACGAGGCGGCACTATAGTCAGGCTTGCACACTGTTCGTAAGATGCGCCATGTATGCAGAGGCAACGCTCTATTGAGGCAATGCGTCGTGCAACCGAGCTTAGTCTGTCTCTAGGCAATGCTGAAGCTTGGAAGTTGCTGCATGCACTCTGCTTCACGCACCTTAGCTTTTCTGTTTCAAGGCAACCAAGACGCCATGATTGAGCCAGCACGCACGTCTGTTTGCAATTCACTGGCTGAGGTGGGGTTTTTTTCAATCTTTTTCTTCAATAATCCTGTGTGCCTCACTTTAAGGAGCTGCATTTTGTTTCAACCCATCTGGCATTACTCAGTGATTTAAAAAAAATGTCTTCTTTTCCGGTTTTTTTCTTCTTTTCCTGGCTGTTTTTTTTTTGTTGTTAGTAGCACTATGTCTGGTAGTGGAAATATGCAACAACCTCCTAATTTTTTGGCTGAGCCAGGGAAGCCTAAAATGGAGTGGAAACATTGGGTGCATGTTTTCAGAAACTATTTGTTTGCTATTGATGGAAATAATTACAGCGCTGCCATGATGCTATCTTGTACAACTGTCTTGGAACTGAGGGGCAGCAAATATTTGATAATTTACCTGAAATTCAAACCCCAGAAGATTCAAGAGATGCTGCGGATTGTATGCGTTTGTGGAAGCAAAAAACAGATTTGCCTTAAATTTCTCAAAAGAACTTAGCATTGTATTAGAGAGATTTAATTTTTACTTAGGGAAGCAAACGACTAGTGAAAGTGTTGATCAGTATGTGACTTGCAGTTGCAAATTAGAGTATGCCAAAGATCAATATCTTTGTGCTTCCTATAGGCAATGTTGTGGTAATATCAGGAAAAGCAACGGTAAAAATCGGCCCACCAGATCACTAAAAAAGAGGCTCACGGATATCCTAACACCCAGCCCACATATTGACATTTCAGACCAGCCACTCAGGCATTGCCTGACTGCCACATAGCCAGGCCGACCCGGATAAAAATGCATCGGATTTACAATTATTCAACGGACAATAAACATGGAATCGTCCACATTCAGCCTAGTTCAATCGACTGTCCATGTTTACTTGATATTGAAACCTAGGATGCCGTTGTCAATCAGTCGCTGTTAACAGAAGTATGTAGTAAAATTCTCGAATAACGCCAGGAATTCTTCTCAATTAAATAAGTAATTTTAGGTAAATAGAAGAAGTCCAGCAGTAAGAACGGTCGGCACAACCTCCACCGCCGGCTTCTTTAACCCTGTCCAAAGCCATATTCCATTCCTTGGTCATCGCATTCTGGGATCTCAGATTGCGACGGTCTAGACTCTAGATCACAACGTACTTCGTCCCTTAGTTACCAAAATTACAACACGTTATGTCTAAGTTACCGGTTCTTACAGCCAATCAGGTGAACGAACATATGATCTATTTATGGTGAGTAAAAGCGTAGTGATTGGGCCAGGCTTGTACGATTATACACGATTGGTTAATTAACTGGAGGTCGACGGGATCTGTATCGCGACCAGTGATTGGCTATAATGTCCCTTACCAGTTTACTATTGGTCGTGGAAGTTCCCCGAGAGTGCGCTGTGGACTCGGATTGGCTAGGTATCAGATTTTCCTTTGTTTACAGGTTGTGGGCCGCTGGAAACTGCGTCGTGGTTTGGGGGTGGATAAGACTCTTCTCCTCAGTTTTCATTGGCTGTGGCGTTATGTGGCTAGACAGGCTTTATGCCTAGCGTTTAGCTGCTGCACGCCCCGCCTCCCCAGGGTGGGCGGCCTCCTGCTCCGGAGTGCAGAGATACCGACTCTGAACTGAGTGACGGGTTGTCTGGGAGGAACCAGCGGCCCGTGGCCCAGCGAGTCTGTCCGCCCGAACGAGTGAGCGCCCAGGCCAGAGGCCTGCCCCACGACACACCGGTGAGTAGACTCTCTCAGCTGCTTTTGTGGCGCGATCGTCCTGTTTTGGATAACGAGTCCTTAAATACCTGGTGTCTCTAGGCGCTATGTAACTAGAGGCAGGGAGCAGGTCAAAAGTAAAGGACCCCTCCCCCCCCCCCCTCCCTCCACTCCACTCCCCCTCCGAGGCAAGGTTGGAGCAGTGCAGCGCATAGACATGCTCTGCAGACTTCACAAGTGCATTATTGATGCAGGGGCGACCTCCACACCTTGCAGACGTTATGATCCATCTCTCAAAAAGTACATAAAACTCTAATAAACTCACATTAATACTGGCCTTCTCACGCAACCCATTAGTGTTCTAATTCTGGAAAAGAAAAATATTAATAAGATGTTCCCTTGGTTTCTTGTCTACATTGGCACAGACGAGTTGAAAAACGACGTACTGGAATGCGGCCCAGAGTAACCAGCAGCTGAGAGTCGTTCGGGCATTCTTCCATAGCTTTCTTGTACTTTTCCTGGTGGCGTTTTAGACCTTTCTTATAATAAACGTATACTGTTAGTTACATAAACATTCAATGGTTTAGAGCCACCTAACCCGCTTTACTAAACAAATGTCTGTAATCCTGAACGAATCGTGCTAGTCAACGAGAAGTCTTATCATCCTGCCATACCTTTAAATCCTCTTGATTGCATAAACAGTGCAGGTCTTTCCAGTTCCGTGTCCTGATGATGGGTTGCTCATGCACAATAGCTCCATCTATTTAGCTCACTTGGTACAGTTTATACTTCTCATTACTACATCTGTTTGTTTGCCTACGCGCAGAACCGCTTGTGTGTGTGTGTGCGCGCATTGCTATGTTGACCATTCTTCAACGTGTTGTAGTAAATAAACATACCACGGAGCCCTGTTTTCTGTCAAGGGAGTCCCACTGAACTGTAAAACCCCAGAGTGCGCTTTTCTGAAGCACGCCTGCTATGTTTCCAGGGAAAGGCAGGCTTTTATCATCTCTGACTGGCTCTCGCTGACATTCTGGTACCTGGAAGTGATGTCTCTAGTCTAAAGCAACGTTTCTTTCACGTGGAATGCAGCGGTGTTGATGGACAGCATTTAAGAACCCAGTATTGCTCCGACTGACGGTATTATGTAATGGTTTTGTTGTTTGAATCAGGTGGTACTTTGTGTAAATCGGACGCTTACAGTAGGATTGCATCTCTTATCGCACAGAATTGTTTACCATGCTGTTGCATGCGCACTCAACCATGAGGTTATTTTAAAGATAATAATACCAAGAACTCATTGCAGGGAACCCCGTGATGCCTTAAATAATAATTTTAAAGGTGGCCCGATTTCACAATGGTTTGTCGAGATACAACTTTTTTATGTTTTGTAATCTTGACTCCTGGGCGTTTTACATGATGGTGTTTGACAAAGTAAAGTATACATACACCTACAGTTTTAAATATGTACACAGTTTCTTCTCACTAGTCTTGTACTATGAGTTGGCATGGAACAGTCGGAGACATAGTTTTAAAAATAAGTATAGATAGAAGGCACTTTGAAAGAGGGCTCCGGATAAGACAGTAGATAAATCTAATGCAATGAAATATTGCTGAGAGATGAAAAATACATGTTTGCAAACATAGGTAGGACATGTTGGCGTACAGCTGTGGGAAAGGGCGTCGTGTAAACCTTATCACGGTGGTAGGACATCATGGCATATGGTAGTTGTGGGAATGATGCAACACAAGCATAGGTATGTGGAGGAGGTTAATGCCTATGCATAGATATATGCTCTGAGAGTTTGATAAGCATTAACAAATGAGTCAAAGCCACGGAATGTAGACAGTGTGGGATTTATGAAGGTGTTCAAGTAGGTACCGCACGATTTTTCATATTTCTGTTGAGAAAGTCATGATTCACAAAAGCCTAAGCCTGTGCACCAGTGTTGGGCATACATGTGCGTAATTTAAGTTCATGTGTAAAATATGTATACTGAGCATAACTTTTCATATGTATTGAATAAAACTGCAATTCTCTCATTCCTTCCTGCTGTAAGTAACATGTTGCTATTACCAAAATCGATGGTAGATTACAAAACTTGGTAGTATGGAAGGTTGCAACTTGCTGGGATTCAAACTTGTGACTTGTAGTTGTCAGTAGTGAGCGTTTGACTCACTGAACCACGTTGCCAGCTAAGTGGGGCCTTTTAGGAAAATATGTATGGGTAAGAAAGCAATAGTGCCTACATGTTTTTCTTAATGTACTTAAAGTACCTTGTTTTGATATTGACAAGGGTTCTGCCATGAAATGTACGATTGTTTTGAAACTTTTCTTGGTAAGTCCACCGTTACTTAGGACTAGCAGGAAATGTTACATCGAAATACATTGAAACAAAATGTTATGTTATGCAATTTGCTACTCTAATTCAGACAGAGAGAACTACCTATCACAGGTTGTTTATTATCGAGTACATAGTCCTAAAGAAGACCATGTGGTGATGTTACTCAACCACACAAATTTTTTTGGGGGGTCGAAACGTCGACGTAATCTAAACAAGTGTTCCATGCCCAAGTAAACCTATCTGTGTAAGAATGCAAAACATAGGTCTGTCTAGGGAGCAACATTGATTTTTTTGCATGTTTATACTACTCGTGTTTTTATTTTGTTATTGTTAAATGTCTACATGTTTCATGGTGTTTATATTTGTGTTATTTATCAGGCACATTTGTTTGTAACTTTTATTATTCATGCATCAGTCCTGTCTTAAGAATTTTGATGTGTATGTTATCATATACGATTTTCTAATATATCGCACGCACTTTTACAGTCCTTAGTGTCGTCATTTTGTTTCAATGTATTTCGATGCAACATTGACTGCTAGTCCCTACGTAACGGTGCACTTACGAAGAAAAGTATGAAAACAATAGCACACTTCATGGCAAAACCCCTGTCTATATACTGTTGGAATTCCCCAGGTTCTACATGTTACCGGGATACCGCATTGATATTAGTGGTTTTGATACTGACACGCTGTAGCAAGAATACATCAATCGGAACGAGTTAGGAAGTGGTCAAACAGGTGTAGACGTTGTAATTTATAGTGTATATAAATGCACACTGAATTCACAGTTAAAACACCAGGGAGTGAAGGGCAACTTAAAAATATAGACCGCGCTGGGCAGATGAAAGAAAGCGAAGTCTGCTTGTGGAGGGTGTGAGTTCCAAACATAGACCTTTGAGACACATTGTATTTACATGCATTTAGTATTTCTAGTCAGATAGGTCTTCTTTTGATTTTACTTTCTCCACCCTTACTTGCACTGCTATCTTACCAGGGCTTACAAACTTTGTGAACGTATGGTAACAAGAATTATTGTTTTGTGGCCATTGCTGCATGCTGGTATTACATTATTTAGTAAAGTCCATATGGAATGCACTGGTGGTGTTTCACCAATTTAGTTTTGGCTTTAGTGTCACGAAAATCGGCCGTTCTTTTGTGTACGTTGTTGGGCTGATAGATGTCTTTGCGATGGGTGGCTAGGGGGAGAGTATTCCCAATAAAGAAGCTTGTAATTGCTTGAGACAAACGAGGAGGCTTGCTGTACTAAACCCTGCCAGCCCCAAGTGACCTTCTGACCAGCTCTCACCCTGTTGATTCCCGTCCTCTTGGAATGCTAAATGTTTTTATTTTTGCTTTTCTGATTAACTAGGCAAATGCTTTAAGACCTTGTATGGACATCCTCATAATGGCCTCTGATGAATGATCCAATGCTTATAAAATAATAACCGTCTACCCCATAACACACATCCTTCTAATGGAGAGGAGAGAGTACCACACGCGTGCAGTGGAGATTATACTTTTTTTTAAAAATAAGAAATGTACTCCTGTTTTATACATTTTGTTAATTTAGAGCTATTTGTTGAAAGCACAAGGGACATCTCTTTTTTTTTTTGTAGCATGCGTCACAGCATTCTAGTTTAGAATATGTATATTAAATGAATAAAAGTATGTCACCCATATTCAAATACACCCCTATATGGCAGCAGACAGACTAACTACCTAAATGTGAAAGTTTACTAGGTGACGCATAACTTTAGGACTCAAAGACAGAGTTCCTACTAATAGGCTCTAAATCAGTGTTTCTCAAGGTGAGGTCCCCTTACCGAGATGCTCACAAGCAAAGGGAGGTGGTGAGCGGCCCTGTTTAGTGTGAGTGTTCAGTTAAACTACCAGACAACAGCAGGTTTTGGGGATATGTAGTATGCAAGGAATCATTTACATATTTTATCTCCTAACTCCACTTTAACCAAGATATTGATTAGAAAAGGCCATTCTGTCTGATATAGATCTTTTTTTTCAACATACCAATAGACTGATACTGCATGCCTTCCCTGACCGGCCCTTATAATCAAAGTGGGATAGTTGTCTTGTGTGGCTGTCAAATCAAGCCCCCCCACCCCGATAGTAGAGGGAAGATTTTGCATTAATACCGGATGACGCATCAAAGTACTTTTTGTCGAGTAGTATGCTACTCCTTAACCCAAACAGGATTAGTGGTGAATTATTATTATTAGGGAAATATGAAAATAATTTGAGCGGTGGAAAGGTGAGTCTGTTACTTGTATTGAAGAGGATAGTGGAGGGATAGAGGAAAGATTCTAGAATGTTTTTTATTTGGCGAGCATAGCAGCCGTAGTAGGTTTAGGATGAGTAGAGGGGAGAAGTCAGAGGGAGGGTATAGAAAGACTTGTTTGGGAGATCTCAATAGTAAAAGAGGTTTGAGATGATGCAAGCTGGGTAGAGCCTAGAAACGGCTATTCTGGGGTTCACAGTAGTAGAATGGGGTATATTGCGAGAGGTATAGGGTAAGAAATAGGGTAGTGCATTGGAGAGAATAGTAGAATGATGTTTGGGATGAATAAGATTTTGGAACTAGAGGATATATTGAGAGGTGTAAGGTGAGAGATAGTGTGATGCATTGGAGATGCTGAATTAGGAGTTAAGTAATAAATATAAAAATACATAAGTACATGGAAGGTATATGTATAACGAAGGTAACGTATCTAGATTTAAGTTTTATTTAATGAACTCTCTTTCAAGTCTTACTGTACTTTAGGCTAATGTATGTTTTTATAACATATTTTATCATTCAATAGTGAAGCAATTGTAGAGGAATAGTTATGATAAAAATGTACTTATTTAGAGTATGCAGTGACCCTTATACATGTTAACCCCTCCCAGCCGTCACTCCCCGCGGTGGGCGTGTGCTGATGACGGCTGGGGTTCGTCACGGCCCGCCCTGTTCTTTTGTTTACCGCACAGCGGTAAAATCGCTTCCGCAGCGAAGGGGTTAAACACAGAATAACATAACCATAAGTCGTATGTACATTTGTTAAGCAGTACTAACAAATATCTACATGTTTATAAACATGATTAGTAGACACATTTATACAAAGGAATACACATATCTGTATATGTATGTGTATATATATATATATATATATATATATATATATATATATATTCCAAATACATGCTATATACTAAGGCATATGCTGTTTATTTATGTTTGAGTATGTTGGTTATGTGGGGGAAGAGCCAACTCTTGAGTAGTCCTCAGAAGAAAAGGTATTTATCTGTGGATCTTATGTTTGGTGGTAAATGGTCCATAGTTTGGCTGCTTGAACAGAAAAGGATATTCCCCCTATGTTTTTCTTTCTTGTGTGTGGGATTTTGAGGCGAGGTGCCAATCTAGAGCGGAGGTTCCTCTGTTGTATGTATGTGGTGATTTTATTCCTAACGAAGAGCGGCCCTGTTCCATGTATCACTTTGTGGGTGATACAAAGCAACTTGTATGTGGATCTTCTGGTAACCGGTTACCAATGTTGGGCCTTCAAGGCAGGGACAATGTGGGCTTGTGGCTTTATATGTAAGAGTAGTCTGACAGCAGAGTTCTGAATCCATTGTAGTCTTTTCATAGTTGTTGCAGATGATCCGTGGTAGAGGCTTTTAGCGTAATCGAGTTTAGACAGAACAAGAGAGATAGCAATCTGGACCTTGTGGGGAAAGATGCGTTGCAGAGTGTTGGAACCTAATGATGTCAGGTCACCTAGGGTAGCCTGGCCTAGGGCAAGACAATCTCTAACTAAGGCACATGTGTAAAGGTTGCAAACCACCCAGCAGTAATTCAATGCAATATCACTCAAAAATGACGCTACACCAATCTTTGTGTAAAAATACGAGCTGCTTTATAAAAATATTCTTTGTTCTCTTAACTATGGTTCATCTCCAGATAGCACAGTTCAGTACATTACATTCAACCATGAAATTAATAAGATCCTCAAAGTTGCCAAAATTTCTCACTATTTAGCTTTCTTACTTTACATCACATTACACCAGTATTTCTCCTTATTTAGTAGTTTACAAATAGATACACTACGCACTTCTTCTCATTTCCTCCCACCAATCTGATAACATCAGGAGAACCCACTTCAGCAGTGTCTAAGTCTTCAACATTGAAACATTCATAGGAATTACTTTCTTATCAGTCACCAGGTACCTTATTTATGGGGTCACAAGGTTAACATAGCCCAGTCTTACAGCATCACTGCAATTCCCTCCTTCCCCCCCCAATGGATTCTCTGTCAGACTGTTTCCTGTGGTCGAACTCTCTCTAGATAGAAGTAAACAGATGTGTTAGGGCCACTTTCCCAATTAGTACAATCGTATAAAGTAAGGCTCTTTCTTCCAGGTTTTATCTGCAAAGGGTCCCGCAGTAAACAATCCAGGGATACTTGAGCTCTAAATCTTCACTCAACCCCCTTTTCCTTCACCTATGCGGCCCTGCTCTCTTCGTGGCCTTCAACAGCTGTAGATAGAGGTTCTTTCCCCACCTCCCCCGAGGGCCGGTCTGCTCAAGTAAGTGATAGTAATGCGTTAGTCAGGGTTGATTTGTACTCTGTTCCTTGGGCTGTTCGGCAGCGGCGGTGTGTACAAGGAGATTACTCGACACACCTCCCGCCCAACGAGCTTCCCGCTTACTTGTTCTCTGTGTCGGATGGCCTCACGGACTTCGTTCCGTCACCAGACCTGATACCGTCCGACCCGCTGGTGCTCGCAGACTATCTTCAGCCTCACTCGACTCGCTGCTTGTCAACCGCCACAGCCTCCTTTGGACGACGAGCCGTCAGCCGGATCTTCCGGAGTATTTACCTCACGGCAGATGGACTCCGCCCCCAGCCGGCCTCCGTCTGCTTCTCCCCGCCTCCGCCGTCCGATATCCTGCCGAAGATGCACTTCCCCTGCCGCCCCGCCTTCTTTCAGCTCCGCCAGGAACCTCGCCACAGGCAGCTCTGGCACCTCGCAGGCACGTCAGGTTTCAGGGGACGCTCTTCGCTCAGATGCTTCACAACAACCTGACGGTAAGGCCGGAACCCCGATTGGGTCCGCTACTCCGTTACTTCCCCAGAACCACAGAACTAGTTTAAAACGCTGCAGGTCGTCTGTGGGACTTTCCTCACGGCGAGTCTCCCTCGTCAGTGCCTCAGCGCTCAGGAATCACTTGGGGGTAATTTTCTCAGGAGTTCTCGATCATTTACTCTTCATGAGCCCAAGTGTGTGGTTCATGAGCCCAAGTGTGTGGTTCAAGTTGGGATGCAGCTCACAGGTAGGGCTTGGTCAGAAGATGGAGGGTCACATCAGACAAGGAACGCTGCTGGCCCGCAGGTCAATCAGGTTCCCTACAGTGTCTACCTCCCCACGCTAGCGCCTCACTCCTCCTGTCCTCTGGTCATTCAATTACAAAATGGCTCCCAGGCCCCTGTCCTATTTATAGGCTGGCCACACAGGGTCCAGCAGGATCCAGAAGATTCTAGAAGGCCTCAATGCTATCCTATGGGAGTTCCCTCAGGGGTTGGCAGTTGTGGCAGTTAGTAGCCACCATTTTGTAGAGCTCTGGGAATTCCTGTCAGGAAAGGCCCCTAGGACTGAGGTGAAGGATTATGAAGGTAAAAGAGCACCTAACCCCCAGACCAACAGCATAAAAAACAAGCATTGGAAATGCAATAGGTCTCGCACCATTAGTTTTTTTGTAAATGTTTAGCATTTTTGTTTCCTGTAGCCAATGCTAAAGTATTACAAATAAAAAAAGCCATAAACATTTCTAAAAGCTCTAACTGAAATGGTCTGAGAACTATTGCACTGGGTGAGGGTGAGTGAGGGTGAGGGTGAGTGAGGGTGAGGGTGAGTGAGGGTGAGGGGTTGAGGGTGAGTGAGGGTGAGTGAGGGTGAGTGAGGGTGAGTGAGGGTGGGTGAGGGGTTGAGGGTGAGTGAGGGTGAGTGAGGGTGAGTGAGGGTGAGTGAGGGTGAGTGAGGGTGAGTGAGGGTGAGTGAGGATGAGGGGTTGAGGGTGAGGGTGAGTGAGGGTGAGGGGTTGAGGGTGAGGGTGAGTGAGGGTGAGTGAGGGTGAGTGAGGGTGAGGGTGAGTGAGGGTGAGTGAGGGTGAGTGAGGGTGAGTGAGGGTGAGGGGTTGAGGGTGAGTGAGAGTGAGGGTGAGTGAGGGTGAGTAAGGGTGAGTGAGGGTGAGTGAGGGTGAGTGAGGGTGAGGGTGAGTGAGGTGTTGAGGGTGAGTGAGGGTGAGTGAGGGTGAGGGTGAGTGAGGTGTTGAGGGTGAGTGAGGGTGAGTGAGGGTGAGGGTGAGTGAGGTGTTGAGGGTGAGTGAGGGTGAGGGGTTGAGGGTGAGTGAGAGTGAGGGTGAGTGAGGGTGAGTAAGGGTGAGTGAGGGTGAGTGAGGGTGAGTGAGGGTGAGTGAGGGTGAGGGGTTGAGGGTGAGTGAGAGTGAGGGTGAGTGAGGGTGAGTAAGGGTGAGTGAGGGTGAGTGAGGGTGAGGGTGAGTGAGGTGTTGAGGGTGAGTGAGGGTGAGTGAGGGTGAGGGTGAGTGAGGTGTTGAGGGTGAGTGAGGGTGAGAGTGAGTGAGGGTGAGGGGTTGAGGGTGAGTGAGAGTGAGGGTGAGTGAGGGTGAGGGGTTGAGGGTGAGTGAGGGTGAGGGGTTGAGGGTGAGTGAGGGTGAGGGGTTGAGGGTGAGGGGTTGAGGGTGAGTGAGGGTGAGGGTGAGGGTGAGTGAGGGTGAGGGGTTGAGGGTGAGGGGTTGAGGGTGAGTGAGGGTGAGGGTGAGTGAGGGTGAGGGGTTGAGGGTGAGGGGTTGAGGGTGAGTGAGGGTGAGGGTGAGGGTGAGTGAGGGTGAGGGGTTGAGGGTGAGGGGGTGAGTGAGGTTGAGGGTGAGGGGTTGAGGGTGAGGGGGTGAGTGAGGTTGAGGGGTTGAGGGTGGGTGAGGGTGAGTGAGGGTGAGAGGGTGAGGGTGAGTGAGGATGAGTGAGGGTGAGGATGAGTGAGGGTGAGGATGAGTGAGGGTGAGGGTGAGTGAGGGTGAGGGTGAGGGTGAGTGAGGGTGAGTGAGGGTGAGGGGTTGAGGTTGAGGGTGAGGGGTTGAGGGTGAGGGTGGGTGAGGGGTTGAGGGTGAGGGTGGGTGAGGGGTTGAGGGTGAGTGAGGGTGAGGGGTTGAGGGTGAGTGAGGGTGAGGTTTATAAACATCCATGCGCTCAATAAACACGTCTCAGGGCTGTTGGCCGAACCTGGCGAAATAGAATGACAGGTAAACAAACAGCTTTCCAAACGCACACTCACATTCAATGCCTTGACATCATTTTAAATCCAAAAGTGAAATCAAACTTCACCTCATAAACGAAACCCAAATTCGCTTGATCCAAACTTGAGCTGACAAATATACGATTTTTTTCTCCCTGTCAACGAGCCAACAGCTACTTCCTGATTGAGGGACGAAGCAAAACCGTACTGCTTTTAAGAAAAAAAAGGTTACCTTTTTTAATTTCTGGCTGGATGAAAACAACGAAATCCCAAATTGTTTCACTGTTGTCAAGGCGTTTGAAAATGGAAGTTAGAAGGACCCTGGGTAATTATCCGCAGTATCAAAACTAAAAGTTAAGGCAGCAGAGGCTGTTGCTGGAGACGGGTCTGAATCGAAAGCAAAACAAGACGAAGAGAGCGAGAGTGAGCTGGCCCTGGAAACGCCTCCCCTCCCTGCTGTTTGTTTCATGTTTGCAGAGGGAGCTGTGGGGGAAGGGAGACCTGCTGGAGGGGCATGGATACGAGAAGGACTGGCTCAACCAGTCGAGGAGGGAGCGTGCTCGTTCTGGTACATACAGCGAGGCCATTTTGAAGCGATATGATGAGGGGGCAGTTCCCTGAGACCATGCTGTAAATCATTGTTTTTTTTTCTTATTGTGTCAAATAACAATAAGCATGGCCACTTTGTTGTGAAATATAATTCTTTTAGTACATATAAAGCAAAATGAAATATAATGTATTGCTTCTATGATTACTATTTTATTAAAGTTGCAAAAACGTGTTGCTCAGCCTGCCAGAGCCTGTAGTCTCCTCTCAGTTTCTACACTGCCAGGGGTGAGGAAGGAGAGCGGCAGTTAGCGAGGAAGGAGTGCGGAAGTCAGCACTGAGCTCTCATTGGTGAAGTCAGACCGCCTCATTCTTTTCTCGGAAAAGTCAATTTCATTTTCATTTCCCCCCATCGCCAGCAGCTGCAACAGAAAGAGGAGAGGAAGCAGCGCTGCTTGCCAGCACAGCCGCCCATAGGCAACAAGACGGAGGGAAGAGAGGGGAGGGGGGAGGAGAAATGCGACACAGCGGGAAGGGGAGGGGGCGGAGCGGGTAAAACAAGACGGACGTGCACGCGCTTTTAAGCTCAATGCGCGTGCGCATTGAGCTTAAAAGTCACGGGCACTGCAAGGAATCGCCACGATTCCTTGCAGTGGATAAAGAGTGGATAAGCCCCCATAGTCTCGCTTGCTCGATGCGCATGCGCATCGACAGGCGAGACCTAAAAACTAGTGGACACAAAAATATATAAAGGCATGAGGGGCAAAAAGGGGACAAAATAAATAATAAATTGGAGGGACTACGCAAAAGGCCAGACAGGTCTAACACAGAGGTATTATAGTAATGAAGCTGGATCTTGATAGTTTTTAGGTCTCGCCTAGGCAGCGCGCATGCGCTGGTCCAGGAGGGCCTTTAGCCATCAGTCTTCACTTTTCAAGCACTGCACTCGTGCTTGTGGCAGCATCCACCTTGCAGGAGCGAGCACTGGCGCGCCACAAGCACGAGTGCAGTGCTTGAAAAGCGCGCACGAACCACCTCACGCACACCTTCCTTCAGCCCCTCCGTGTACGCTGCCCCTACTTATTTGTTATGTTACTTATATTTTCTTGGGTTTTTTCATTGTTTTTATTTGTTAGCCCGTCCATAACCTGTTTGTTTACCCCCTCTCTGAGTGGCTGCTTCTGTGCTTCCACCTGTGTCAGCTTTTCGGGAAATATTTGTTTCTTTTTGTGAAGCGCTCTATGAGAGTGCACGTTTCCCCGCAGTCATTCCACCCTTTGCTTTTCTCCGCATCTTGTCACTTTCCTCTCTCACGCTTGCATTCGTTTGTCAACCACCATTCTTAGTGGGCAGAGTGAGGGAGCATTTTAAACAGTTCACAATTCCAAAACCTCTTTTGGTACGCACCCCTTCCTTCTTGTGACTTATACCGAATACCCGTGACTATGTGTGAAAGAAAAGTGAAATCTTTAGAAAATAAATGAACTCAGTGAGGTACACATTATAACTATCAATTTGTTTTACAGTTAATTCACGTCAATCAGTGTAGCTTGTTGTTAACAGCGGTTAGTAGGGCCAAGGTTATTGGTTTGTTTTTGGTTGAGGAAGTGTATATACAGTACAAGGGACAAGGGGTAAGACGTTGGTTTCGGTTTCAGTAAGAGAAACTTAGGTTTTCGTGGTGGAGCACCTGTCTGATTTACTTGCACAGTTTTCTCATGGGAGATAGTCGCATGTTGTGTTTTCTCATGGGATTTCACAGCTTGTTGGGTTTTCTCATGGGTGATAGCAGCTTGTTGTGTTTTCTCATGGGGGTTTCACAGCATATTGGGTTTTTTCATGGGAGATGGCTGCATGTTGAGTGTTCTCATGGAGATAGCTGCATGTTGTCTCACGTGATGAAGCAGATGAGCTCATCTTAGTTTTGTCTATCTCGGAATCCAGTGACTTTGTCTATGATTGTTCTGGCTGATTTTTTGATCACAGAATGCAACATGGTGAATCTTCTAAAAGACTTACCTCTTTTTAGGTTTCGCCAGGCGAACAGCTGCGCAGCAGCGTTTCGCGCAGGCAAAATCTTTGTTAGAACAGTATGGCCCTAGTTCCGCCTCTCTCTTCCATTGGCTAGCTCCATAAATGGAGGCCAGGTATTGGAAGAGAGATCTGTCTGTCATTCACCGAGGCGATTCGTGGGCATTCCGGCGATTTTCCCTAAAATCCTCTTTTGTTCTTTAGCGTGTAAAGTTGACATTTAACAACCTTATTCACTGTTGGGCTTTATTTCCCACCCCCTTTCTTCTTCATGGTAGTCTTGTCAGTTGTGGCCAGAAAATCACTTGTCAACCCCGACCTATACGGTAATTTAGATTTTTATTTAGGAATGCATGCCGATTATCAGTTCGCTTATTTCAGTAACTGAAAACTTGACCGTAAAACCATACAGCTAGGATCAATACTGGTGTTAGACAGAAATGCAGAGCACAGAATGTGACATTTTTACTTAAAAAATACTGTGACCATTGTGTTGCCTTAAAATGCATTGCCTTTGTTCTTTTTAGCTTTTCTTTCTGTTGGCATTTAAAGCGAGATTGATGTAGTGCTGCATATGTATACACAAATATGCTTTATGGTTTTGGTATGTTAGTCCTTGAGAGTACATAGAATATACTGCTTGTCCTAAGCCCTGAAACCTTTGCCTTTATTGTAATTGTTAGGCTAACCTGCCTGGGTTCCGTCACATGCAGAGTGTTCACTATTTAATTATATATTTGTCTGACTGCAGTTTAAAAATGCACTCTTGATGCGTCAATTTATGTGCCTAAATGGAGTATGCTTGCTTCCCTGCCCCCTGGCTGTGCTTGCTTCCCTGCCCCCTGGCTGTGCTTGCTCTCCTGGGTGGGTAGGTGTGGCTCTGGTTGGGTGTGTGTGGCTCTGGGTGGGTGTGTGTGGCTCCGGGTGTATGTGTGTGTGGCTCTGGGTGTGTGTGTGTGTGTGTGGCTCTGGGAGTGTTTGTGTGTGTGTGTGGCTGTGTGTGTGTGTGTGTGTGTGGCTCTGGGTGTGTGTGTGGCTTTGGGTGTGTGTGTGGCTTTGGGTGTGTGTGTGTGTGTGTGTGTGTGGCTTTGAGTGTGTGTGTGTGTGTTCACTATTTAATTATATATTTGTCTGACTGCAGTTTAAAAATGCACTCTTGATGCGTCAATTTATGTGCCTAAATGGAGTATGCTTGCTTCCCTGCCCCCTGGCTGTGCTTGCTTCCCTGCCCCCTGGCTGTGCTTGCTTCCCTGCCCCCTGGCTGTGCTTGCTTCCCTGCCCCCTGGCTGTGCTTGCTTCCCTACCCCCATGGCTGTGCTTGCTTCCCTACCCCCATGGCTGTGCTTGCTTCCCTGCCCCCTCGCTGTGCTTGCTCTCCTGGGTGGGTGTGTGTGGCTCTGGGTGGATGTGTGTGGCTCTGGGTGTGTGTGGCTCTGGGTGTGTGTGGCTCTGGGTGTGTGTGACTCTGGGTGTGTGTGTGTGTGTGTGGCTCTGGGTGTGTTTTGTGTGTGTGTGGCTCTGTGTGTGTGTGTGTGGCTCGGTGTGTGTGTGTGTGGCTTTGGGTGTGTGTGTGTGTGTGTGTTTGGCTCTGGGTGTCTGTGGCTCTGGGTGTGTGTGTGTGGTAGTAATTGCTGTCTGCTGAGCTCGTCCAGTAGGGTACAATAGGCCTCACATTTGCGAGAGATTAAGCTATTGGCAATGTAAATGACAATGCCATTTATTTAAATGTTTTCAAAACCAACACATAAATAAAAATGTTGTCATTTACAATGCCAATAGCTCTAACTTTTGCAAAGGCGAAACCATTGCATTGTAAATGCTTGTTTGGGTCTCTAATGGGTATTGCACTCATACTTTAAAACTGGACAGTGGTGGCCGGTTCTCTGTTAGACTTCCAAGATGTAATGCACTGTGTGAGGGATTTGATTCTACTGGATGTTGGCTCTTACAATTACTGTTAGCTGCCACTTTATACCAAAGGTTTGGTAATTTTCAGTTACCAGCCGATGGTAAGGGTGCAATTCTTTTGTTTTTGGTGCTTTGCCACACTAATAGTGCACCACTACTACATTATATTAGCGATTGCACTACAAAGGTGAGCTGTAATGTGGTCACTCTGAGTTCTCTTGTTTTTACACTGAACGATTTGCACAGTGCATTGTTATGCAACCCTTAAATAGAGCCCCTGTAAATCTCCACCGATGTGTTCTGACTTTACACCCATTTTCACCTCTTAGCATGCCACACGTTTTGGCATTCTAGTACCTTGTTGCCTGTATACCTAGCTGTCAGTGGTCCTGCACATTCTTCACAGAACCTTCCATGAATTATGATGCTGGCTTTCTGGTCCTTGATAAAAATATTTTCACGCGGTTTCCAGAATTCCAATGTTTGGTAAGTAGTAATTCTTTGTTCTTCTGACGAAGATTTAACAGTTAGTAGCATTTTATACCTGTTTTGCTCTTTATAGTGACTTTACTGTTTTTTTTCTTTGGCTGGGGAAATGGCTGTAAAGGGAAGAGGGGACTATTGGTACACATTTGTGTTTCCAGTCACGACTTATGGCCTCAATGCAGTGATTGGAAACTGCTTTGTGGAAGGAAACCATGATATATAGGTTGTCCTTTGTTGCTACCCATAGAAAGGTCATGGTCCCGTGTTTATTTTACACCTTGTTGCTGTCGCAAGTAAATGACTATTTCTGAAAGTTGTCTTTTACTGATGCAATAACAGTTTTTGTCCAGATATATCTCTCATTGGCTGTGGGCGTATTTCTACCTGGCCTGCCTCCCATAGTTTGTTCTCATTCATAAAATTATTTTTTGGTTGATCACTCCATGAGAGTAAATGAGAGTGCATGTGTTTTCTGTGTCCTTGACCCCTTGCCCTCCCTCTCAAATGCCCACCCCCATGTTTCTTGTGTACCTGCCCTCTCACACACCGTGTTCTCACCCTCGTGTGGTTCTGCCTCAATCTCTGTGGCATAGCCAATAGGGCTCACATTTGGTACCTTATAAGTGTTTAGCCATGCAACACTTGATGTTGTTGCACCAAGGATAATGTGCTGGATAGCTAAACACTTATAAGGTCCCAAAGGCGAGACCTATTAGCTATGCCAATGCTTCTTTCACTTGGGCATTCATTGATGGCTTCGAGTCAATGGTAATTCTGAGATTTCTTACTTCCTTAGATACTTTAGGCGGTGTTGCCAGGTGGCGAATTGGTCATAATTTTTCAATTGCCACATGTGAGTATTTCCGTTTTGGAAGCTTTCGATTTGAGAAGGTTCCATGTCATCCACTGATCAACGGATCTGAGGCAACTAAAGATGTGTGATTTTCCAATGTCTGTGGGGTTTTCCAGTTTAAGGAGGTTTTGTGTGTTATCTGCTTAGTAATAGAATGTGATCACATGTTCCCCATTCCGGGTATGTGTTGCTGTGACCATGTGAGCGGTCACATAGGTGAGAAAGGATGAGGGGTTCTCCTCTGGTTTATTAAGGGGTGTCCTACCGTGACCAGTACTGACTTAGGGCTGTCTTTAATTGTTTTCTTGTGGTTCTTTTAGCCCTAACCTCCACTGTGGTGTGGCTTCTATTATGGCCACCTCCTGTAATTTGTTGCTGTATTCTTTACATTGGCATTCATATAAAACAATGTTCACACTTTCCTGAGCCACTAATTCTTAAGCAGAGTATTTCTTCTTCTTCTTCCGAAGTTAATATTGGAGAGTCATGCACTTATGTTTTGGTCAATAGCCCATCTAGTTAAACAAGCTCGATTTAATAAAAAAGAGTTATCGCAGATACCCTGATGTCCCCGTTTCTTTCATGCTTGTCAGTGCATTGATTATGATCCTAAGTTTTGACTTGCATGGCCTCAGTTTGAAGCATAGTATTACTTTGGACAGTATCCAGTAATTGATTACTTTGGGCTGTATTGGTTAGTAAGTCTCAGACTCCTGTTGTGCTTCCACTGGTAAAACTGTGCTTCATTCACTTCTTGCCACAGCTACATTTAACCTCACAATTTTTGTCCATTTCACTTGAGGGACACAAGCTGGAGCAAACACCACCCTCCAGCTATCACCGGTACCTTATAATAAGCGCATGTTCTGAACAGGGCTTCCACTGACAGGAGGTGTAGGGGGGCAAGAGCTGATCCCATCTTGTCCTGGACCCACCCAGATCCTTTACTGTAACCTGCTTGTAAGATGGCTGACTCGGAGAGCAGCCTTGAGTGCAAAAGATATTTCAATCAATTGTTGTACTTTTGATGTCTTTAATGTTTGGTATATCAATTCGTTTTATCCCCATTTTCATTATTTTTTAGTCACAATGGCTTTACGATGTGCCTTTTTTCAGTTGTCAGGCAAATCAGAGATAACGCTAACAGTATGCAGAATGGCTGTTAGCCATCCATCGTAGTTTACTAGCTTCGTCTCCATCACGTCTGCTATCAGTTGAAATCCTGTCATATGAGGCATTATTTGTGTTTTAGTGTACCTTAATAGAGTCTCGGCGCCTCACAGACAAACCTAGGTTCCTGTGTGTGTCTTTGTAAGCCGTGGTGCAAGAGGGAGCAGCCACAACTTGCCTTTTGAATTACAATTTTTTTTGTACCTTAATTCATGTAATTAACGTGGAACGGGAAATGTTTATTACGTTGCATCACTTAAAAATTTAGCTATATGCCAGCTCCTGATATTGGAGAATGTTTTTCATTTTAATTCATTTTTTTGTTTAAACTTTAAGGTCTCATAGTGCTGGCTTTACACAAGCCAGCTGTTCTTTTTGTCATGTAGGTAGTGGTTTAATACACAACGGTCAATTTTTCGCATGAATTGCATGGTTTATGTTTGCTTTAATTCTACATGTTCTCTTAGGAATTTGTGCACTATCTAATGCTTTTTCTAAGATGATTGGTTACAACAGATGCCTTTAAAAAAATCCAGTCATCATGCTGTAAAAAACACCTTTCTCCAGAGAAAAGCGGCTGTGCTCATTTATGTTGGTATTTTTTCTGATTTTTGTATAGTCTTTTGCAAATATTTATGTAAAAGCTCTTTAAGGTTAACAGATGATTCAGTTATGCAAGGCTTTATTCCTACTTTTTCGTTTTAACTACCCTGTATGTTGTGGGAATTGTGATTCTATTTGATTTTAGTTGGTCCACTGAATTCTCTCACCTGGAAACAATGATTTATTGAAAAACCCACGTTTGGAGCTTTGTGCCAATGAGATGAAATCTTCTGTAATGTTAGTGGGGATGGGAGGGCGATTCTTGGAAGCCATGCAGATGCAAACTTACTACTGCCACATCTCTTACTAAGTGTAAGTAGTCCATGTATCGCGCAGTCCATTCACCGTAAAGACCTTTTATGTGAATGCTTTTAAATGGCATTCTGAATGTCTTTTATTCAACTTTAACTTGACATTAAGTCTAGCAAATAGATGCGGCAAATCTGTTTGGCCCAGACACAAATCACCCACGTTTTTGGTGTGTGTTTAGTTTATGTGCACCTGGTGAACATCTCAGCCCAGGTTCCAATAACTTATACTTATACCTCTAAACTCACACGCCTTTGGTATACACGTGTTACCCTCCTTCATCCAGAAGCTTTTCCACTTTCATGCACCACGGTGGGCCAGCAGGATCAGCATATACAGGTGGACTGGTGGATTGACTTGCTAAAGCCTTACTTTAACTGCCTTGCCGCTGCACACCTCTGACAACCCACAAAGTAGCAGACACCACAGAGCAAGCTGTGAACAGGATCCACTCCCAAAGCACGAGAAATGGTGCTGGAGCATTTCAGATATTGCGATAGTAAGTAGGTTTCAAAGTAGGCATCTCCTACATTAGGCCGAATCTCCACCTCTGAGGTGTGCCCTAACTCTAGAGAGAGTGTAGGATTGCACTTAAGCCTGAACCTTACAGAGGGATTAAATATTTACCATTTATATTTAGGCATACAGCCAGCTAAGTAATTCATCCAGAATCACAGAGTGTGCTTGAAGCTGTGCTTCAAACCCTTGGCAGTACAGTTCATGACAGCTACTCATTCCAGCAGGTCACATCTCCACCACCCTTCATTCACTTGCTGACATTTTAGCCTAAATCTGCTTGTATTAGTGGGGGACCGTGACACACTGAGATTTCGGGTATGTACAGTAACGGGAAGTAAAGGTCATACTTTGTTAAAAAAAATTGAAGTGAGACTCCTGCTGAAATTGAGAGCCTAACCCGCCAAATTGCTACAACGCGTTGAGAGGTATGCATAACTGTGTGCTGGTGGGACAGTGTGTTTTACGGGCTGAATAGGGATATGTAGACCTACCAACTGTGCATCATCTCCCTCCACTTCCTTCCCACCCTATATGCCTGTAAACAATTGATACTCAGCAGTTTTATCCTATATAAGCTGTTATTTATCAGCTTAAGCATTTTAGAGTAACAAGTAAATTTTTCCTTGACATTTGGCCGTTTGCATGATTACCACCCTAAAGCGTTTACTTTCAGGAAGGACCAACAGCGTAATTGCACGTTTTACGTTTTTCTATCATTGGATTCATTAATGGCCATGGTACTTAAACTCAAAAGCGATCAGATGCTGTTGCGCTTCTTCATCTTAATGATCAATAGTTATGTTAGTTTGTCAGGCTTGTATTCATGGGGCTGTTTCACAAAGAAACATTTTAGAGCTTTTCCCTAAACTAACGATTTCAATGTCTTTTGTCCCACCTCAGTAATGGAGGTTTAGGGTCTCATTGGTACCAGAGTGTGATAAAGCAATTATAACTCTTGCGGTTGCATAATCTATACCTTGTTTATTTGAAATGACTGCAAAGGTGGTGTGAGGAACACACCCACTGAAAGTAGATAGATGCTTCAGTAAAGCGGGGTCCCTGCAGCACGTATAACAAGCATTTGCAATTAAATAGGTCTCGCATTATTAAAGTTTGAGCTATTGGCATTGCTAATAATAATAACGCAACACCAATAGCTCAAACATTCAGTAATGCGAGACCTACTGCATTGCAACTGCTTGTTAATAAAGCAACATCCCTTGCATTGTGCCTTCAGTTTTCTGTGCATAGTACTGTTAAATCAGCTCCCTGGGCATTGAGGTTCTGAAAAGCTTAGGAAGGTAAGAGAAATAGGTGGAATGCTTACATTAATGTCAGACGCCGGGAATGACTCTAGGCCAAATTCCTGTGCATCTGATTTTGCCCCCATAGCCACCGGCCATATGCTAATCTGTTTTAGTACTGCTCCGTGAGGAAATCTCCAGCTCGAATGGACAGACCAGTCTGCTAACTGGTTGCGGCCTCTTGCGTAAGGTGTGTCTTCTGATAAAGCAGTACTCCATGCAAACGGCTTCCGGGGAAGCGGCGTACCGCATAAAGCCGGTTGGGATAAGGTAGCACCCCGCGCAGAGCTGACAGAATTAAAGCAACACCCTATGCATTGCTTGTTCTGGTTAAAGGACACACTGCGCATAACTGCAAGCTCCCATTTGAAAGATTAGTTCTAACTAAGCGACATCTATTGCATAACTTCTCGCTATAACGGGGTGTCCCTGGTATGATCCGGCTGGGCTCCGTGATAACGCGTCACTCCTCGCAGCAGGCTCTGACGAAGCGGTGCCCGTCCACGGCGGTTTCTAGGAAAGCCACCCGTCTCCCGTGTATAGCTGGTTTTGATATCCAGACTCCTCCCTGCGCCCCTTTGCTGTTCTCTTCATAGGGGTTTAACTTGACGTTGAATCTTCAGTCACTCAGAAATCTCAAGGAAGCCTTCCTTGACATCTGACTGAACCCGAGCCTGCAGTCTGTGCTTCACGCGGGACTCTCGCAGTAAAGACGCGTGTTGTTCATGCTCGGAGGGTTGAGACAAACGTCAGTCTCACTTTGTGGGCGTCGCAACCTTTATTTTTGTCTGGCTTGTAATTTACAGCGAGGCACGCAGAGAATTGATAACAAGCAGCTGCTGTGGCCTCACAAAAAAGAAAACAAGCGAGAGGTGGGACTTCAGTAAGGGGTGATGGGCAGGCGTGCACTTTGTGACAGCTGGGAAGAAATTTTCTCCCGTAATGGTATTGAGTAGCCCAGGGACTCGGAAAGCTATGACGAACTAACACAGCTGCTCACTGGAGAAAAAAAAGCGGCACTGAAAGCGATCGCTCTTGTAAAAAAAAAAACTAAAAAAACACGCATTTGAGTGGTGCGCGTGCCACATGTGCTTACAATTATCACGCCCGTGTTTGGGCACGATAATTGAAACCACATGAGCTTTGGTGCGCGTAACAGACCCCATTAGGCCATGGGCGGAGCAATGCGCCCGCCTTTGGCCTATTGCGTGCTCTGTTGAAAGAAAACACACACTCAAAGCCCAATTACAGAACACACAACAAAAAACTCGCGTACAAGCGTGTACAATTCCAGGGTCCATTTCTGAATGCCGGACAAAAGGACTCTCGCTGCGCGAGCACTGCTGCGCAGTGCAACGCAGGGCGTGAGCCCTAAAAAGGCAGGTTGGAAAGATTAAAGAATAGCAACTTTGCCTCTATTTCCTTTCCTCTACTTTTTTAAATCACAAAGCAGACACAGTAGTACCAAGTGAGGCACATCTGTTCTACCAACCTGATAGCAACTCTGAATAAAGGGTAAATATAATTTAAAAACTCAAATCGAAAAAAGCGCGATAGGTTAAATAGGCCACACCGAAGCCAAAATGCCCAGTGAAATGTTGTGTGTTGCACTGTAGAAAGGATGACTGATACCATTTTTGAGTAGAACTGGACTGAGGGCATGTGCCTCAAACTTCTATTTACCTGCAGGGTCATCTTACTGGTCATACATGTGAAGGACAAATGTGGGAATGTGTGTGGATAGACATCTAGAAGACGGGGTTGTACTATAATGTTTCCTTATGGACAGTAGTGCTGGCAACTTCAACATGGTTCAGGACTGTGCTTGCCTACAACATGGATGGGTCAGGGAAAAATTCAAGGGATGCACATAGTCACAGTAGTGCATCTCATGGCACTCCTGCAATGCAACAAGACCATGGTGGTGGTGCATGGAGGAAAAGTGCCACTGCAAAAGTCCTGAAAAGTCGTCAACAGACCGGCAGTTGGAACACTTTGTGATAATTCTGCCCACTGTCCTTTCATTCATGTAGATAACATACGAACTACTATTGCTCCAATGATCCTTTTGTTTAACATACATGCTCATCTTTTGGCTGTGTGATCACTTGAGCACTTTAAGGAGCAGTAAATACTTTGTACAAGCGTTTTTATCTTTGTTTTCCCCCATTAATGTTACGTCTATATATTTATTCATTGAAGCTTGAATGCAATTTTCTCCATGGAACCCCTGTTCCTTTTACCCCTGGTTCAAAGTGATCTTTTGTACGGGTGACCATTTGTTATTGTTCAGTTACCACAGTAGAGCCAGCATATTGCTGTTGGGGGAAGTTGGGCCATGGCGGTCTACATGGAGCACAGGAGCCATGAGAAGTGCTAGGAAATTGATGGCCAAGGCTAGTGGAAGTCTGTATAAATAACACAAATAAGGATATGTTTACCAAATGCACATGAGATAAGAAGTTGGATAGAGCGTATGGCGCAAGTGGTTGATACTTAAAAACAGGTCAGATAGTGACCGTATATTACATACCCAGGTCTTTATTCCAGTGGTTTGGCCAAGTCTTGTTAGTATGAGTGTTGACTCTTGTGGGAAAATAAATATGTTCCCAAGAAAGGTATGTAAGTTGGTGCATGTTAGACACTGCCCTCTGCTCTTAGCAACTTTGCTTCCTCATCTTCAACACTCTGAACATGGCCGATTTCCACTAAAGGTTTGACACATTGCTTCTGTCTCAGGGCTATCCAGCCCCCTCACTCTCTCTCCAGTTGCAGATGTACCCCATATGTGTGGCATTTGATTGCATAAGAAACTCCTGCAGGATTCTGTGTTGTTGGGAGAGCAGCACAAGCCTTTTTCCATAATTGTTGTTCATTACTCCTCTGATGGAGGCATTGTAAATGTGCCTCGGCATTTCAGCAGCAGGTGACTTAATACATTTGTGTTTGTCCAATAGCACTTTGTCAACTTCCAGGGTCTACTTGTTTTTCTGACCAATAAGGTATGGGCCTAGGAAATTGAAGTTTGCATATCATTTGCAGCTTCTGTGTTGGCTGTAACTCTTATGTAAAATAAAGACCTTTCTATTTCCTAATGACTCATTCCCGATCATGAAGTTTCCAAGTACTTTGTGCTCAGGTTGTTTATGAAATATAATTTGTTACACACACCTATATTAGAAGATTTTTTTTTTTTTACAGTGAGTCTCTAAAGCCAGTTGATGTTCTTGTAGAGTCTATGCCCTGCAATGTAGGAAGCCTTTAATATATGGAATACACTCTACTGTAGTCACTATCACTTGATATTAAGCTTCATTCTACAGCTAGTAGGCAGAGCAAAGCAGGGCGACATTCAACACTGTTTCACTCCTTGTTGTGTTGTCTCAAATTTCATTTTCACTTGCCATCCGTGCCCAAACTTGAAGTTGTAGAGGAATGGAGTCCTTCAGTTGTCTATCATCATTTGGATCCATATGAAAATCTTCTACTTTGACCATAGTTTGCCTCTCTCACAGAGGCAAAGGTAAATACCTAAATAGGACACTAATTTATTTCTTCCTGGTTACATGTACTTGGAGGATATACAATATATAAAGATGAAATTAAATTGTGGGAATGCCCTTGTGAAACTTCCATAGAATGGAGAACAACATTTCTATGTCTCCTGTCACCTGGTTCACAAATGTAATGTTGTAGAGCTTTACTGTGAGTGTATCTTGAACTGACATCCTTTATGAATCTACCTCAGTTGTGTGTCCTATTTTATATGAATGGATGATCATGCTTTTCGACCAAGGTCATGATAGCTGTTGAAACTCTTTGAATATATGGACCCACCATATACTCGGAGGGTATTGGGCTCTTTTAGTCGGTTGATCAACAGAACATTTGATGGTATCTTCTTCAAACATGTTGATTGCCCACTCTACCAAGTCTTTATAATCAACTCTGCCGTCTGTCTTTTCATATTTTTTTTCTCCTTTTCTCTTTTTGCCATGTAACTTTCTCAGTTGCTCAATGCCTCTTCCTAGGTAAGGGAGTTGCCATTATGTAGGCTAGAGAAATGATCTTCCCAAGCTGGTTCTAGATGTTTTTCCCATTTATAAATTAATGTATGTGAAACACCTCTAGAATGCATCTTCTTTGGATTATTATATACGTGTAAGACTTCCTTAGTTTCTTCCTAACTGATGGTTGAGTGCTCAACACCCACTCCGTCCACAGGCACGCCGTCGAACTCTGGAACCTCCTCGACACAAAATCACCAGACGTCGCCTTCCTCACAGAAACCTGGATGAACGCCTCCTCAGCCCCCGACATCGCCATAGCCATCCCGGATGGCTAAGAGATCACCCGGAGGGACCGTGTCAACCAAACCGGAGGAGGCATCGCCATCGTCCACAGAAACACCATCCGCATCACAACCAACTCCGACGACACCCTCACCGCCACCGAGCACCTTCACTTCCAGATACACACGGACCCCAAGACCACCCTCAGAGGCACTCTCATCTACAGACCCCCCCGGACCACGCACACAATTCAGCGAAGCCATCGCAGACTTCGTCAGTCCGCACGCCCTCACCACCCTCGTTCTTTCACCGCAAGATCACCGACATACACAACCGCTTCGGCGCACAAACCACGCACCCAACCACCGAACCAGTGCCCCCCACCACCACCCTCTACACCAGGACCCCTGTCAGCACCAAAGACACCACCCGCCTGATGAACACCATCCACTCCGGCTCCCCTACCGACCTCTGCCCACACCACATCTTCAACAAAGCAGACTCCATCATCGCACCTCAACTCCGGAACATCATCAACAACTCCTTCGCATCTGCCACCTTCCTGGAGTGCTGGAAACATGCCGAGCTGAGCGCCCTCCTGAAGAAACCCACTGCGGACCTCAAGAACTTTCGCTCCTCCCCTTTCCAGCCAAAGCCATCGAGAAGACTGTCAACAGACAACTCTCCGCCTTCCTCGAGATCAACGGATCCCTCGACCCCTCACAGTCCGGTTTCCGAGCAAACCACAGCACTGAGATCGCAGCCACCGACGACATTAAGTCCCTGCTTGACAACGGCGAAACTGCTGCCCTCATCCTCCTGGACCTCTCAGCAGCCTTCGACACTGTATGCCACCGCACCCTGATACAGCGCCTCAGCAACACTGAAATCCAAGGAGCTGCACTGGAGTAGTTCATCTCGTTCCTCGCCGGATGAACCCAGAGAGTCCGCCTCCCCCCGTTCCGATCCGCGGCCACCGAAGTCATCTGCGGCGTTCCGCAAGGATCCTCACGCAGCCCCACCGTCTCCAACGTCTACATGAGCCCCCTCGCAGCCATCGCTCGCCAACACAACCTCAACATCATCTCCTACGCCGACGACACCCAGCTGATCCTCTCCCTCACCAACGACCCCGCCACCGCCAAGGCCAACCTCCAGGAAGGAATGAAAGACGTCGCAGAATGGATGAAGATCAGCCGTCTGAAAGTGAACTCAGACAAGACGGAAGTCCTCGTCCTCGGACCATCTCCTTCTGCCTGGGGCGACTCTTGGTGGCCCCCTGCCCTGGGCACCGCACCCAAGCCAACGGACCACGCACGCAACCTGGGCTTCATCCTGGACTCCTCCCTCACGAAGACCAAGCAAGTCAACACTGTCTCGTCCACCTGCTTCAACACCCTGCGCATGCTCCGAAAGATCTTCCGATGGATCCCCACCGAAACCAGGAAGACGGTCACCCAGGCCCTCGTCACCAGCCGTCTGGACTACGGGAACACCCTCTACGCTGGAACCACAGCCAAACTCCAGAAAAGACTCCAGCACATTCAGAACGCCTCAGCACGACTCATCCTGGACATCCCTCGCCACAGCCACATCTCTGCCCACCTGAAAGACCTGCACTGGCTCCCCGTTAGCAAGAGGATCATGTTCAGACTCCTCACCCACGCACACAAGGCTCTCCACGACGCGGGCCCGAAGTACCTCAACAGCCGCCTCAATTTCTACACACCCACCGCCAGCTCCGATCCGCCAGCCTCGCCCTTGCATCCGTCCCACGATTTTGGAAATCCACCGTCGGAGGAAGATCCTTCTCCTACCTGGCAGCCAAGACATGGAACTCCCTCCCCACTCGCCTACGGCTGACCCCAGACCATCTCTCCTTCAGGAAAAACCTCAAGACCTGGCTGTTGGAGCTGTAGCGACCCCCCCTTAAGCGCCTTGAGACCCACACGGGTGAGTAGCGCGCTATAAAATTTTTTGTGATTGATTGATAGATTCCGGCGTCTTGGGTCATTCCTTTCTACACAGTTTTTTTTATCAAACCAACGAGCAACATTCTTTACAGAGGGTTGAAGTCTAACCTTGTTCGTACTTTTCTTTGATAAAAGCAAGGCAAGGTGCCAGAAAATGTTAATCAACGTGTAACTCCAGTGTTCTTTTGCAACAGCGCTTTCTATTTCACCTTAAATGAGCAGGGTATTTCTCTAGAGTCATTAATTTACATTCACGATGGAAGAAATCTAAATTCCCCTGTAATGTTCAGAAAAGGAAACTATCAGCCTTAATCTGTATCTTAATTGAAATGTATTTCTCTTAATTGTTTGGTACTGTTTTAATCAACTCGTATTTGCCTTAAATGTGCCTCTATCTATATGTGTTGGTATGTCTTGATTCAGTGAGTATCGTGTGTTTAAATTAAATCTACATTTGCTGAAAACTGTACCAGCAGATGTCCTGTCTGAACTATGGCAGGAAAACCGTACCACCGGATATTCCAGATTTTGTCTTACAGTATTTTTAACGGTTGCTGTGTTCCATCTCATTTACCCATTTTGACATTTAGTTCTCCACAGATGGTGCTCAAGTTATGATCTGCTTAATTGCCTCACTCTATCTCTGTTTTCTATAATCCATAGCAATGAGGTAAAATCTATCGTTCTTGCACAGTTATCATTACATTTAAAACCATGTGGTAATGTACTGTCCTAAACCTGGGCGTGTTCTGAGTTAATTTTCATTTCTATTTCATGCCTATTGTCCACATTCCTAGCTGTTGTTTTTCACGTTTTTACTCTCGGAGGCAATTTGTTGTAGCTGTGATTTGGTTAGGCATAACATTAGTGTTTGTTTTGGTTGATTGAATACGCTTGTGTGCTGATCCCAGTTTACCTCCATGCTCATTGTAGAACATTTCTCTTGTGTGACAAGTGATGATATGCTCTGCTTTAGTGCACCATACGTTTTATTGTTGTTGCTTCTTTATGCTTTGATAGGTTGCTAAATTGATAGTTTGATTTGCAGATGTGATGTGATGTGAGCTGGCCTTGTTCCATGTGAATGGAGGCTTCCTTAGTGTATTCTAGCTGAGACATACAGCCTTGTCCTTTCAGAGATTTCTTGTGACATGGTTTGAAGTTAACCATAGATCTAAGGAGGGGATTCACACACAAGTTGTTTATACTTCTAATTTTCCGAACAAGTATCAAACTAGTCAAAGTATAAACCACTTCTTGCTTATGCATGCACTATTTCATGTGCACATTTTTTATACTGTCCGATCCCATGCTCAGAAATGATGGGACCTGTGAGAAATTGGTTTGCTGGTTGAGGGAGGTGTCTGCCCATCTCAAGTAGCAGCCACAATCCTTTTCAGGGTGAACCACAAAAGTCACTAAAGGAACCTGTGCTTAACCCTCTGTTAGCTTGGCAGAAAAGCTCGGCTGGTCAAACAATCATGGGACCGACTTTGTAAAATATTACATCCAAATTCTAAAATCTCTGAGGGAGTCCTTAAAGAGCTGCCTCAGAGACATATTCGAAAAAACTGGCTCGCCGTGGAATAAACAGCTTACGAGAGCCATGGCCTCCATTGAAATAAACACACCTGCACTTGCTCTTCCCTGCATCTCGTACGCCACCTGGAAATCGCGAATCAATAAACAAGTCCAACTAGTCTTGTTCCAGCAAGACCAGGCCACATAAAAAATCTTATCTTTCCTGACCCCGCTGAACGACTCGTACTTAGTAAACAAACCTCTGCCAAAAAGGAGGATTCTTTTGAAAGAACTCTGCCTGAGAGAAAAAGTAACTACCTGCCATGAGGCCTTCGTAGTATGTTTCGCACAAAAAGAATCTCACATCCTGGCACGCTGTGGAAGATTTC